>NW_028270140.1:161278949-161578949 GCF_037043375.1 Chiloscyllium plagiosum | reverse complement strand
TGTTACAGGGACAGAGTGTACACGGTCAGTGTTACAAGGGACAGAGTGTTCACGGTCCGTGTTACAGGGACAGAGTGTTCACGGTCAGTGTTACACAGGGACTGAGTGTTCACGGTCCGTGTTACACAGGGACAGAGTGTTCACGGTCCGTGTTACACAGGGACAGAGTGTTCACGGTCAGTGTTACACAGGGACAGAGTGTTCACGGTCAGTGTTACAGGGACAGAGTTTTCACGGTCCGTGTTACACAGGGACAGAGTGTTCACGGTCAGTGTTACACAGGGACAGAGTGTTCACGGTCCGTGTTACAGGGACAGAGTGTTCACGGTCAGTGTTACACAGGGACAGAGTGCACACGGTCAGTGTTACACAGGGACAGAGTGTTCACGGTCAGTGTTACACTGGGACAGGGTGTTCACAATCAGTGTTACACAGGGACAGAGTGTACACGGTCAGTGTTACACAGGGACAGAGTGTTCACGGTCAGTGTTACACAGGGACAGAGTGTTCACGGTCAGTGTTACACAAGGACAGAGTGTTCACGGTCAGTGTTACACAGGGACAGAGTGTTCACGGTCAGTGTTACACAGGGACAGAGTGTTCACGGTCCGTGTTACACAGGGACAGATTGTTCACGGTCCGTGTTACAGGGACAGAATGTTCACGGTCAGTGTTACACTGGGACAGAGTGTTCACCATCAGTGTTACACAGGGACAGAGTGTACAGGGTCAGTGTTACACAGGGACAGAGTGTTCACGGTCAGTGTTACAGGGACAGAGTGTTCAGGGTCAGTGTTACAGGGACAGAGTGTTCACGGTCAGTGTTACACAGGGACAGAGTGTTCACGGTCAGTGTTACATAGATAGAGAGTGTACACGGTCAGTGTGACACAGGGACAGAGTGTACACGGTCAGTGTCACAGGGACAGAGTGTTCACGGTCAGTGTTACATAGGGACAGAGTGTTCACGGTCACTGTTACAGGGACAGAGTGTTCACGGTCAGTGTTACACAGGGACAGTGTGTTCACGGTCAGTGTTATAGGGACAGAGTGGACACGGTCAGTGTTACAGAGGGACAGAGTGTTCACGGTTAGTGTTACAGAGGGACAGAGTGTTCACAGTCAGTGATACACAGGGAGAGAGTGTACACGGTCCGTGTTACACAGGGACAGAGTGTACACGGTCAGTGTTACACAGAGACAGAGTGTTCACGGTCAGTGTTACACAACGACAGAATGTTCACGGTCAGTCTTACAGGGACAGAATGTACAGGGGGTCAGTGTTACACAGGGACAGAGTTTTCACGGTCCGTGTTACACAGGGACAGAGTGTTCACGGTCAGTGTTACAGAGGGACAGAGTGTACACGGTCAGTGTTACAGGGACAGAGTGTTCACGGTCAGTGTTACACAGGGACAGAGTGTTTACGGTCAGTGTTACAGGGACAGAGTGTACACGGTCAGTGTTACACAGGGACAGAGTGTTCACGGTCCGTGTTACAGGGACAGAGTGTTCACGGTCAGAGTTACACAGGGACAGAGTGTTCACGGTCCGTGTTACACAGGGACAGAGTGTTCACAGTCAGTGTTACACAGGGACAGAGTGTTCACGGTCAGTGTTACAGGGACAGAGTGTTCACGGTCCGTGGTACACAGGGACAGAGTGTTCACGGTCAGTGTTACACAGGGACAGAGTGTTCACGGTCCGTGTTACAGGGACAGAGTGTTCACGGTCAGTGTTACACAGGGACAGAGTGTACACGGTTAGTGTTACACAGGGACAGGGTGTTCACAATCAGTGTTACACAGGGACAGAGTGTACAGGGTCAGTGTTACACAGGGACAGAGTGTTCACGGTCAGTGTTACACAGGGACAGAGTGTTCACGGTCAGTGTTACACTGGGACAGGGTGTTCACAATCAGTGTTACACAGGGACAGAGTGTACACGGTCAGTGTTACACAGGGACAGAGTGTTCACGGTCAGTGTTTCACAGGGACAGAGTGTTCACGGTCCGTGTTACACTGGGACAGGGTGTTCACAATCAGTGTTACACAGGGACAGAGTGTACAGGGTCAGTGTTACACAGGGACAGAGTGTTCACGGTCAGTGTTACACAGGGACAGAGTGTTCACGGTCAGTGTTACGCAGGGACAGAGTGTTCACGGTCAGTGTTACGCAGGGACAGAGTGTTCACAATCAGTGTTACACAGGGACAGAGTGTACAGGGTCAGTGTTACACAGGGACAGAGTGTTCACGGTCAGTGTTACAGGGACAGAGTGTTCAGGGTCAGTGTTACAGGGACAGAGTGTTCACGGTCAGTGTTACACAGGGACAGAGTGTTCACGGTCAGTGTTACACAGGGAGAGAGTGTACACGGTCAGTGTTACACAGGGACAGAGTGTACACGGTCAGTGTCACAGGGACAGAGTGTTCACGGTCAGTGTTACACAGGGACAGAGTGTTCAGGGTCAGTGTTACAGGGACAGAGTTTTCACGGTCCGTGTTACACAGGGACAGAGTGTTCACGGTCAGTGTTACACAGGGACAGAGTGTTCACGGTCCGTGTTACAGGGACAGAGTGTTCACGGTCAGTGTTACACAGGGACAGAGTGCACACGGTCAGTGTTACACAGGGACAGAGTGTTCACGGTCAGTGTTACACTGGGACAGGGTGTTCACAATCAGTGTTACACAGGGACAGAGTGTACAGGGTCAGTGTTACACAGGGACAGAGTGTTCACGGTCAGTGTTACACAGGGACAGAGTGTTCACGGTCAGTGTTATGCAGGGACAGAGTGTTCACGGTCAGTGTTACACAGGGACAGAGTGTTCACGGTCAGTGTTACACAGGGACAGAGTGTTCACGGTCCGTGTTACACAGGGACAGATTGTTCACGGTCCGTGTTACAGGGACAGAATGTTCACGGTCAGTGTTACACTGGGACAGAGTGTTCACAATCAGTGTTACACAGGGACAGAGTGTACAGGGTCAGTGTTACAGAGGGACAGAGTGTTCACGGTCAGTGTTACAGGGACAGAGTGTTCACGGTCAGTGTTACAGGGACAGAGTGTTCAGGGTCAGTGTTACAGGGACAGAGTGTTCACGGTCAGTGTTACACAGGGACAGAGTGTTCACGGTCAGTGTTACATAGGGAGAGAGTGTACACGGTCAGTGTGACACAGGGACAGAGTGTACACGGTCAGTGTCACAGGGACAGAGTGTTCACGGTCAGTGTTACATAGGGACAGAGTGTTCACGGTCACTGTTACAGGGACAGAGTGTTCACGGTCAGTGTTACACAGGGACAGTGTGTTCACGGTCAGTGTTATAGGGACAGAGTGGACACGGTCAGTGTTACAGAGGGACAGAGTGTTCACGGTTAGTGTTACAGAGGGACAGAGTGTTCACAGTCAGTGATACACAGGGAGAGAGTGTACACGGTCCGTGTTACACAGGGACAGAGTGTACACGGTCAGTGTTACACAGAGACAGAGTGTTCACGGTCAGTGTTACACAACGACAGAATGTTCTCGGTCAGTCTTACAGGGACAGAATGTACAGGGTCAGTGTTACACAGGGACAGAGTTTTCACGGTCCGTGTTACACAGGGACAGAGTGTTCACGGTCAGTGTTACAGAGGGACAGAGTGTACACGGTGAGTGTTACAGGGACAGAGTGTTCACGGTCAGTGTTACACAGGGACAGAGTGTTTACGGTCAGTGTTACAGGGACAGAGTGTACACGGTCAGTGTTACACAGGGACAGAGTGTTCACGGTCCGTGTTACAGGGACAGAGTGTTCACGGTCAGAGTTACACAGGGACTGAGTGTTCACGGTCCGTGTTACACAGGGACAGAGTGTTCACGGTCCGTGTTACACAGGGACAGAGTGTTCACAGTCAGTGTTACACAGGGACAGAGTGTTCACGGTCAGTGTTACAGGGACAGAGTGTTCACGGTCCGTGGTACACAGGGACAGAGTGTTCACGGTCAGTGTTACACAGGGACAGAGTGTTCACGGTCCGTGTTACAGGGACAGAGTGTTCACGGTCAGTGTTACACAGGGACAGAGTGTACACGGTTAGTGTTACACCGGGACAGGGTGTTCACAATCAGTGTTACACAGGGACAGAGTGTACAGGGTCAGTGTTACACAGGGACAGAGTGTTCACGGTCAGTGTTACACAGGGACAGAGTGTTCACGGTCAGTGTTACACTGGGACAGGGTGTTCACAATCAGTGTTACACAGGGACAGAGTGTACACGGTCAGTGTTACACAGGGACAGAGTGTTCACGGTCAGTGTTACACAGGGACAGAGTGTTCACGGTCCGTGTTTCACTGGGACAGGGTGTTCACAATCAGTGTTACACAGGGACAGAGTGTACAGGGTCAGTGTTACACAGGGACAGAGTGTTCACGGTCAGTGTTACACAGGGACAGAGTGTTCACGGTCAGTGTTACGCAGGGGCAGAGTGTTCACGGTCAGTGTTACGCAGGGACAGAGTGTTCACGGTCAGTGTTACAGAGCGACAGAGTGTTCACGGTCCGTGTTACACAGGGACAGAGTGTTCACGGTCAGTGTCACAGGGACAGAGTGTTCACGGTCAGTGTTACACAGGGACAGAGTGTTCAGGGTCAGTGTTACAGGGACAGAGTGTTCACGGTCAGTGTTACACAGGGACAGAGTGTTCACGGTCAGTGTTACACAGGGAGAGAGTGTACACGGTCAGTGTGACACAGGGACAGAGTGTACACGGTCAGTGTCACAGGGACAGAGTGTTCACGGTCAGTGTTACACAGGGACAGAGTGTTCACGGTCAATGTTACAGGGACAGAGTGTTCACGGTCAGTGTTACACAGGGACAGTGTGTTCACGGTCAGTGTTATAGGGACAGAGTGGACACGGTCAGTGTTACAGAGGGACAGAGTGTTCACGGTCAGTGTTACACAAGGACAGAGTGTTCACAATCAGTGTTACACAGGGACAGAGTGTACAGGGTCAGTGTTACACAGGGACAGAGTGTTCACGGTCAGTGTTACAGGGACAGAGTGTTCAGGGTCAGTGTTACAGGGACAGAGTGTTCACGGTCAGTGTTACACTGGGACAGAGTGTTCACAATCAGTGTTACACAGGGACAGAGTGTACAGGGTCAGTGTTACACAGGGACAGAGTGTTCACGGTCAGTGTTACAGGGACAGAGTGTTCAGGGTCAGTGTTACAGGGACAGAGTGTTCACGGTCAGTGTTACACAGGGACAGAGTGTTCACGGTCAGTGTTACACAGGGAGAGAGTGTACACGGTCAGTGTTACACAGGGACAGAGTGTACATGGTCAGTGTCACAGGGACAGAGTGTTCACGGTCAGTGTTACACAGGGACAGAGTGTTCAGGGTCAGTGTTACAGGGACAGAGTGTTCACGGTCAGTGTTACACAGGGACAGAGTGTTCACGGTCAGTGTTACACAGGGAGAGAGTGTACACGGTCAGTGTGACACAGGGACAGAGTGTACACGGTCAGTGTCACAGGGACAGAGTGTTCACGGTCAGTGTTACACAGGGACAGAGTGTTCACGGTCAATGTTACAGGGACAGAGTGTTCACGGTCAGTGTTACACAGGGACAGTGTGTTCACGGTCAGTGTTATAGGGACAGAGTGGACACGGTCAGTGTTACAGAGGGACAGAGTGTTCACGGTTAGTGTTACAGAGGGACAGAGTGTTAACAGTCAGTGATACACAGGGAGAGAGTGTACATGGTCCGTGTTACACAGGGACAGAGTGTACACGGTCAGTGTCACACAGGGACAGAGTGTTCACGGTCAGTGTTACACAACGACAGAATGTTCACGGTCAGTCTTACAGGGACAGAATGTACAGGGTCAGTGTTTACACAGGGACAGAGTTTTCACGGTCAGTGTTACAGGGACAGAGTGTTCACGGTCAGTGTTACACAGGGGCAGAGTGTTCACGGTCAGTGTTACGCAGGGACAGAGTGTTCACGGTCCGTGTTACACAGGGACAGAGTGTTCACGGTCAGTGTTACACTGGGACAGAGTGTTCACAATCAGTGTTACACAGGGACAGAGTGTACACGGTCAGTGTTACACAGGGACAGAGTGTTCACGGTCCGTGTTACACAGGGACAGAGTGTTCACGGTCAGTGTTACAGAGGGACAGAGTGTACACGGTCAGTGTTTTACAGGGACAGAGTGTTCACGGTCAGTGTTACACAGGGACAGTGTGTTTACGGTCAGTGTTACAGGGACAGAGTGTACACGGTCAGTGTTACACAGGGACAGAGTGTTCACGGTCCGTGTTACACAGGGACTGAGTGTTCACGGTCCGTGTTACACAGGGACAGAGTGTTCACGGTCCGTGTTACACAGGGACAGAGTGTTCACGGTCCGTGTTACACAGGGACAGAGTGTTCACGGTCAGTGTTACACAGGGACAGAGTGTTCACGGTCAGTGTTACAGGGACAGAGTGTTCACGGTCCGTGTTACACAGGGACAGAGTGTTCACGGTCAGTGTTACACAGGGACAGAGTGTTCATGGTCCATGTTACAGGGACAGAGTGTTCACGGTCAGTGTTACACAGGGACAGAGTGTACACGGTCAGTGTTACACAGGGACAGAGTGTTCACGGTCAGTGTTACACTGGGACAGGGTGTTCACAATCAGTGTTACACAGGGACAGAGTGTACAGGGTCAGTGTTACACAGGGACAGAGTGTTCACGGTCAGTGTTACACAGGGACAGAGTGTTCACGGTCAGTGTTACACAGGGACAGAGTGTTCACGGTCCGTGTTACACAGGGACAGAGTGTTCACGGTCCGTGTTACAGGGACAGAGTGTTCACGGTCAGTGTTACACTGGGACAGAGTGTTCACAATCAGTGTTACACAGGGACAGAGTGTACAGGGTCAGTGTTACACAGGGACAGAGTGTTCACGGTCAGTGTTACAGGGACAGAGTGTTCACGGTCAGTGTTACACAGGGACAGAGTGTTCACGGTCAGTGTTACACAGGGACAGAGTGTTCACGGTCAGTGTTACACAGGGAGAGAGTGTACACGGTCAGTGTGACACAGGGACAGAGTGTACACGGTCAGTGTCACAGGGACAGAGTGTTCACGGTCAGTGTTACACAGGGACAGAGTGTTCACGGTCAATGTTACAGGGACAGAGTGTTCACGGTCAGTGTTACACAGGGACAGTGTGTTCACGGTCAGTGTTATAGGGACAGAGTGGACACGGTCAGTGTTACAGAGGGACAGAGTGTTCACGGTTAGTGTTACAGAGGGACAGAGTGTTAACAGTCAGTGATACACAGGGAGAGAGTGTACACGGTCCGTGTTACACAGGGACAGAGTGTACACGGTCAGTGTTACACAGGGACAGAGTGTTCACGGTCAGTGTTACTCAAAGACAGAATGTTCTCGGTCAGTCTTACAGGGACAGAATGTACAGGGTCAGTGTTACACAGGGACAGGGTTTTCACGGTCAGTGTTACAGGGACAGAGTGTTCACGGTCAGTGTTACACAGGGACAGAGTGTTCACGGTCAGTGTTACGCAGGGACAGAGTGTTCACGGTCCGTGTTACAGGGACAGAGTGTTCACGGTCAGTGTTACACTGGGACAGAGTGTTCACAATCAGTGTTACACAGGGACAGAGTGTACACGGTCAGTGTTACACAGGGACAGAGTGTTCACGGTCCGTGTTACACAGGGACAGAGTGTTCACGGTCAGTGTTACAGAGGGACAGAGTGTACACGGTCAGTGTTACAGGGACAGAGTGTTCACGGTCAGTGTTACACAGGGACAGAGTGTTTACGGTCAGTGTTACAGGGACATAGTGTACACGGTCAGTGTTACACAGGGACAGAGTGTTCACGGTCCGTGTTACAGGGACAGAGTGTTCACGGTCAGTGTTACACAGGGACTGAGTGTTCACGGTCCGTGTTACACAGGGACAGAGTGTTCACGGTCAGTGTTACAGGGAGAGAGTGTACACGGTCAGTGTGACACAGGGACAGAGTGTACACGGTCAGTGTCACAGGGACAGAGTGTTCACGGTCAGTGTTACATAGGGACAGAGTGTTCACGGTCACTGTTACAGGGACAGAGTGTTCACGGTCAGTGTTACACAGGGACAGTGTGTTCACGGTCAGTGTTCTCGGGACAGAGTGGACACGGTCAGTGTTACAGAGGGACAGAGTGTTCACGGTTAGTGTTACAGAGGGACAGAGTGTTCACAGTCAGTGATACACAGGGAGAGAGTGTACACGGTCCGTGTTACACAGGGACAGAGTGTACACGGTCAGTGTTACACAGAGACAGAGTGTTCACGGTCAGTGTTACACAACGACAGAATGTTCACGGTCAGTCTTACAGGGACAGAATGTACAGGGTCAGTGTTACACAGGGACAGAGTTTTCACGGTCCGTGTTACACAGGGACAGAGTGTTCACGGTCAGTGTTACAGAGGGACAGAGTGTACACGGTCAGTGTTACAGGGACAGAGTGTACACGTTCAGTGTTACTCAGGGACAGAGTGTACACGGTCAGTGTTACACAGGGACAGAGTGTTCACGGTCAGTGTTTCACAGGGACAGAGTGTTCACGGTCAGTGTTACACAGGGACAGAGTGTACACGGTCAGTGTTACACAGGGACAGAGTGTTCACGGTCCGTGTTACACAGGGACAGAGTGTACATTGTCAGTGTTACCCAGGGACAGAGTGTTCACGGTCAGTGTTAAACAAGGACAGAGCGTTCACGGTCCGTGTTACTCAGGGACAGAGTGTTCACGGTCAGTGTTACACAGGGACAGAGTGTTCACGGTCAGTGTTACACAGGGAGAGAGTGTACACGGTCAGTGTTACACAGGGACAGAGTGATCAAGTCAGTGTTACACAGGGACAGAGTGTTCACGGTCAGTGTTACACAGGGACAGAGTGTTCACGGTCAGTGTTACAGGGACAGAGTGTTCACGGTCAGTGTTACACAGGGACAGAGTGTTCACGGTCAGTGTTACACAGGGACAGAGTGTACACGGTCAGTGTTACACAGGGACAGTGTGTTCATGGTCAGTGCTACACAGGGAGAGAGTGTACACGGTCAGTGTTACACAGAGACAGACAGTGTGTTCCCGGTCAGTGTTACACAGGGACAGAGTGTTCACGGTCAGTGCTACAGAGGGACAGAGTGTTCAGGGTCAGTGTTACACAGAGACAGAGTGTACACGGTCAGTGTTACACAGGGACAGAGTGTTCACGGTCAGTGTTACACAGGTACAGAGTGTACACGGTCAGTGTTACACAGGAACTGAATGTTCACGGTCAGTGTTACACAGGGAGAGAGTGTACACGGTCCGTGTTACACAGGGACAGAGTGTACACGGTCAGTGTCACAGGGACAGAGTGTTCACGGTCAGTGTTACACAGGGACAGAGTGTTCACGGTCAATGTTACAGGGACAGAGTGTTCACGGTCAGTGTTACACAGGGACAGTGTGTTCACGGTCAGTGTTATAGGGACAGAGTGGACACGGTCAGTGTTACAGAGGGACAGAGTGTTCACGGTTAGTGTTACAGAGGGACAGAGTGTTAACAGTCAGTGATACACAGGGAGAGAGTGTACATGGTCCGTGTTACACAGGGACAGAGTGTACACGGTCAGTGTCACACAGGGACAGAGTGTTCACGGTCAGTGTTACACAACGACAGAATGTTCACGGTCAGTCTTACAGGGACAGAATGTACAGGGTCAGTGTTTACACAGGGACAGAGTTTTCACGGTCAGTGTTACAGGGACAGAGTGTTCACGGTCAGTGTTACACAGGGGCAGAGTGTTCACGGTCAGTGTTACGCAGGGACAGAGTGTTCACGGTCCGTGTTACAGGGACAGAGTGTTCACGGTCAGTGTTACACTGGGACAGAGTGTTCACAATCAGTGTTACACAGGGACAGAGTGTACACGGTCAGTGTTACACAGGGACAGAGTGTTCACGGTCCGTGTTACACAGGGACAGAGTGTTCACGGTCAGTGTTACAGAGGGACAGAGTGTACACGGTCAGTGTTTTACAGGGACAGAGTGTTCACGGTCAGTGTTACACAGGGACAGTGTGTTTACGGTCAGTGTTACAGGGACAGAGTGTACACGGTCAGTGTTACACAGGGACAGAGTGTTCACGGTCCGTGTTACAGGGACAGAGTGTTCACGGTCAGTGTTACACAGGGACTGAGTGTTCACGGTCCGTGTTACACAGGGACAGAGTGTTCACGGTCAGTGTTACACAGGGACAGAGTGTTCACGGTCAGTGTTACAGGGACAGAGTGTTCACGGTCCGTGTTACACAGGGACAGAGTGTTCACGGTCAGTGTTACACAGGGACAGAGTGTTCATGGTCCATGTTACAGGGACAGAGTGTTCACGGTCAGTGTTACACAGGGACAGAGTGTACACGGTCAGTGTTACACAGGGACAGAGTGTTCACGGTCAGTGTTACACTGGGACAGGGTGTTCACAATCAGTGTTACACAGGGACAGAGTGGACAGGGTCAGTGTTACACAGGGACAGAGTGTTCACGGTCAGTGTTACACAGGGACAGAGTGTTCACGGTCAGTGTTACACAGGGACAGAGTGTTCACGGTCCGTGTTACACAGGGACAGAGTGTTCACGGTCCGTGTTACAGGGACAGAGTGTTCACCGTCAGTGTTACACTGGGACAGAGTGTTCACAATCAGTGTTACACAGGGACAGAGTGTACAGGGTCAGTGTTACACAGGGACAGAGTGTTCACGGTCAGTGTTACAGGGACAGAGTGTTCACGGTCAGTGTTACACAGGGACAGAGTGTTCACGGTCAGTGTTACACAGGGACAGAGTGTTCACGGTCAGTGTTACACAGGGAGAGAGTGTACACGGTCAGTGTGACACAGGGACAGAGTGTACACGGTCAGTGTCACAGGGACAGAGTGTTCACGGTCAGTGTTACACAGGGACAGAGTGTTCACGGTCAATGTTACAGGGACAGAGTGTTCACGGTCAGTGTTACACAGGGACAGTGTGTTCACGGTCAGTGTTATAGGGACAGAGTGGACACGGTCAGTGTTACAGAGGGACAGAGTGTTCACGGTTAGTGTTACAGAGGGACAGAGTGTTAACAGTCAGTGATACACAGGGAGAGAGTGTACACGGTCCGTGTTACACAGGGACAGAGTGTACACGGTCAGTGTTACACAGGGACAGAGTGTTCACGGTCAGTGTTACTCAAAGACAGAATGTTCTCGGTCAGTCTTACAGGGACAGAATGTACAGGGTCAGTGTTACACAGGGACAGGGTTTTCACGGTCAGTGTTACAGGGACAGAGTGTTCACGGTCAGTGTTACACAGGGACAGAGTGTTCACGGTCAGTGTTACGCAGGGACAGAGTGTTCACGGTCCGTGTTACAGGGACAGAGTGTTCACGGTCAGTGTTACACTGGGACAGAGTGTTCACAATCAGTGTTACACAGGGACAGAGTGTACACGGTCAGTGTTACACAGGGACAGAGTGTTCACGGTCCGTGTTACACAGGGACAGAGTGTTCACGGTCAGTGATACAGAGGGACAGAGTGTACACGGTCAGTGTTACAGGGACAGAGTGTTCACGGTCAGTGTTACACAGGGACAGAGTGTTTACGGTCAGTGTTACAGGGACATAGTGTACACGGTCAGTGTTACACAGGGACAGAGTGTTCACGGTCCGTGTTACAGGGACAGAGTGTTCACGGTCCGTGTTACAGGGACAGAGTGTTCACGGTCAGTGTTACACAGGGACTGAGTGTTCACGGTCCGTGTTACACAGGGACAGAGTGTTCACGGTCAGTGTTACAGGGAGAGAGTGCACACGGTCAGTGTGACACAGGGGCAGAGTGTACACGGTCAGTGTCACAGGGACAGAGTGTTCACGGTCAGTGTTACATAGGGACAGAGTGTTCACGGTCACTGTTACAGGGACAGAGTGTTCACGGTCAGTGTTACACAGGGACAGTGTGTTCACGGTCAGTGTTCTCGGGACAGACTGGACACGGTCAGTGTTACAGAGGGACAGAGTGTTCACGGTTAGTGTTACAGAGGGACAGAGTGTTCACAGTCAGTGATACACAGGGAGAGAGTGTACACGGTCCGTGTTACACAGGGACAGAGTGTACACGGTCAGTGTTACACAGAGACAGAGTGTTCACGGTCAGTGTTACACAACGACAGAATGTTCACGGTCAGTCTTACAGGGACAGAATGTACAGGGTCAGTGTTACACAGGGACAGAGTTTTCACGGTCCGTGTTACACAGGGACAGAGTGTTCACGGTCAGTGTTACAGAGGGACAGAGTGTACACGGTCAGTGTTACAGGGACAGAGTGTACACGTTCAGTGTTACTCAGGGACAGAGTGTACACGGTCAGTGTTACACAGGGACAGAGTGTTCACGGTCAGTGTTTCACAGGGACAGAGTGTTCACGGTCAGTGTTACACAGGGACAGAGTGTACACGGTCAGTGTTACACAGGGACAGAGTGTTCACGGTCAGTGTTACATAGGGACAGAGTGTTCACGGTCACTGTTACAGGGACAGAGTGTTCACGGTCAGTGTTACACAGGGACAGTGTGTTCACGGTCAGTGTTCTCGGGACAGACTGGACACGGTCAGTGTTACAGAGGGACAGAGTGTTCACGGTTAGTGTTACAGAGGGACAGAGTGTTCACAGTCAGTGATACACAGGGAGAGAGTGTACACGGTCCGTGTTACACAGGGACAGAGTGTACACGGTCAGTGTTACACAGAGACAGAGTGTTCACGGTCAGTGTTACACAACGACAGAATGTTCACGGTCAGTCTTACAGGGACAGAATGTACAGGGTCAGTGTTACACAGGGACAGAGTTTTCACGGTCCGTGTTACACAGGGACAGAGTGTTCACGGTCAGTGTTACAGAGGGACAGAGTGTACACGGTCAGTGTTACAGGGACAGAGTGTACACGTTCAGTGTTACTCAGGGACAGAGTGTACACGGTCAGTGTTACACAGGGACAGAGTGTTCACGGTCAGTGTTTCACAGGGACAGAGTGTTCACGGTCAGTGTTACAGGGACAGAGTGTTCACGGTCAGTGTTACACAGGGACAGTGTGTTCACGGTCAGTGTTATAGGGACAGAGTGGACACGGTCAGTGTTACAGAGGGACAGAGTGTTCACGGTTAGTGTTACAGAGGGACAGAGTGTTAACAGTCAGTGATACACAGGGAGAGAGTGTACATGGTCCGTGTTACACAGGGACAGAGTGTACACGGTCAGTGTCACACAGGGACAGAGTGTTCACGGTCAGTGTTACACAACGACAGAATGTTCACGGTCAGTCTTACAGGGACAGAATGTACAGGGTCAGTGTTTACACAGGGACAGAGTTTTCACGGTCAGTGTTACAGGGACAGAGTGTTCACGGTCAGTGTTACACAGGGGCAGAGTGTTCACGGTCAGTGTTACGCAGGGACAGAGTGTTCACGGTCCGTGTTACAGGGACAGAGTGTTCACGGTCAGTGTTACACTGGGACAGAGTGTTCACAATCAGTGTTACACAGGGACAGAGTGTACACGGTCAGTGTTACACAGGGACAGAGTGTTCACGGTCCGTGTTACACAGGGACAGAGTGTTCACGGTCAGTGTTACAGAGGGACAGAGTGTACACGGTCAGTGTTTTACAGGGACAGAGTGTTCACGGTCAGTGTTACACAGGGACAGTGTGTTTACGGTCAGTGTTACAGGGACAGAGTGTACACGGTCAGTGTTACACAGGGACAGAGTGTTCACGGTCCGTGTTACAGGGACAGAGTGTTCACGGTCAGTGTTACACAGGGACTGAGTGTTCACGGTCCGTGTTACACAGGGACAGAGTGTTCACGGTCAGTGTTACACAGGGACAGAGTGTTCACGGTCAGTGTTACAGGGACAGAGTGTTCACGGTCCGTGTTACACAGGGACAGAGTGTTCACGGTCAGTGTTACACAGGGACAGAGTGTTCATGGTCCATGTTACAGGGACAGAGTGTTCACGGTCAGTGTTACACAGGGACAGAGTGTACACGGTCAGTGTTACACAGGGACAGAGTGTTCACGGTCAGTGTTACACTGGGACAGGGTGTTCACAATCAGTGTTACACAGGGACAGAGTGGACAGGGTCAGTGTTACACAGGGACAGAGTGTTCACGGTCAGTGTTACACAGGGACAGAGTGTTCACGGTCAGTGTTACACAGGGACAGAGTGTTCACGGTCCGTGTTACACAGGGACAGAGTGTTCACGGTCCGTGTTACAGGGACAGAGTGTTCACCGTCAGTGTTACACTGGGACAGAGTGTTCACAATCAGTGTTACACAGGGACAGAGTGTACAGGGTCAGTGTTACACAGGGACAGAGTGTTCACGGTCAGTGTTACAGGGACAGAGTGTTCACGGTCAGTGTTACACAGGGACAGAGTGTTCACGGTCAGTGTTACACAGGGACAGAGTGTTCACGGTCAGTGTTACACAGGGAGAGAGTGTACACGGTCAGTGTGACACAGGGACAGAGTGTACACGGTCAGTGTCACAGGGACAGAGTGTTCACGGTCAGTGTTACACAGGGACAGAGTGTTCACGGTCAATGTTACAGGGACAGAGTGTTCACGGTCAGTGTTACACAGGGACAGTGTGTTCACGGTCAGTGTTATAGGGACAGAGTGGACACGGTCAGTGTTACAGAGGGACAGAGTGTTCACGGTTAGTGTTACAGAGGGACAGAGTGTTAACAGTCAGTGATACACAGGGAGAGAGTGTACACGGTCCGTGTTACACAGGGACAGAGTGTACACGGTCAGTGTTACACAGGGACAGAGTGTTCACGGTCAGTGTTACTCAAAGACAGAATGTTCTCGGTCAGTCTTACAGGGACAGAATGTACAGGGTCAGTGTTACACAGGGACAGGGTTTTCACGGTCAGTGTTACAGGGACAGAGTGTTCACGGTCAGTGTTACACAGGGACAGAGTGTTCACGGTCAGTGTTACGCAGGGACAGAGTGTTCACGGTCCGTGTTACAGGGACAGAGTGTTCACGGTCAGTGTTACACTGGGACAGAGTGTTCACAATCAGTGTTACACAGGGACAGAGTGTACACGGTCAGTGTTACACAGGGACAGAGTGTTCACGGTCCGTGTTACACAGGGACAGAGTGTTCACGGTCAGTGATACAGAGGGACAGAGTGTACACGGTCAGTGTTACAGGGACAGAGTGTTCACGGTCAGTGTTACACAGGGACAGAGTGTTTACGGTCAGTGTTACAGGGACATAGTGTACACGGTCAGTGTTACACAGGGACAGAGTGTTCACGGTCCGTGTTACAGGGACAGAGTGTTCACGGTCCGTGTTACAGGGACAGAGTGTTCACGGTCAGTGTTACACAGGGACTGAGTGTTCACGGTCCGTGTTACACAGGGACAGAGTGTTCACGGTCAGTGTTACAGGGAGAGAGTGCACACGGTCAGTGTGACACAGGGGCAGAGTGTACACGGTCAGTGTCACAGGGACAGAGTGTTCACGGTCAGTGTTACATAGGGACAGAGTGTTCACGGTCACTGTTACAGGGACAGAGTGTTCACGGTCAGTGTTACACAGGGACAGTGTGTTCACGGTCAGTGTTCTCGGGACAGACTGGACACGGTCAGTGTTACAGAGGGACAGAGTGTTCACGGTTAGTGTTACAGAGGGACAGAGTGTTCACAGTCAGTGATACACAGGGAGAGAGTGTACACGGTCCGTGTTACACAGGGACAGAGTGTACACGGTCAGTGTTACACAGAGACAGAGTGTTCACGGTCAGTGTTACACAACGACAGAATGTTCACGGTCAGTCTTACAGGGACAGAATGTACAGGGTCAGTGTTACACAGGGACAGAGTTTTCACGGTCCGTGTTACACAGGGACAGAGTGTTCACGGTCAGTGTTACAGAGGGACAGAGTGTACACGGTCAGTGTTACAGGGACAGAGTGTACACGTTCAGTGTTACTCAGGGACAGAGTGTACACGGTCAGTGTTACACAGGGACAGAGTGTTCACGGTCAGTGTTTCACAGGGACAGAGTGTTCACGGTCAGTGTTACACAGGGACAGAGTGTACACGGTCAGTGTTACACAGGGACAGAGTGTTCACGGTCAGTGTTACATAGGGACAGAGTGTTCACGGTCACTGTTACAGGGACAGAGTGTTCACGGTCAGTGTTACACAGGGACAGTGTGTTCACGGTCAGTGTTCTCGGGACAGACTGGACACGGTCAGTGTTACAGAGGGACAGAGTGTTCACGGTTAGTGTTACAGAGGGACAGAGTGTTCACAGTCAGTGATACACAGGGAGAGAGTGTACACGGTCCGTGTTACACAGGGACAGAGTGTACACGGTCAGTGTTACACAGAGACAGAGTGTTCACGGTCAGTGTTACACAACGACAGAATGTTCACGGTCAGTCTTACAGGGACAGAATGTACAGGGTCAGTGTTACACAGGGACAGAGTTTTCACGGTCCGTGTTACACAGGGACAGAGTGTTCACGGTCAGTGTTACAGAGGGACAGAGTGTACACGGTCAGTGTTACAGGGACAGAGTGTACACGTTCAGTGTTACTCAGGGACAGAGTGTACACGGTCAGTGTTACACAGGGACAGAGTGTTCACGGTCAGTGTTTCACAGGGACAGAGTGTTCACGGTCAGTGTTACACAGGGACAGAGTGTACACGGTCAGTGTTACACAGGGACAGAGTGTTCACGGTCCGTGTTACACAGGGACAGAGTGTACATTGTCAGTGTTACCCAGGGACAGAGTGTTCACGGTCAGTGTTAAACAAGGACAGAGCGTTCACGGTCCGTGTTACTCAGGGACAGAGTGTACACGGTCACTGTTACACAGGGACAGAGTGTTCACGGTCCGTGTTACACAGGGACAGAGTGTTCACGGTCAGTGTTACACAGGGACAGAGTGTTCACGGTCAGTGTTACACAGGGAGAGAGTGTACACGGTCAGTGTTACACAGGGACAGAGTGTTCACGGTCAGTGTTACAGGGACAGAGTGTTCACGGTCAGTATTACAGGGACAGAGTGTTCACGGTCAGTGTTACACAGGAACTGAATGTTCACGGTCAGTGTTACACAGGGAGAGAGTGTACACGGTCCGTGTTACACAGGGACAGTGTGTTCATGGTCAGTGCTACACAGGGAGAGAGTGTTCACGGTCCGTGTTACACAGAGACAGACAGTGTGTTCCCGGTCAGTGTTACACAGGGACAGAGTGTTCACGGTCAGTGCTACAGAGGGACAGAGTGTTCACGGTCAGTGTTACACAGAGACAGAGTGTACACGGTCAGTGTTACACAGGGACAGAGTGTTCACGGTCAGTGTTACACAGGTACAGAGTGTTCAAGGTCAGTGTTACACAGAGACAGAGTGTACACGGTCAGTGTTACACAGGGACAGAGTGTTCACGGTCAGTGTTACACAGGTACAGAGTGTTCACAGTCAGTGTTACAGAGGGACAGAGTGTGCACGGTCAGTGTTACACAGGGACAGAGTGTTCACGGTCAGTGTTACACAGGGACAGAGTGTACACGGTCAGTATTACACCGGGACAGAGTGTTCACGGTCAGTGTTACAGAGACAGCGTGTTCACCGTCAGTGTTACACAGGGACAGAGTGTACACGGTCAGTGTTACACAGGGACAGAGTGTTCACGGTCTGTGTTACACAGGGACAGAGTGTACACGGTCAGTGTTACACAGGGACAGAGTGATCAAGTCAGTGTTACACAGGGACAGAGTGTTCACGGTCAGTGTTACACAGGGACAGAGTGTTCACGATCAGTGTTACAGGGACAGAGTGTTCACGGTCAGTATTACAGGGACAGAGTGTTCACGGTCAGTGTTACACAGGGACAGAGTGTTCACGGTCAGTGTTAAACAAGGACAGAGCGTTCACGGTCCGTGTTACTCAGGGACAGAGTGTACACGGTCACTGTTACACAGGGATAGAGTGTTCACGGTCCGTGTTACACAGGGACAGAGTGTTCACGGTCAGTGTTACACTGGGACAGAGTGTTCACAATCAGTGTTACACAGGGACAGAGTGTTCACGGTCAGTGTTACACAGGGACAGAGTGTACACGGTCAGTGTTACACAGGGACAGAGTGTTCACGGTCCGTGTTACACAGGGACAGAGTGTTCACGGTCAGTGTTACAGAGGGACAGAGTGTACACGGTCAGTGTTACAGGGACAGAGTGTTCACGGTCAGTGTTACACAGGGACAGAGTGTTTACGGTCAGTGTTACAGGGACATAGTGTACACGGTCAGTGTTACACAGGGACAGAGTGTTCACGGTCCGTGTTACAGGGACAGAGTGTTCACGGTCCGTGTTACAGGGACAGAGTGTTCACGGTTAGTGTTACAGAGGGACAGAGTGTTAACAGTCAGTGATACACAGGGAGAGAGTGTACATGGTCCGTGTTACACAGGGACAGAGTGTACACGGTCAGTGTCACACAGGGACAGAGTGTTCACGGTCAGTGTTACACAACGACAGAATGTTCACGGTCAGTCTTACAGGGACAGAATGTACAGGGTCAGTGTTACACAGGGACAGAGTTTTCACGGTCCGTGTTACACAGGGACAGAGTGTTCACGGTCAGTGTTACAGAGGGACAGAGTGTACACGGTCAGTGTTACAGGGACAGAGTGTACACGTTCAGTGTTACTCAGGGACAGAGTGTACACGGTCAGTGTTACACAGGGACAGAGTGTTCACGGTCAGTGTTTCACAGGGACAGAGTGTACACGGTCAGTGTTACACAGGGACAGAGTGTTCACGGTCCGTGTTACACAGGGACAGAGTGTTCACGGTCAGTGATACAGAGGGACAGAGTGTACACGGTCAGTGTTACAGGGACAGAGTGTTCACGGTCAGTGTTACACAGGGACAGAGTGTTTACGGTCAGTGTTACAGGGACATAGTGTACACGGTCAGTGTTACACAGGGACAGAGTGTTCACGGTCCGTGTTACAGGGACAGAGTGTTCACGGTCCGTGTTACAGGGACAGAGTGTTCACGGTCAGTGTTACACAGGGACTGAGTGTTCACGGTCCGTGTTACACAGGGACAGAGTGTACACGGTCAGTGTCACAGGGACAGAGTGTTCACGGTCAGTGTTACAGGGAGAGAGTGCACACGGTCAGTGTGACACAGGGGCAGAGTGTACACGGTCAGTGTCACAGGGACAGAGTGTTCACGGTCAGTGTTACATAGGGACAGAGTGTTCACGGTCACTGTTACAGGGACAGAGTGTTCACGGTCAGTGTTACACAGGGACAGTGTGTTCACGGTCAGTGTTCTCGGGACAGACTGGACACGGTCAGTGTTACAGAGGGACAGAGTGTTCACGGTTAGTGTTACAGAGGGACAGAGTGTTCACAGTCAGTGATACACAGGGAGAGAGTGTACACGGTCCGTGTTACACAGGGACAGAGTGTACACGGTCAGTGTTACACAGAGACAGAGTGTTCACGGTCAGTGTTACACAACGACAGAATGTTCACGGTCAGTCTTACAGGGACAGAATGTACAGGGTCAGTGTTACACAGGGACAGAGTTTTCACGGTCCGTGTTACACAGGGACAGAGTGTTCACGGTCAGTGTTACAGAGGGACAGAGTGTACACGGTCAGTGTTACAGGGACAGAGTGTACACGTTCAGTGTTACTCAGGGACAGAGTGTACACGGTCAGTGTTACACAGGGACAGAGTGTTCACGGTCAGTGTTTCACAGGGACAGAGTGTTCACGGTCAGTGTTACACAGGGACAGAGTGTACACGGTCAGTGTTACACAGGGACAGAGTGTTCACGGTCAGTGTTACATAGGGACAGAGTGTTCACGGTCACTGTTACAGGGACAGAGTGTTCACGGTCAGTGTTACACAGGGACAGTGTGTTCACGGTCAGTGTTCTCGGGACAGACTGGACACGGTCAGTGTTACAGAGGGACAGAGTGTTCACGGTTAGTGTTACAGAGGGACAGAGTGTTCACAGTCAGTGATACACAGGGAGAGAGTGTACACGGTCCGTGTTACACAGGGACAGAGTGTACACGGTCAGTGTTACACAGAGACAGAGTGTTCACGGTCAGTGTTACACAACGACAGAATGTTCACGGTCAGTCTTACAGGGACAGAATGTACAGGGTCAGTGTTACACAGGGACAGAGTTTTCACGGTCCGTGTTACACAGGGACAGAGTGTTCACGGTCAGTGTTACAGAGGGACAGAGTGTACACGGTCAGTGTTACAGGGACAGAGTGTACACGTTCAGTGTTACTCAGGGACAGAGTGTACACGGTCAGTGTTACACAGGGACAGAGTGTTCACGGTCAGTGTTTCACAGGGACAGAGTGTTCACGGTCAGTGTTACACAGGGACAGAGTGTACACGGTCAGTGTTACACAGGGACAGAGTGTTCACGGTCCGTGTTACACAGGGACAGAGTGTACATTGTCAGTGTTACCCAGGGACAGAGTGTTCACGGTCAGTGTTAAACAAGGACAGAGCGTTCACGGTCCGTGTTACTCAGGGACAGAGTGTACACGGTCACTGTTACACAGGGACAGAGTGTTCACGGTCCGTGTTACACAGGGACAGAGTGTTCACGGTCAGTGTTACACAGGGACAGAGTGTTCACGGTCAGTGTTACACAGGGAGAGAGTGTACACGGTCAGTGTTACACAGGGACAGAGTGATCAAGTCAGTGTTACACAGGGACAGAGTGTTCACGGTCAGTGTTACACAGGGACAGAGTGTTCACGGTCAGTGTTACAGGGACAGAGTGTTCACGGTCAGTATTACAGGGACAGAGTGTTCACGGTCAGTGTTACACAGGAACTGAATGTTCACGGTCAGTGTTACACAGGGAGAGAGTGTACACGGTCCGTGTTACACAGGGACAGTGTGTTCATGGTCAGTGCTACACAGGGAGAGAGTGTTCACGGTCCGTGTTACACAGAGACAGACAGTGTGTTCCCGGTCAGTGTTACACAGGGACAGAGTGTTCACGGTCAGTGCTACAGAGGGACAGAGTGTTCACGGTCAGTGTTACACAGAGACAGAGTGTACACGGTCAGTGTTACACAGGGACAGAGTGTTCACGGTCAGTGTTACACAGGTACAGAGTGTTCAAGGTCAGTGTTACACAGAGACAGAGTGTACACGGTCAGTGTTACACAGGGACAGAGTGTTCACGGTCAGTGTTACACAGGTACAGAGTGTTCACAGTCAGTGTTACAGAGGGACAGAGTGTGCACGGTCAGTGTTACACAGGGACAGAGTGTTCACGGTCAGTGTTACACAGGGACAGAGTGTACACGGTCAGTATTACACCGGGACAGAGTGTTCACGGTCAGTGTTACAGAGACAGCGTGTTCACCGTCAGTGTTACACAGGGACAGAGTGTACACGGTCAGTGTTACACAGGGACAGAGTGTTCACGGTCTGTGTTACACAGGGACAGAGTGTACACGGTCAGTGTTACACAGGGACAGAGTGATCAAGTCAGTGTTACACAGGGACAGAGTGTTCACGGTCAGTGTTACACAGGGACAGAGTGTTCACGATCAGTGTTACAGGGACAGAGTGTTCACGGTCAGTATTACAGGGACAGAGTGTTCACGGTCAGTGTTACACAGGGACAGAGTGTTCACGGTCAGTGTTAAACAAGGACAGAGCGTTCACGGTCCGTGTTACTCAGGGACAGAGTGTACACGGTCACTGTTACACAGGGATAGAGTGTTCACGGTCCGTGTTACACAGGGACAGAGTGTTCACGGTCAGTGTTACACTGGGACAGAGTGTTCACAATCAGTGTTACACAGGGACAGAGTGTTCACGGTCAGTGTTACACAGGGACAGAGTGTACACGGTCAGTGTTACACAGGGACAGAGTGTTCACGGTCCGTGTTACACAGGGACAGAGTGTTCACGGTCAGTGTTACAGAGGGACAGAGTGTACACGGTCAGTGTTACAGGGACAGAGTGTTCACGGTCAGTGTTACACAGGGACAGAGTGTTTACGGTCAGTGTTACAGGGACATAGTGTACACGGTCAGTGTTACACAGGGACAGAGTGTTCACGGTCTGTGTTACAGGGACAGAGTGTTCACGGTCAGTGTTACACAGGGACTGAGTGTTCACGGTCCGTGTTACACAGGGACAGAGTGTTCACGGTCAGTGTTACAGGGAGAGAGTGTACACGGTCAGTGTGACACAGGGACAGAGTGTACACGGTCAGTGTCACAGGGACAGAGTGTTCACGGTCAGTGTTACATAGGGACAGAGTGTTCACGGTCACTGTTACAGGGACAGAGTGTTCACGGTCAGTGTTACACAGGGACAGTGTGTTCACGGTCAGTGTTCTCGGGACAGAGTGGACACGGTCAGTGTTACAGAGGGACAGAGTGTTCACGGTTAGTGTTACAGAGGGACAGAGTGTTCACAGTCAGTGATACACAGGGAGAGAGTGTACACGGTCCGTGTTACACAGGGACAGAGTGTACACGGTCAGTGTTACACAGAGACAGAGTGTTCACGGTCAGTGTTACACAACGACAGAATGTTCACGGTCAGTCTTACAGGGACAGAATGTACAGGGTCAGTGTTACACAGGGACAGAGTTTTCACGGTCCGTGTTACACAGGGACAGAGTGTTCACGGTCAGTGTTACAGAGGGACAGAGTGTACACGGTCAGTGTTACAGGGACAGAGTGTACACGTTCAGTGTTACTCAGGGACAGAGTGTTCACGGTCAGTGTTTCACAGGGACAGAGTGTTCACGGTCAGTGTTACACAGGGACAGAGTGTACACGGTCAGTGTTACACAGGGACAGAGTGTTCACGGTCCGTGTTACACAGGGACAGAGTGTACATTGTCAGTGTTACCCAGGGACAGAGTGTTCACGGTCAGTGTTAAACAAGGACAGAGTGTTCACGGTCCGTGTTACTCAGGGACAGAGTGTACACGGTCACTGTTACACAGGGACAGAGTGTTCACGGTCCGTGTTACACAGGGACAGAGTGTTCACGGTCAGTGTTACACAGGGACAGAGTGTTCACGGTCAGTGTTACACAGGGAGAGAGTGTACACGGTCAGTGTTACACAGGGACAGAGTGATCAAGTCAGTGTTACACAGGGACAGAGTGTTCACGGTCAGTGTTACACAGGGACAGAGTGTTCACGGTCAGTGTTACAGGGACAGAGTGTTCACGGTCAGTATTACAGGGACAGAGTGTTCACGGTCAGTGTTACACAGGAACTGAATGTTCACGGTCAGTGTTACACAGGGAGAGAGTGTACACGGTCCGTGTTACACAGGGACAGTGTGTTCATGGTCAGTGCTACACAGGGAGAGAGTGTTCACGGTCCGTGTTACACAGAGACAGACAGTGTGTTCCCGGTCAGTGTTACACAGGGACAGAGTGTTCACGGTCAGTGCTACAGAGGGACAGAGTGTTCAGGGTCAGTGTTACACAGAGACAGAGTGTACACGGTCAGTGTTACACAGGGACAGAGTGTTCACGGTCAGTGTTACACAGGTACAGAGTGTACACGGTCAGTGTTACACAGGAACTGAATGTTCACGGTCAGTGTTACACAGGGACAGAGTGTACACGGTCAGTGTTACACAGGAACTGAATGTTCACGGTCAGTGTTACACAGGGACAGAGTGTACACGGTCAGTGTTACACAGGAACTGAATGTTCACGGTCAGTGCTACACAGGGAGAGAGTGTTCACGGTCAGTGTTACACAGGGAGAGAGTGTTCACGGTCCGTGTTACACAGAGACAGACAGTGTGTTCCCGGTCAGTGTTACACAGGGACAGAGTGTTCACGGTCAGTGTTACACAGGGACAGAGTGTACACGGTCAGTGTCACAGGGACAGAGTGTTCACGGTCAGTGTTACACAGGGACAGAGTGTTCACGGTCAATGTTACAGGGACAGAGTGTTCACGGTCAGTGTTACACAGGGACAGTGTGTTCACGGTCAGTGTTATAGGGACAGAGTGGACACGGTCAGTGTTACAGAGGGACAGAGTGTTCACGGTTAGTGTTACAGAGGGACAGAGTGTTAACAGTCAGTGATACACAGGGAGAGAGTGTACATGGTCCGTGTTACACAGGGACAGAGTGTACACGGTCAGTGTCACACAGGGACAGAGTGTTCACGGTCAGTGTTACACAACGACAGAATGTTCACGGTCAGTCTTACAGGGACAGAATGTACAGGGTCAGTGTTTACACAGGGACAGAGTTTTCACGGTCAGTGTTACAGGGACAGAGTGTTCACGGTCAGTGTTACACAGGGGCAGAGTGTTCACGGTCAGTGTTACGCAGGGACAGAGTGTTCACGGTCCGTGTTACAGGGACAGAGTGTTCACGGTCAGTGTTACACTGGGACAGAGTGTTCACAATCAGTGTTACACAGGGACAGAGTGTACACGGTCCGTGTTACACAGGGACAGAGTGTTCACGGTCCGTGTTACACAGGGACAGAGTGTTCACGGTCAGTGTTACAGAGGGACAGAGTGTACACGGTCAGTGTTTTACAGGGACAGAGTGTTCACGGTCAGTGTTACACAGGGACAGTGTGTTTACGGTCAGTGTTACAGGGACAGAGTGTACACGGTCAGTGTTACACAGGGACAGAGTGTTCACGGTCCGTGTTACAGGGACAGAGTGTTCACGGTCAGTGTTACACAGGGACTGAGTGTTCACGGTCCGTGTTACACAGGGACAGAGTGTTCACGGTCAGTGTTACACAGGGACAGAGTGTTCACGGTCAGTGTTACAGGGACAGAGTGTTCACGGTCCGTGTTACACAGGGACAGAGTGTTCACGGTCAGTGTTACACAGGGACAGAGTGTTCATGGTCCATGTTACAGGGACAGAGTGTTCACGGTCAGTGTTACACAGGGACAGAGTGTACACGGTCAGTGTTACACAGGGACAGAGTGTTCACGGTCAGTGTTACACTGGGACAGGGTGTTCACAATCAGTGTTACACAGGGACAGAGTGTACAGGGTCAGTGTTACACAGGGACAGAGTGTTCACGGTCAGTGTTACACAGGGACAGAGTGTTCACGGTCAGTGTTACACAGGGACAGAGTGTTCACGGTCCGTGTTACACAGGGACAGAGTGTTCACGGTCCGTGTTACAGGGACAGAGTGTTCACGGTCAGTGTTACACTGGGACAGAGTGTTCACAATCAGTGTTACACAGGGACAGAGTGTACAGGGTCAGTGTTACACAGGGACAGAGTGTTCACGTCAGTGTTACAGGGACAGAGTGTTCACGGTCAGTGTTACACAGGGACAGAGTGTTCACGGTCAGTGTTACACAGGGACAGAGTGTTCACGGTCAGTGTTACACAGGGAGAGAGTGTACACGGTCAGTGTGACACAGGGACAGAGTGTACACGGTCAGTGTCACAGGGACAGAGTGTTCACGGTCAGTGTTACACAGGGACAGAGTGTTCACGGTCAATGTTACAGGGACAGAGTGTTCACGGTCAGTGTTACACAGGGACAGTGTGTTCACGGTCAGTGTTATAGGGACAGAGTGGACACGGTCAGTGTTACAGAGGGACAGAGTGTTCACGGTTAGTGTTACAGAGGGACAGAGTGTTAACAGTCAGTGATACACAGGGAGAGAGTGTACACGGTCCGTGTTACACAGGGACAGAGTGTACACGGTCAGTGTTACACAGGGACAGAGTGTTCACGGTCAGTGTTACTCAAAGACAGAATGTTCTCGGTCAGTCTTACAGGGACAGAATGTACAGGGTCAGTGTTACACAGGGACAGGGTTTTCACGGTCAGTGTTACAGGGACAGAGTGTTCACGGTCAGTGTTACACAGGGACAGAGTGTTCACGGTCAGTGTTACGCAGGGACAGAGTGTTCACGGTCCGTGTTACAGGGACAGAGTGTTCACGGTCAGTGTTACACTGGGACAGAGTGTTCACAATCAGTGTTACACAGGGACAGAGTGTACACGGTCAGTGTTACACAGGGACAGAGTGTTCACGGTCCGTGTTACACAGGGACAGAGTGCTCACGGTCAGTGTTACAGAGGGACAGAGTGTACACGGTCAGTGTTACAGGGACAGAGTGTTCACGGTCAGTGTTACACAGGGACAGAGTGTTTACGGTCAGTGTTACAGGGACATAGTGTACACGGTCAGTGTTACACAGGGACAGAGTGTTCACGGTCCGTGTTACAGGGACAGAGTGTTCACGGTCAGTGTTACACAGGGACTGAGTGTTCACGGTCCGTGTTACACAGGGACAGAGTGTACACGGTCAGTGTCACAGGGACAGAGTGTTCACGGTCAGTGTTACAGGGAGAGAGTGTACACGGTCAGTGTGACACAGGGACAGAGTGTACACGGTCAGTGTCACAGGGACAGAGTGTTCACGGTCAGTGTTACATAGGGACAGAGTGTTCACGGTCACTGTTACAGGGACAGAGTGTTCACGGTCAGTGTTACACAGGGACAGTGTGTTCACGGTCAGTGTTCTCGGGACAGAGTGGACACGGTCAGTGTTACAGAGGGACAGAGTGTTCACGGTTAGTGTTACAGAGGGACAGAGTGTTCACAGTCAGTGATACACAGGGAGAGAGTGTACACGGTCCGTGTTACACAGGGACAGAGTGTACACGGTCAGTGTTCACAGAGACAGAGTGTTCACGGTCAGTGTTACACAACGACAGAATGTTCACGGTCAGTCTTACAGGGACAGAATGTACAGGGTCAGTGTTACACAGGGACAGAGTTTTCACGGTCCGTGTTACACAGGGACAGAGTGTTCACGGTCAGTGTTACAGAGGGACAGAGTGTACACGGTCAGTGTTACAGGGACAGAGTGTACACGTTCAGTGTTACTCAGGGACAGAGTGTACACGGTCAGTGTTACACAGGGACAGAGTGTTCACGGTCAGTGTTTCACAGGGACAGAGTGTTCACGGTCAGTGTTACACAGGGACAGAGAGTACACGGTCAGTGTTACACAGGGACAGAGTGTTCACGGTCCGTGTTACACAGGGACAGAGTGTACATTGTCAGTGTTACCCAGGGACAGAGTGTTCACGGTCAGTGTTAAACAAGGACAGAGCGTTCACGGTCCGTGTTACTCAGGGACAGAGTGTACACGGTCACTGTTACACAGGGACAGAGTGTTCACGGTCCGTGTTACACAGGGACAGAGTGTTCACGGTCAGTGTTACACAGGGACAGAGTGTTCACGGTCTGTGTTACACAGGGACAGAGTGTACACGGTCAGTGTTACACAGGGACAGAGTGTTCACGGTCAGTGTTACACAGGGACAGGGTGTTCACGGTCAGTGCTACAGAGGGACAGAGTGTTCACGGTCAGTGTTACACAGAGACAGAGTGGACACGGTCAGTGTTACACAGGGACAGAGTGTTCACGGTCAGTGTTACACAGGTACAGAGTGTACACGGTCAGTGTTACACAGGGACAGAGTGTTCACGGTCAGTGTTACACATGTACAGAGTGTTCACGGTCAGTGTTACACAGAGACAGAGTGTACACGGTCAGTGTTACACAGGGACAGAGTGTTCACAGTCAGTGTTACAGAGGGACAGAGTGTGCACGGTCAGTGTTACACAGGGACAGAGTGTACACGGTCAGTATTACACCGGGACAGAGTGTTCACGGTCAGTGTTACAGAGACAGCGTGTTCACCGTCAGTGTTACACAGGGACAGAGTGTACACGGTCAGTGTTACACAGGGACAGAGTGTACACGGTCAGTGTTACACAGGGACAGAGTGATCAAGTCAGTGTTACACAGGGACAGAGTGTTCACGGTCAGTGTTACACAGGGACAGAGTGTTCACGGTCAGTGTTACAGGGACAGAGTGTTCACGGTCAGTATTACAGGGACAGAGTGTTCACGGTCAGTGTTACACAGGGACAGAGTGTTCACGGTCAGTGTTAAACAAGGACAGAGCGTTCACGGTCCGTGTTACTCAGGGACAGAGTGTACACGGTCACTGTTACACAGGGATAGAGTGTTCACGGTCCGTGTTACACAGGGACAGAGTGTTCACGGTCAGTGTTACACTGGGACAGAGTGTTCACAATCAGTGTTACACAGGGACAGAGTGTACACGGTCAGTGTTACACAGGGACAGAGTGTTCACGGTCAGTGTTACACAGGGACAGAGAGTTCACGGTCAGTGTTACACAGGGGCATAGTGTACATGGTCAGTGTTACACAGGGACAGCGTGTTCACGGTCAATGTTACAGAGGCACAGAGTGTACACGGTCAGTGTTATAGGGACAGAGTGTACACGGTCAGTGTTACACAGGAACTGAATGTTCACGGTCAGTGTTACACAGGGAGAGAGTGTACACGGTCCGTGTTACACAGGGACAGTGTGTTCATGGTCAGTGCTACACAGGGAGAGAGTGTACACGGTCCGTGTTACACAGAGACAGACAGTGTGTTCCCGGTCAGTGTTACACAGGGACAGAGTGTTCACGGTCAGTGCTACAGAGGGACAGAGTGTTCACGGTCAGTATTACACAGAGACAGAGTGTACACGGTCAGTGTTACACAGGGACAGAGTGTTCACGGTCAGTGTTACACAGGTACAGAGTGTACACGGTCAGTGTTACACATGGACAGAGTGTTCACGGTCAGTGTTACACATGTACAGAGTGTTCACGGTCAGTGTTACACAGAGACAGAGTGTACACGGTCAGTGTTACACAGGGACAGAGTGTTCACGGTAAGTGTTACACAGGTACAGAGTGTTCACAGTCAGTGTTACAGAGGGACAGAGTGTACACGGTCAGTGTTACACAGGGACAGAGTGTTCACGGTCAGTGTTACACAGGGACAGAGTGTACACGGTCAGTATTACACCGGGACAGAGTGTTCACGGTCCGTGTTACACAGGGACAGAGTGTACACGGTCAGTGTTACCCAGGGACAGAGTGTTCACGGTCAGTGTTAAACAAGGCCAGAGCGTTCACGGTCAGTGTTACAGAGACAGAGTGTACAGGGTCAGTGTTACACAGGGACAGAGTGTTCACGGTCAGTGTTACAGGGACAGAGTGTTCACGGTCAGTGTTACAGGGACAGAGTGTACACGGTCAGTGTTACACTGGGACAGAGTGTTCACAATCAGTGTTACACAGGGACAGAGTGTTCACGGTCAGTGTTACAGGGACAGAGTGTTCACGGTCAGTGTTACTCAGGGACAGAGTGTACACGGTCAGTGTTACACAGGGACAGAGTGTTCACGGTCCGTGTTACACAGGGACAGAGTCGACACGGTCAGTGTTACCCAGGGACAGAGTGTTCACGGTCAGTGTTAAACAAGGACAGAGCGTTCACGGTCCGTGTTACTCAGGGACAGAGTGTACACGGTCACTGTTACACAGGGACAGAGTGTTCACGGTCCGTGTTACACAGGGACAGAGTGTTCACGGTCAGTGTTACACTGGGACAGAGTGTTCACAATCAGTGTTACACAGGGACAGAGTGTTCACGGTCAGTGTTACACTGGGACAGAGTGTTCACGGTCAGTGTTACACAGGGACAGAGTGTACACGGTCAGTGTTACAGGGACAGAGTGTACACGGTCAGTGTTACACTGGGACAGAGTGTTCACAATCAGTGTTACACAGGGACAGAGTGTACACGGTCAGTGTTACACAGGGACAGAGTGTTCACGGTCAGTGTTACACAGGGACAGAGTGTTCACGGTCAGTGTTACACAAGGACAGAGTGTACACGGTCAGTGTTACACAGGGACAGTGTGTTCACGGTCAGTGTTACACAACGACAGAATGTTCACGGTCAGTGTTACAGGGACAGAATGTACAGGGTCAGTGTTACACAGGGACAGAGTTTTCACGGTCAGTGTTACAGGGACAGAGTGTTCACGGTCAGTGTTACACAGGGACAGAGTGTTCACGGTCAGTGTTACACAGGGACAGAGTGTTCACGGTCCGTGTTACAGGGACAGAGTGTTCACGGTCAGTGTTACACTGGGACAGAGTGTTCACAATCAGTGTTACACAGGGACAGAGTGTACACGGTCAGTGTTACACAGGGACAGAGTGTTCACGGTCCGTATTACACAGGGACAGAGTGTTCACGGTCAGTGTTACAGAGGGACAGAGTGTACACGGTCAGTGTTACAGGGACAGAGTGTTCACGGTCAGTGTTACACAGGAACAGAGTGTTTACGGTCAGTGTTACAGGGACAGAGTGTACACGGTCAGTGTTACACAGGGACAGAGTGTTCACGGTCCGTGTTACAGGGACAGAGTGTTCACGGTCAGTGTTACACAGGGACTGAGTGTTCACGGTCCGTGTTACACAGGGACAGAGTGTTCACGGTCAGTGTTACACAGGGACAGAGTGTTCACGGTCAGTGTTACAGGGACAGAGTTTTCACGGTCCGTGTTACACAGGGACAGAGTGTTCACGGTCAGTGTTACACAGGGACAGAGTGTTCACGGTCCGTGTTACAGGGACAGAGTGTTCACGGTCAGTGTTACACAGGGACAGAGTGCACACGGTCAGTGTTACACAGGGACAGAGTGTTCACGGTCAGTGTTACACTGGGACAGGGTGTTCACAATCAGTGTTACACAGGGACAGAGTGTACAGGGTCAGTGTTACACAGGGACAGAGTGCTTACGGTCAGTGTTACAGGGACAGAGTGTACACGGTCAGTGTTACACAGGGACAGAGTGTTCACGGTCCGTGTTACAGGGACAGAGTGTTCACGGTCAGTGTTACACAGGGACTGAGTGTTCACGGTCCGTGTTACACAGGGACAGAGTGTTCACGGTCAGTGTTACACAGGGACAGAGTGTTCACGGTCAGTGTTACAGGGACAGAGTTTTCACGGTCCGTGTTACACAGGGACAGAGTGTTCACGGTCAGTGTTACACAGGGACAGAGTGTTCACGGTCCGTGTTACAGGGACAGAGTGTTCACGGTCAGTGTTACACAGGGACAGAGTGCACACGGTCAGTGTTACACAGGGACAGAGTGTTCACGGTCAGTGTTACACTGGGACAGGGTGTTCACAATCAGTGTTACACAGGGACAGAGTGTACAGGGTCAGTGTTACACAGGGACAGAGTGTTCACGGTCAGTGTTACACAGGGACAGAGTGTTCACGGTCAGTGTTATGCAGGGACAGAGTGTTCACGGTCAGTGTTACACAGGGACAGAGTGTTCACGGTCAGTGTTACACAGGGACAGAGTGTTCACGGTCCGTGTTACACAGGGACAGATTGTTCACGGTCCGTGTTACAGGGACAGAATGTTCACGGTCAGTGTTACACTGGGACAGAGTGTTCACAATCAGTGTTACACAGGGACAGAGTGTACAGGGTCAGTGTTACACAGGGACAGAGTGTTCACGGTCAGTGTTACAGGGACAGAGTGTTCACGGTCAGTGTTACAGGGACAGAGTGTTCAGGGTCAGTGTTACAGGGACAGAGTGTTCACGGTCAGTGTTACACAGGGACAGAGTGTTCACGGTCAGTGTTACATAGGGAGAGAGTGTACACGGTCAGTGTGACACAGGGACAGAGTGTACACGGTCAGTGTCACAGGGACAGAGTGTTCACGGTCAGTGTTACATAGGGACAGAGTGTTCACGGTCACTGTTACAGGGACAGAGTGTTCACGGTCAGTGTTACACAGGGACAGTGTGTTCACGGTCAGTGTTATAGGGACAGAGTGGACACGGTCAGTGTTACAGAGGGACAGAGTGTTCACGGTTAGTGTTACAGAGGGACAGAGTGTTCACAGTCAGTGATACACAGGGAGAGAGTGTACACGGTCCGTGTTACACAGTGACAGAGTGTACAGGGTCAGTGTTACACAGGGACAGAGTGTTCACGGTCAGTGTTACAGGGACAGAGTGTTCACGGTCAGTGTTACACTGGGATAGAGTGTTCACAATCAGTGTTACACAGGGACAGAGTGTACAGGGTCAGTGTTACACAGGGACAGAGTGTTCACGGTCAGTGTTACAGGGACAGAGTGTTCAGGGTCAGTGTTACAGGGACAGAGTGTTCACGGTCAGTGTTACTCAGGGACAGAGTGTACACGGTCAGTGTTACACAGGGACAGAGTGTTCACGGTCCGTGTTACACAGGGACAGAGTCGACACGGTCAGTGTTACCCAGGGACAGAGTGTTCACGGTCAGTGTTAAACAAGGACAGAGCGTTCACGGTCCGTGTTACTCAGGGACAGAGTGTACACGGTCACTGTTACACAGGGACAGAGTGTTCACGGTCCGTGTTACACAGGGACAGAGTGTTCACGGTCAGTGTTACACTGGGACAGAGTGTTCACAATCAGTGTTACACAGAGACAGAGTGTACACGGTCAGTTTTATACAGGGACAGAGTGTTCACGGTCAGTGTTACACAGTGACAGAGTGTTCACGGTCAGTGTTACACTGGGACAGAGTGTTCACGGTCAGTGTTACACAGGGACAGAGTGTACACGGTCAGTGTTACAGGGACAGAGTGTACACGGTCAGTGTTACACTGGGACAGAGTGTTCACAATCAGTGTTACACAGGGACAGAGTGTACACGGTCAGTGTTACACAAGGACAGAGTGTACACGGTCCGTGTTACAAAGGGACAGTGTGTTCACGGTCAGTGTTCCACAACGACAGAATGTTCACGGTCAGTGTTACAGGGACAGAATGTACAGGGTCAGTGTTACACAGGGACAGAGTTTTCACGGTCAGTGTTACAGGGACAGAGTGTTCACGGTCAGTGTTACACAGGGACAGAGTGTTCACGGTCAGTGTTACACAGGGACAGAGTGTTCACGGTCCGTGTTACAGGGACAGAGTGTTCACGGTCAGTGTTACACTGGGACAGAGTGTTCACAATCAGTGTTACACAGGGACAGAGTGTACACGGTCAGTGTTACACAGGGACAGAGTGTTCACGGTCCGTATTACACAGGGACAGAGTGTTCACGGTCAGTGTTACAGAGGGACAGAGTGTACACGGTCAGTGTTACAGGGACAGAGTGTTCACGGTCAGTGTTACACAGGGACAGAGTGTTTACGGTCAGTGTTACAGGGACAGAGTGTACACGGTCAGTGTTACACAGGGACAGAGTGTTCACGGTCCGTGTTACAGGGACAGAGTGTTCACGGTCAGTGTTACACAGGGACTGAGTGTTCACGGTCCGTGTTACACAGGGACAGAGTGTTCACGGTCCGTGTTACACAGGGACAGAGTGTTCACGGTCAGTGTTACAGGGACAGAGTGTTCACGGTCAGTGTTACACAGGGACAGAGTGTTCACGGTCAGTGTTACACAGGGACAGAGTGTTCACGGTCCGTGTTACAGGGACAGAGTGTTCACGGTCAGTGTTACACAGGGACAGAGTGTTCACGGTCAGTGTTACACTGGGACAGGGTGTTCACAATCAGTGTTACACGGGGACAGAGTGTACAGGGTCAGTGTTACACAGGGACAGAGTGTTCACGGTCAGTGTTACACAGGGACAGAGTGTTCACGGTCAGTGTTATGCAGGGACAGAGTGTTCACGGTCAGTGTTACACAGGGACAGAGTGTTCACGGTCAGTGTTACACAGGGACAGAGTGTTCACGGTCCGTGTTACACAGGGACAGATTGTTCACGGTCCGTGTTACAGGGACAGAATGTTCACGGTCAGTGTTACACTGGGACAGAGTGTTCACAATCAGTGTTACACAGGGACAGAGTGTACAGGGTCAGTGTTACACAGGGACAGAGTGTTCACGGTCAGTGTTACAGGGACAGAGTGTTCAGGGTCAGTGTTACAGGGACAGAGTGTTCACGGTCAGTGTTACACAGGGACAGAGTGTTCACGGTCAGTGTTACATAGGGAGAGAGTGTACACGGTCAGTGTGACACAGGGACAGAGTGTACACGGTCAGTGTCACAGGGACAGAGTGTTCACGGTCAGTGTTACATAGGGACAGAGTGTTCACGGTCAGTGTTACATAGGGACAGAGTGTTCACGGTCACTGTTACAGGGACAGAGTGTTCACGGTCAGTGTTACACAGGGACAGTGTGTTCACGGTCAGTGTTATAGGGACAGAGTGGACACGGTCAGTGTTACAGAGGGACAGAGTGTTCACGGTTAGTGTTACAGAGGGACAGAGTGTTCACAGTCAGTGATACACAGGGAGAGAGTGTACACGGTCCGTGTTACACAGGGACAGAGTGTACAGGGTCAGTGTTACACAGGGACAGAGTGTTCACGGTCAGTGTTACACAGGGACAGAGTGTTCACGGTCAGTGTTACACTGGGACAGGGTGTTCACAATCAGTGTTACACAGGGACAGAGTGTACACGGTCAGTGTTACACAGGGACAGAGTGTTCACGGTCAGTGTTACACAGGGACAGAGTGATCACGGTCCGTGTTACACTGGGACAGGGTGTTCACAATCAGTGTTACACAGGGACAGAGTGTACAGGGTCAGTGTTACACAGGGACAGAGTGTTCACGGTCAGTGTTACACAGGGACAGAGTGTTCACGGTCAGTGTTACGCAGGGACAGAGTGTTCACGGTCAGTGTTACGCAGGGACAGAGTGTTCACGGTCAGTGTTACAGAGCGACAGAGTGTTCACGGTCCGTGTTACACAGGGACAGAGTGTTCACGGTCCGTGTTACAGGGACAGAGTGTTCACGGTCAGTGTTACACTGGGACAGAGTGTTCACAATCAGTGTTACACAGGGACAGAGTGTACAGGGTCAGTGTTACACAGGGACAGAGTGTTCACGGTCAGTGTTACAGGGACAGAGTGTTCAGGGTCAGTGTTACAGGGACAGAGTGTTCACGGTCAGTGTTACACAGGGAGAGAGTGTTCACGGTCAGTGTTACACAGGGAGAGAGTGTACACGGTCAGTGTTACACAGGGACAGAGTGTACACGGTCAGTGTCACAGGGACAGAGTGTTCACGGTCAGTGTTACACAGGGACAGAGTGTTCAGGGTCAGTGTTACAGGGACAGAGTTTTCACGGTCCGTGTTACACAGGGACAGAGTGTTCACGGTCAGTGTTACACAGGGACAGAGTGTTCACGGTCCGTGTTACAGGGACAGAGTGTTCACGGTCAGTGTTACACAGGGACAGAGTGCACACGGTCAGTGTTACACAGGGACAGAGTGTTCACGGTCAGTGTTACACTGGGACAGGGTGTTCACAATCAGTGTTACACAGGGACAGAGTGTACAGGGTCAGTGTTACACAGGGACAGAGTGTTCACGGTCAGTGTTACACAGGGACAGAGTGTTCACGGTCAGTGTTACACAGGGACAGAGTGTTCACGGTCAGTGTTACACAGGGACAGAGTGTTCACGGTCCGTGTTACACAGGGACAGATTGTTCACGGTCCGTGTTACAGGGACAGAATGTTCACGGTCAGTGTTACACTGGGACAGAGTGTTCACAATCAGTGTAACACAGGGACAGAGTGTACAGGGTCAGTGTTACACAGGGACAGAGTGTTCACGGTCAGTGTTACAGGGACAGAGTGTTCACGGTCAGTGTTACAGGGACAGAGTGTTCAGGGTCAGTGTTACAGGGACAGAGTGTTCACGGTCAGTGTTACACAGGGACAGAATGTTCACGGTCAGTGTTACATAGGGAGAGAGTGTACACGGTCAGTGTGACACAGGGACAGAGTGTACACGGTCAGTGTCACAGGGACAGAGTGTTCACGGTCAGTGTTACATAGGGACAGAGTGTTCACGGTCACTGTTACAGGGACAGAGTGTTCACGGTCAGTGTTACACAGGGACAGTGTGTTCACGGTCAGTGTTATAGGGACAGAGTGGACACGGTCAGTGTTACAGAGGGACAGAGTGTTCACGGTTAGTGTTACAGAGGGACAGAGTGTTCACAGTCAGTGATACACAGGGAGAGAGTGTACACGGTCCGTGTTACACAGGGACACAGTGTACACGGTCAGTGTTACACAGAGACAGAGTGTTCACGGTCAGTGTTACACAACGACAGAATGTTCACGGTCAGTCTTACAGGGACAGAATGTACAGGGTCAGTGTTACACAGGGACAGAGTTTTCACGGTCCGTGTTACACAGGGACAGAGTGTTCACAGTCAGTGTTACAGAGGGACAGAGTGTACACGGTCAGTGTTACAGGGACAGAGTGTTCACGGTCAGTGTTACACAGGGACAGAGTGTTCACGGTCCGTGTTACAGGGACAGAGTGTTCACGGTCAGAGTTACACAGGGACTGAGTGTTCACGGTCCGTGTTACACAGGGACAGAGTGTTCACGGTCCGTGTTACACAGGGACAGAGTGTTCACAGTCAGTGTTACACAGGGACAGAGTGTTCACGGTCAGTGTTACAGGGACAGAGTGTTCACGGTCCGTGGTACACAGGGACAGAGTGTTCACGGTCAGTGTTACACAGGGACAGAGTGTTCACGGTCCGTGTTACAGGGACAGAGTGTTCACGGTCAGTGTTACACAGGGACAGAGTGTACACGGTTAGTGTTACACAGGGACAGGGTGTTCACAATCAGTGTTACACAGGGACAGAGTGTACAGGGTCAGTGTTACACAGGGACAGAGTGTTCACGGTCAGTGTTACACAGGGACAGAGTGTTCACGGTCAGTGTTACACTGGGACAGGGTGTTCACAATCAGTGTTACACAGGGACAGAGTGTACACGGTCAGTGTTACACAGGGACAGAGTGTTCACGGTCAGTGTTACACAGGGACAGAGTGTTCACGGTCCGTGTTACACTGGGACAGGGTGTTCACAATCAGTGTTACACAGGGACAGAGTGTACAGGGTCAGTGTTACACAGGGACAGAGTGTTCACGGTCAGTGTTACACAGGGACAGAGTGTTCACGGTCAGTGTTACGCAGGGACAGAGTGTTCACGGTCAGTGTTACGCAGGGACAGAGTGTTCACGGTCAGTGTTACAGAGCGACAGAGTGTTCACGGTCCGTGTTACACAGGGACAGAGTGTTCACGGTCCGTGTTACAGGGACAGAGTGTTCACGGTCAGTGTTACACTGGGACAGAGTGTTCACAATCAGTGTTACACAGGGACAGAGTGTACAGGGTCAGTGTTACACAGGGACAGAGTGTTCACGGTCAGTGTTACAGGGACAGAGTGTTCACGGTCAGTGTTACACAGGGACAGAGTGTTCACGGTCAGTGTTACACAGGGAGAGAGTGTACACGGTCACTGTTACAGGGACAGAGTGTTCACGGTCAGTGTTACACAGGGACAGTGTGTTCACGGTCAGTGTTCTCGGGACAGACTGGACACGGTCAGTGTTACAGAGGGACAGAGTGTTCACGGTTAGTGTTACAGAGGGACAGAGTGTTAACAGTCAGTGATACACAGGGAGAGAGTGTACATGGTCCGTGTTACACAGGGACAGAGTGTACACGGTCAGTGTCACACAGGGACAGAGTGTTCACGGTCAGTGTTACACAACGACAGAATGTTCACGGTCAGTCTTACAGGGACAGAATGTACAGGGTCAGTGTTTACACAGGGACAGAGTTTTCACGGTCAGTGTTACAGGGACAGAGTGTTCACGGTCAGTGTTACGCAGGGACAGAGTGTTCACGGTCAGTGTTACGCAGGGACAGAGTGTTCACGGTCAGTGTTACGCAGGGACAGAGTGTTCACGGTCAGTGTTACGCAGGGACAGAGTGTACAGGGTCAGTGTTACACAGGGACAGAGTGTTCACGGTCAGTGTTACGCAGGGACAGAGTGTTCACGGTCAGTGTTACGCAGGGACAGAGTGTTCACGGTCAGTGTTACAGAGCGACAGAGTGTTCACGGTCCGTGTTACACAGGGACAGAGTGTTCACGGTCCGTGTTACAGGGACAGAGTGTTGACGGTCAGTGTTACACTGGGACAGAGTGTTCACAATCAGTGTTACACAGGGACAGAGTGTACAGGGTCAGTGTTACACAGGGACAGAGTGTTCACGGTCAGTGTTACAGGGACAGAGTGTTCAGGGTCAGTGTTACAGGGACAGAGTGTTCACGGTCAGTGTTACACAGGGACAGAGTGTTCACGGTCAGTGTTACACAGGGAGAGAGTGTACACGGTCAGTGTTACACAGGGACAGAGTGTACACGGTCAGTGTCACAGGGACAGAGTGTTCACGGTCAGTGTTACACAGGGACAGAGTGTTCAGGGTCAGTGTTACAGGGACAGAGTGTTCACGGTCAGTGTTACACAGGGACAGAGTGTTCACGGTCAGTGTTACACAGGGAGAGAGTGTACACGGTCAGTGTGACACAGGGACAGAGTGTACACGGTCAGTGTCACAGGGACAGAGTGTTCACGGTCAGTGTTACACAGGGACAGAGTGTTCACGGTCAATGTTACAGGGACAGAGTGTTCACGGTCAGTGTTACACAGGGACAGTGTGTTCACGGTCAGTGTTATAGGGACAGAGTGGACACGGTCAGTGTTACAGAGGGACAGAGTGTTCACGGTTAGTGTTACAGAGGGACAGAGTGTTAACAGTCAGTGATACACAGGGAGAGAGTGTACATGGTCCGTGTTACACAGGGACAGAGTGTACACGGTCAGTGTCACACAGGGACAGAGTGTTCACGGTCAGTGTTACACAACGACAGAATGTTCACGGTCAGTCTTACAGGGACAGAATGTACAGGGTCAGTGTTTACACAGGGACAGAGTTTTCACGGTCAGTGTTACAGGGACAGAGTGTTCACGGTCAGTGTTACACAGGGGCAGAGTGTTCACGGTCAGTGTTACGCAGGGACAGAGTGTTCACGGTCCGTGTTACAGGGACAGAGTGTTCACGGTCAGTGTTACACTGGGACAGAGTGTTCACAATCAGTGTTACACAGGGACAGAGTGTACACGGTCAGTGTTACACAGGGACAGAGTGTTCACGGTCCGTGTTACACAGGGACAGAGTGTTCACGGTCAGTGTTACAGAGGGACAGAGTGTACACGGTCAGTGTTTTACAGGGACAGAGTGTTCACGGTCAGTGTTACACAGGGACAGAGTGTTTACGGTCAGTGTTACAGGGACAGAGTGTACACGGTCAGTGTTACACAGGGACAGAGTGTTCACGGTCCGTGTTACAGGGACAGAGTGCTCACGGTCAGTGTTACACAGGGACTGAGTGTTCACGGTCCGTGTTACACAGGGACAGAGTGTTCACGGTCAGTGTTACACAGGGACAGAGTGTTCACGGTCAGTGTTACAGGGACAGAGTGTTCACGGTCCGTGTTACACAGGGACAGAGTGTTCACGGTCAGTGTTACACAGGGACAGAGTGTTCATGGTCCATGTTACAGGGACAGAGTGTTCACGGTCAGTGTTACACAGAGACAGAGTGTTCACGGTCAGTGTTACACAACGACAGAATGTTCACGGTCAGTCTTACAGGGACAGAATGTACAGGGTCAGTGTTACACAGGGACAGAGTTTTCACGGTCCGTGTTACACAGGGACAGAGTGTTCACGGTCAGTGTTACAGAGGGACAGAGTGTACACGGTCAGTGTTACAGGGACAGAGTGTTCACGGTCAGTGTTACACAGGGACAGAGTGTTTACGGTCAGTGTTACACAGGGACAGAGTGTTCACGGTCCGTGTTACAGGGACAGAGTGTTCACGGTCAGAGTTACACAGGGACAGAGTGTTCACGGTCCGTGTTACACAGGGACAGAGTGTTCACGGTCCGTGTTACAGGGACAGAGTGTTCACGGTCAGAGTTACACAGGGACAGAGTGTTCACGGTCAGTGTTACACAGGGACAGAGTGTTCACAGTCAGTGTTACACAGGGACAGAGTGTTCACGGTCAGTGTTACAGGGACAGAGTGTTCACGGTCCGTGGTACACAGGGACAGAGTGTTCACGGTCAGTGTTACACAGGGACAGAGTGTTCACGGTCCGTGTTACAGGGACAGAGTGTTCACGGTCAGTGTTACACAGGGACAGAGTGTTCACGGTCAGTGTTACACTGGGACAGGGTGTTCACAATCAGTGTTACACAGGGACAGAGTGTACAGGGTCAGTGTTACACAGGGACAGAGTGTTCACGGTCAGTGTTACACAGGGACAGAGTGTTCACGGTCAGTGTTATGCAGGGACAGAGTGTTCACGGTCAGTGTGACACAGGGACAGAGTGTTCACGGTCCGTGTTACACAGGGACAGATTGTTCACGGTCCGTGTTACAGGGACAGAATGTTCACGGTCAGTGTTACACTGGGACAGAGTGTTCACAATCAGTGTAACACAGGGACAGAGTGTACAGGGTCAGTGTTACACAGGGACAGAGTGTTCACGGTCAGTGTTACAGGGACAGAGTGTTCACGGTCAGTGTTACAGGGACAGAGTGTTCAGGGTCAGTGTTACAGGGACAGAGTGTTCACGGTCAGTGTTACACAGGGACAGAGTGTTCACGGTCAGTGTTACATAGGGAGAGAGTGTACACGGTCAGTGTTACACAGGGACAGAGTGTACACGGTCAGTGTCACAGGGACAGAGTGTTCACGGTCAGTGTTACATAGGGACAGAGTGTTCACGGTCACTGTTACAGGGACAGAGTGTTCACGGTCAGTGTTACACAGGGACAGTGTGTTCACGGTCAGTGTTATAGGGACAGAGTGGACACGGTCAGTGTTACAGAGGGACAGAGTGTTCACGGTTAGTGTTACAGAGGGACAGAGTGTTCACAGTCAGTGATACACAGGGAGAGAGTGTACACGGTCCGTGTTACACAGGGACAGAGTGTACACGGTCAGTGTTACACAGAGACAGAGTGTTCACGGTCAGTGTTACACAACGACAGAATGTTCACGGTCAGTCTTACAGGGACAGAATGTACAGGGTCAGTGTTACACAGGGACAGAGTTTTCACGGTCCGTGTTACACAGGGACAGAGTGTTCACGGTCAGTGTTACAGAGGGACAGAGTGTACACGGTCAGTGTTACAGGGACAGAGTGTTCACGGTCAGTGTTACACAGGGACAGAGTGTTCACGGTCCGTGTTACAGGGACAGAGTGTTCACGGTCAGAGTTACACAGGGACTGAGTGTTCACGGTCCGTGTTACACAGGGACAGAGTGTTCACGGTCCGTGTTACACAGGGACAGAGTGTTCACAGTCAGTGTTACACAGGGACAGAGTGTTCACGGTCAGTGTTACAGGGACAGAGTGTTCACGGTCAGTGTTACACAGGGACAGAGTGTACACGGTTAGTGTTACACAGGGACAGGGTGTTCACAATCAGTGTTACACAGGGACAGAGTGTACAGGATCAGTGTTACACAGGGACAGAGTGTTCACGGTCAGTGTTACACAGGGACAGAGTGTTCACGGTCAGTGTTACACTGGGACAGGGTGTTCACAATCAGTGTTACACAGGGACAGAGTGTACACGGTCAGTGTTACACAGGGACAGAGTGTTCACGGTCAGTGTTACACAGGGACAGAGTGTTCACGGTCCGTGTTACACTGGGACAGGGTGTTCACAATCAGTGTTACACAGGGACAGAGTGTACAGGCTCAGTGTTACACAGGGACAGAGTGTTCACGGTCAGTGTTACACAGGGACAGAGTGTTCACGGTCAGTGTTACGCAGGGACAGAGTGTTCACGGTCAGTGTTACGCAGGGACAGAGTGTTCACGGTCAGTGTTACAGAGCGACAGAGTGTTCACGGTCCGTGTTACACAGGGACAGAGTGTTCACGGTCCGTGTTACAGGGACAGAGTGTTCACGGTCAGTGTTACACTGGGACAGAGTGTTCACAATCAGTGTTACACAGGGACAGAGTGTACAGGGTCAGTGTTACACAGGGACAGAGTGTTCACGGTCAGTGTTACAGGGACAGAGTGTTCAGGGTCAGTGTTACAGGGACAGAGTGTTCACGGTCAGTGTTACACAGGGACAGAGTGTTCACGGTCAGTGTTACACAGGGAGAGAGTGTACACGGTCAGTGTTACACAGGGACAGAGTGTACACGGTCAGTGTCACAGGGACAGAGTGTTCACGGTCAGTGTTACACAGGGACAGAGTGTTCAGGGTCAGTGTTACAGGGACAGAGTGTTCACGGTCAGTGTTACACAGGGACAGAGTGTTCACGGTCAGTGTTACACAGGGGGAGAGTGTACACGGTCAGTGTGACACAGGGACAGAGTGTACACGGTCAGTGTCACAGGGACAGAGTGTTCACGGTCAGTGTTACAGAGCGACAGAGTGTTCACGGTCCGTGTTACACAGGGACAGAGTGTTCACGGTCCGTGTTACAGGGACAGAGTGTTCACGGTCAGTGTTACACTGGGACAGAGTGTTCACAATCAGTGTTACACAGGGACAGAGTGTACAGGGTCAGTGTTACACAGGGACAGAGTGTTCACGGTCAGTGTTACAGGGACAGAGTGTTCAGGGTCAGTGTTACAGGGACAGAGTGTTCACGGTCAGTGTTACACAGGGACAGAGTGTTCACGGTCAGTGTTACACAGGGAGAGAGTGTACACGGTCAGTGTTACACAGGGACAGAGTGTACACGGTCAGTGTCACAGGGACAGAGTGTTCACGGTCAGTGTTACACAGGGACAGAGTGTTCAGGGTCAGTGTTACAGGGACAGAGTGTTCACGGTCAGTGTTACACAGGGACAGAGTGTTCACGGTCAGTGTTACACAGGGAGAGAGTGTACACGGTCAGTGTGACACAGGGACAGAGTGTACACGGTCAGTGTCACAGGGACAGAGTGTTCACGGTCAGTGTTACACAGGGACAGAGTGTTCACGGTCAATGTTACAGGGACAGAGTGTTCACGGTCAGTGTTACACAGGGACAGTGTGTTCACGGTCAGTGTTATAGGGACAGAGTGGACACGGTCAGTGTTACAGAGGGACAGAGTGTTCACGGTTAGTGTTACAGAGGGACAGAGTGTTAACAGTCAGTGATACACAGGGAGAGAGTGTACATGGTCCGTGTTACACAGGGACAGAGTGTACACGGTCAGTGTCACACAGGGACAGAGTGTTCACGGTCAGTGTTACACAACGACAGAATGTTCACGGTCAGTCTTACAGGGACAGAATGTACAGGGTCAGTGTTTACACAGGGACAGAGTTTTCACGGTCAGTGTTACAGGGACAGAGTGTTCACGGTCAGTGTTACGCAGGGACAGAGTGTTCACGGTCAGTGTTACGCAGGGACAGAGTGTTCACGGTCAGTGTTACGCAGGGACAGAGTGTACAGGGTCAGTGTTACACAGGGACAGAGTGTTCACGGTCAGTGTTACGCAGGGACAGAGTGTTCACGGTCAGTGTTACGCAGGGACAGAGTGTTCACGGTCAGTGTTACAGAGCGACAGAGTGTTCACGGTCCGTGTTACACAGGGACAGAGTGTTCACGGTCCGTGTTACAGGGACAGAGTGTTCACGGTCAGTGTTACACTGGGACAGAGTGTTCACAATCAGTGTTACACAGGGACAGAGTGTACAGGGTCAGTGTTACACAGGGACAGAGTGTTCACGGTCAGTGTTACAGGGACAGAGTGTTCAGGGTCAGTGTTACAGGGACAGAGTGTTCACGGTCAGTGTTACACAGGGACAGAGTGTTCACGGTCAGTGTTACACAGGGAGAGAGTGTACACGGTCAGTGTTACACAGGGACAGAGTGTACACGGTCAGTGTCACAGGGACAGAGTGTTCACGGTCAGTGTTACACAGGGACAGAGTGTTCAGGGTCAGTGTTACAGGGACAGAGTGTTCACGGTCAGTGTTACACAGGGACAGAGTGTTCACGGTCAGTGTTACACAGGGAGAGAGTGTACACGGTCAGTGTGACACAGGGACAGAGTGTACACGGTCAGTGTCACAGGGACAGAGTGTTCACGGTCAGTGTTACACAGGGACAGAGTGTTCACGGTCAATGTTACAGGGACAGAGTGTTCACGGTCAGTGTTACACAGGGACAGTGTGTTCACGGTCAGTGTTATAGGGACAGAGTGGACACGGTCAGTGTTACAGAGGGACAGAGTGTTCACGGTTAGTGTTACAGAGGGACAGAGTGTTAACAGTCAGTGATACACAGGGAGAGAGTGTACATGGTCCGTGTTACACAGGGACAGAGTGTACACGGTCAGTGTCACACAGGGACAGAGTGTTCACGGTCAGTGTTACGCAGGGACAGAGTGTTCACGGTCAGTGTTACGCAGGGACAGAGTGTTCACGGTCAGTGTTACAGAGCGACAGAGTGTTCACGGTCCGTGTTACACAGGGACAGAGTGTTCACGGTCCGTGTTACAGGGACAGAGTGTTCACGGTCAGTGTTACACTGGGACAGAGTGTTCACAATCAGTGTTACACAGGGACAGAGTGTACAGGGTCAGTGTTACACAGGGACAGAGTGTTCACGGTCAGTGTTACAGGGACAGAGTGTTCAGGGTCAGTGTTACAGGGACAGAGTGTTCACGGTCAGTGTTACACAGGGACAGAGTGTTCACGGTCAGTGTTACACAGGGAGAGAGTGTACACGGTCAGTGTTACACAGGGACAGAGTGTACACGGTCAGTGTCACAGGGACAGAGTGTTCACGGTCAGTGTTACACAGGGACAGAGTGTTCAGGGTCAGTGTTACAGGGACAGAGTGTTCACGGTCAGTGTTACACAGGGACAGAGTGTTCACGGTCAGTGTTACACAGGGAGAGAGTGTACACGGTCAGTGTGACACAGGGACAGAGTGTACACGGTCAGTGTCACAGGGACAGAGTGTTCACGGTCAGTGTTACAGAGCGACAGAGTGTTCACGGTCCGTGTTACACAGGGACAGAGTGTTCACGGTCCGTGTTACAGGGACAGAGTGTTCACGGTCAGTGTTACACTGGGACAGAGTGTTCACAATCAGTGTTACACAGGGACAGAGTGTACAGGGTCAGTGTTACACAGGGACAGAGTGTTCACGGTCAGTGTTACAGGGACAGAGTGTTCAGGGTCAGTGTTACAGGGACAGAGTGTTCACGGTCAGTGTTACACAGGGACAGAGTGTTCACGGTCAGTGTTACACAGGGAGAGAGTGTACACGGTCAGTGTTACACAGGGACAGAGTGTACACGGTCAGTGTCACAGGGACAGAGTGTTCACGGTCAGTGTTACACAGGGACAGAGTGTTCAGGGTCAGTGTTACAGGGACAGAGTGTTCACGGTCAGTGTTACACAGGGACAGAGTGTTCACGGTCAGTGTTACACAGGGAGAGAGTGTACACGGTCAGTGTGACACAGGGACAGAGTGTACACGGTCAGTGTCACAGGGACAGAGTGTTCACGGTCAGTGTTACACAGGGACAGAGTGTTCACGGTCAATGTTACAGGGACAGAGTGTTCACGGTCAGTGTTACACAGGGACAGTGTGTTCACGGTCAGTGTTATAGGGACAGAGTGTTCACGGTCAGTGTTACACAGGGACAGAGTGTTCACGGTCAGTGTTACACAGGGAGAGAGTGTACACGGTCAGTGTTACACAGGGACAGAGTGTACACGGTCAGTGTCACAGGGACAGAGTGTTCACGGTCAGTGTTACACAGGGACAGAGTGTTCAGGGTCAGTGTTACAGGGACAGAGTGTTCACGGTCAGTGTTACACAGGGACAGAGTGTTCACGGTCAGTGTTACACAGGGAGAGAGTGTACACGGTCAGTGTGACACAGGGACAGAGTGTACACGGTCAGTGTCACAGGGACAGAGTGTTCACGGTCAGTGTTACAGAGCGACAGAGTGTTCACGGTCCGTGTTACACAGGGACAGAGTGTTCACGGTCCGTGTTACAGGGACAGAGTGTTCACGGTCAGTGTTACACTGGGACAGAGTGTTCACAATCAGTGTTACACAGGGACAGAGTGTACAGGGTCAGTGTTACACAGGGACAGAGTGTTCACGGTCAGTGTTACAGGGACAGAGTGTTCAGGGTCAGTGTTACAGGGACAGAGTGTTCACGGTCAGTGTTACACAGGGACAGAGTGTTCACGGTCAGTGTTACACAGGGAGAGAGTGTACACGGTCAGTGTTACACAGGGACAGAGTGTACACGGTCAGTGTCACAGGGACAGAGTGTTCACGGTCAGTGTTACACAGGGACAGAGTGTTCAGGGTCAGTGTTACAGGGACAGAGTGTTCACGGTCAGTGTTACACAGGGACAGAGTGTTCACGGTCAGTGTTACACAGGGAGAGAGTGTACACGGTCAGTGTGACACAGGGACAGAGTGTACACGGTCAGTGTCACAGGGACAGAGTGTTCACGGTCAGTGTTACACAGGGACAGAGTGTTCACGGTCAATGTTACAGGGACAGAGTGTTCACGGTCAGTGTTACACAGGGACAGTGTGTTCACGGTCAGTGTTATAGGGACAGAGTGGACACGGTCAGTGTTACAGAGGGACAGAGTGTTCACGGTTAGTGTTACAGAGGGACAGAGTGTTAACAGTCAGTGATACACAGGGAGAGAGTGTACATGGTCCGTGTTACACAGGGACAGAGTGTACACGGTCAGTGTCACACAGGGACAGAGTGTTCACGGTCAGTGTTACACAACGACAGAATGTTCACGGTCAGTCTTACAGGGACAGAATGTACAGGGTCAGTGTTTACACAGGGACAGAGTTTTCACGGTCAGTGTTACAGGGACAGAGTGTTCACGGTCAGTGTTACGCAGGGACAGAGTGTTCACGGTCAGTGTTACGCAGGGACAGAGTGTTCACGGTCAGTGTTACGCAGGGACAGAGTGTACAGGGTCAGTGTTACACAGGGACAGAGTGTTCACGGTCAGTGTTACGCAGGGACAGAGTGTTCACGGTCAGTGTTACGCAGGGACAGAGTGTTCACGGTCAGTGTTACAGAGCGACAGAGTGTTCACGGTCCGTGTTACACAGGGACAGAGTGTTCACGGTCCGTGTTACAGGGACAGAGTGTTCACGGTCAGTGTTACACTGGGACAGAGTGTTCACAATCAGTGTTACACAGGGACAGAGTGTACAGGGTCAGTGTTACACAGGGACAGAGTGTTCACGGTCAGTGTTACAGGGACAGAGTGTTCAGGGTCAGTGTTACAGGGACAGAGTGTTCACGGTCAGTGTTACACAGGGACAGAGTGTTCACGGTCAGTGTTACACAGGGAGAGAGTGTACACGGTCAGTGTTACACAGGGACAGAGTGTACACGGTCAGTGTCACAGGGACAGAGTGTTCACGGTCAGTGTTACACAGGGACAGAGTGTTCAGGGTCAGTGTTACAGGGACAGAGTGTTCACGGTCAGTGTTACACAGGGACAGAGTGTTCACGGTCAGTGTTACACAGGGAGAGAGTGTACACGGTCAGTGTGACACAGGGACAGAGTGTACACGGTCAGTGTCACAGGGACAGAGTGTTCACGGTCAGTGTTACACAGGGACAGAGTGTTCACGGTCAATGTTACAGGGACAGAGTGTTCACGGTCAGTGTTACACAGGGACAGTGTGTTCACGGTCAGTGTTATAGGGACAGAGTGGACACGGTCAGTGTTACAGAGGGACAGAGTGTTCACGGTTAGTGTTACAGAGGGACAGAGTGTTAACAGTCAGTGATACACAGGGAGAGAGTGTACATGGTCCGTGTTACACAGGGACAGAGTGTACACGGTCAGTGTCACACAGGGACAGAGTGTTCACGGTCAGTGTTACGCAGGGACAGAGTGTTCACGGTCAGTGTTACGCAGGGACAGAGTGTTCACGGTCAGTGTTACAGAGCGACAGAGTGTTCACGGTCCGTGTTACACAGGGACAGAGTGTTCACGGTCCGTGTTACAGGGACAGAGTGTTCACGGTCAGTGTTACACTGGGACAGAGTGTTCACAATCAGTGTTACACAGGGACAGAGTGTACAGGGTCAGTGTTACACAGGGACAGAGTGTTCACGGTCAGTGTTACAGGGACAGAGTGTTCAGGGTCAGTGTTACAGGGACAGAGTGTTCACGGTCAGTGTTACACAGGGACAGAGTGTTCACGGTCAGTGTTACACAGGGAGAGAGTGTACACGGTCAGTGTTACACAGGGACAGAGTGTACACGGTCAGTGTCACAGGGACAGAGTGTTCACGGTCAGTGTTACACAGGGACAGAGTGTTCAGGGTCAGTGTTACAGGGACAGAGTGTTCACGGTCAGTGTTACACAGGGACAGAGTGTTCACGGTCAGTGTTACACAGGGAGAGAGTGTACACGGTCAGTGTGACACAGGGACAGAGTGTACACGGTCAGTGTCACAGGGACAGAGTGTTCACGGTCAGTGTTACAGAGCGACAGAGTGTTCACGGTCCGTGTTACACAGGGACAGAGTGTTCACGGTCCGTGTTACAGGGACAGAGTGTTCACGGTCAGTGTTACACTGGGACAGAGTGTTCACAATCAGTGTTACACAGGGACAGAGTGTACAGGGTCAGTGTTACACAGGGACAGAGTGTTCACGGTCAGTGTTACAGGGACAGAGTGTTCAGGGTCAGTGTTACAGGGACAGAGTGTTCACGGTCAGTGTTACACAGGGACAGAGTGTTCACGGTCAGTGTTACACAGGGAGAGAGTGTACACGGTCAGTGTTACACAGGGACAGAGTGTACACGGTCAGTGTCACAGGGACAGAGTGTTCACGGTCAGTGTTACACAGGGACAGAGTGTTCACGGTCAGTGTTACACAGGGAGAGAGTGTACACGGTCAGTGTGACACAGGGACAGAGTGTACACGGTCAGTGTCACAGGGACAGAGTGTTCACGGTCAGTGTTACACAGGGACAGAGTGTTCACGGTCAATGTTACAGGGACAGAGTGTTCACGGTCAGTGTTACACAGGGACAGTGTGTTCACGGTCAGTGTTATAGGGACAGAGTGGACACGGTCAGTGTTACAGAGGGACAGAGTGTTCACGGTTAGTGTTACAGAGGGACAGAGTGTTAACAGTCAGTGATACACAGGGAGAGAGTGTACATGGTCCGTGTTACACAGGGACAGAGTGTACACGGTCAGTGTCACACAGGGACAGAGTGTTCACGGTCAGTGTTACACAACGACAGAATGTTCACGGTCAGTCTTACAGGGACAGAATGTACAGGGTCAGTGTTTACACAGGGACAGAGTTTTCACGGTCAGTGTTACAGGGACAGAGTGTTCACGGTCAGTGTTACGCAGGGACAGAGTGTTCACGGTCAGTGTTACGCAGGGACAGAGTGTTCACGGTCAGTGTTACGCAGGGACAGAGTGTACAGGGTCAGTGTTACACAGGGACAGAGTGTTCACGGTCAGTGTTACGCAGGGACAGAGTGTTCACGGTCAGTGTTACGCAGGGACAGAGTGTTCACGGTCAGTGTTACAGAGCGACAGAGTGTTCACGGTCCGTGTTACACAGGGACAGAGTGTTCACGGTCCGTGTTACAGGGACAGAGTGTTCACGGTCAGTGTTACACTGGGACAGAGTGTTCACAATCAGTGTTACACAGGGACAGAGTGTACAGGGTCAGTGTTACACAGGGACAGAGTGTTCACGGTCAGTGTTACAGGGACAGAGTGTTCAGGGTCAGTGTTACAGGGACAGAGTGTTCACGGTCAGTGTTACACAGGGACAGAGTGTTCACGGTCAGTGTTACACAGGGAGAGAGTGTACACGGTCAGTGTTACACAGGGACAGAGTGTACACGGTCAGTGTCACAGGGACAGAGTGTTCACGGTCAGTGTTACACAGGGACAGAGTGTTCAGGGTCAGTGTTACAGGGACAGAGTGTTCACGGTCAGTGTTACACAGGGACAGAGTGTTCACGGTCAGTGTTACACAGGGAGAGAGTGTACACGGTCAGTGTGACACAGGGACAGAGTGTACACGGTCAGTGTCACAGGGACAGAGTGTTCACGGTCAGTGTTACACAGGGACAGAGTGTTCACGGTCAATGTTACAGGGACAGAGTGTTCACGGTCAGTGTTACACAGGGACAGTGTGTTCACGGTCAGTGTTATAGGGACAGAGTGGACACGGTCAGTGTTACAGAGGGACAGAGTGTTCACGGTTAGTGTTACAGAGGGACAGAGTGTTAACAGTCAGTGATACACAGGGAGAGAGTGTACATGGTCCGTGTTACACAGGGACAGAGTGTACACGGTCAGTGTCACACAGGGACAGAGTGTTCACGGTCAGTGTTACGCAGGGACAGAGTGTTCACGGTCAGTGTTACGCAGGGACAGAGTGTTCACGGTCAGTGTTACAGAGCGACAGAGTGTTCACGGTCCGTGTTACACAGGGACAGAGTGTTCACGGTCCGTGTTACAGGGACAGAGTGTTCACGGTCAGTGTTACACTGGGACAGAGTGTTCACAATCAGTGTTACACAGGGACAGAGTGTACAGGGTCAGTGTTACACAGGGACAGAGTGTTCACGGTCAGTGTTACAGGGACAGAGTGTTCAGGGTCAGTGTTACAGGGACAGAGTGTTCACGGTCAGTGTTACACAGGGACAGAGTGTTCACGGTCAGTGTTACACAGGGAGAGAGTGTACACGGTCAGTGTTACACAGGGACAGAGTGTACACGGTCAGTGTCACAGGGACAGAGTGTTCACGGTCAGTGTTACACAGGGACAGAGTGTTCAGGGTCAGTGTTACAGGGACAGAGTGTTCACGGTCAGTGTTACACAGGGACAGAGTGTTCACGGTCAGTGTTACACAGGGAGAGAGTGTACACGGTCAGTGTGACACAGGGACAGAGTGTACACGGTCAGTGTCACAGGGACAGAGTGTTCACGGTCAGTGTTACAGAGCGACAGAGTGTTCACGGTCCGTGTTACACAGGGACAGAGTGTTCACGGTCCGTGTTACAGGGACAGAGTGTTCACGGTCAGTGTTACACTGGGACAGAGTGTTCACAATCAGTGTTACACAGGGACAGAGTGTACAGGGTCAGTGTTACACAGGGACAGAGTGTTCACGGTCAGTGTTACAGGGACAGAGTGTTCAGGGTCAGTGTTACAGGGACAGAGTGTTCACGGTCAGTGTTACACAGGGACAGAGTGTTCACGGTCAGTGTTACACAGGGAGAGAGTGTACACGGTCAGTGTTACACAGGGACAGAGTGTACACGGTCAGTGTCACAGGGACAGAGTGTTCACGGTCAGTGTTACACAGGGACAGAGTGTTCAGGGTCAGTGTTACAGGGACAGAGTGTTCACGGTCAGTGTTACACAGGGACAGAGTGTTCACGGTCAGTGTTACACAGGGAGAGAGTGTACACGGTCAGTGTGACACAGGGACAGAGTGTACACGGTCAGTGTCACAGGGACAGAGTGTTCACGGTCAGTGTTACACAGGGACAGAGTGTTCACGGTCAATGTTACAGGGACAGAGTGTTCACGGTCAGTGTTACACAGGGACAGTGTGTTCACGGTCAGTGTTATAGGGACAGAGTGGACACGGTCAGTGTTACAGAGGGACAGAGTGTTCACGGTTAGTGTTACAGAGGGACAGAGTGTTAACAGTCAGTGATACACAGGGAGAGAGTGTACATGGTCCGTGTTACACAGGGACAGAGTGTACACGGTCAGTGTCACACAGGGACAGAGTGTTCACGGTCAGTGTTACACAACGACAGAATGTTCACGGTCAGTCTTACAGGGACAGAATGTACAGGGTCAGTGTTTACACAGGGACAGAGTTTTCACGGTCAGTGTTACAGGGACAGAGTGTTCACGGTCAGTGTTACGCAGGGACAGAGTGTTCACGGTCAGTGTTACGCAGGGACAGAGTGTTCACGGTCAGTGTTACGCAGGGACAGAGTGTACAGGGTCAGTGTTACACAGGGACAGAGTGTTCACGGTCAGTGTTACGCAGGGACAGAGTGTTCACGGTCAGTGTTACGCAGGGACAGAGTGTTCACGGTCAGTGTTACAGAGCGACAGAGTGTTCACGGTCCGTGTTACACTGGGACAGAGTGTTCACGGTCCGTGTTACAGGGACAGAGTGTTCACGGTCAGTGTTACACTGGGACAGAGTGTTCACAATCAGTGTTACACAGGGACAGAGTGTACAGGGTCAGTGTTACACAGGGACAGAGTGTTCACGGTCAGTGTTACAGGGACAGAGTGTTCAGGGTCAGTGTTACAGGGACAGAGTGTTCACGGTCAGTGTTACACAGGGACAGAGTGTTCACGGTCAGTGTTACACAGGGAGAGAGTGTACACGGTCAGTGTTACACAGGGACAGAGTGTACACGGTCAGTGTCACAGGGACAGAGTGTTCACGGTCAGTGTTACACAGGGACAGAGTGTTCAGGGTCAGTGTTACAGGGACAGAGTGTTCACGGTCAGTGTTACACAGGGACAGAGTGTTCACGGTCAGTGTTACACAGGGAGAGAGTGTACACGGTCAGTGTGACACAGGGACAGAGTGTACACGGTCAGTGTCACAGGGACAGAGTGTTCACGGTCAGTGTTACACAGGGACAGAGTGTTCACGGTCAATGTTACAGGGACAGAGTGTTCACGGTCAGTGTTACACAGGGACAGTGTGTTCACGGTCAGTGTTATAGGGACAGAGTGGACACGGTCAGTGTTACAGAGGGACAGAGTGTTCACGGTTAGTGTTACAGAGGGACAGAGTGTTAACAGTCAGTGATACACAGGGAGAGAGTGTACATGGTCCGTGTTACACAGGGACAGAGTGTACACGGTCAGTGTCACACAGGGACAGAGTGTTCACGGTCAGTGTTACACAACGACAGAATGTTCACGGTCAGTCTTACAGGGACAGAATTACAGGGTCAGTGTTTACACAGGGACAGAATTTTCACGGTCAGTGTTACAGGGACAGAGTGTTCACGGTCAGTGTTACACAGGGGCAGAGTGTTCACGGTCAGTGTTACGCAGGGACAGAGTGTTCACGGTCCGTGTTACAGGGACAGAGTGTTCACGGTCAGTGTTACACTGGGACAGAGTGTACACGGTCAGTGTTACACAGGGACAGAGTGTTCACGGTCCGTGTTACACAGGGACAGAGTGTTCACGGTCCGTGTTACACAGGGACAGAGTGTTCACGGTCAGTGTTACACAGGGACAGAATGTTCACGGTCAGTCTTACAGGGACAGAATGTACAGGGTCAGTGTTTACACAGGGACAGAATTTTCACGGTCAGTGTTACAGGGACAGAGTGTTCACGGTCAGTGTTACGCAGGGACAGAGTGTTCACGGTCCGTGTTACAGGGACAGAGTGTTCACAATCAGTGTTACACAGGGACAGAGTGTACACGGTCAGTGTTACACAGGGACAGAGTGTTCACGGTCCGTGTTACACAGGGACAGAGTGTTCACGGTCAGTGTTACAGAGGGACAGAGTGTTCACGGTCAGTGTTACACAGGGACAGAGTGTTTACGGTCAGTGTTACAGGGACAGAGTGTACACGGTCAGTGTTACACAGGGACAGAGTGTTCACGGTCCGTGTTACAGGGACAGAGTGTTCACGGTCAGTGTTACACAGGGACTGAGTGTTCACGGTCCGTGTTACACAGGGACAGAGTGTTCACGGTCAGTGTTACACAGGGACAGAGTGTTCATGGTCAGTGTTACAGGGACAGAGTGTTCACGGTCCGTGTTACACAGGGACAGAGTGTTCACGGTCAGTGTTACACAGGGACAGAGTGTTCATGGTCCATGTTACAGGGACAGAGTGTTCACGGTCAGTGTTACACAGAGACAGAGTGTTCACGGTCAGTGTTACACAACGACAGAATGTTCACGGTCAGTCTTACAGGGACAGAATGTACAGGGTCAGTGTTACACAGGGACAGAGTTTTCACGGTCCGTGTTACACAGGGACAGAGTGTTCACGGTCAGTGTTACAGAGGGACAGAGTGTACACGGTCAGTGTTACAGGGACAGAGTTTTCACGGTCAGTGTTACACAGGGACAGAGTGTTTACGGTCAGTGTTACAGGGACAGAGTGTACACGGTCAGTGTTACACAGGGACAGAGTGTTCACGGTCCGTGTTACAGGGACAGAGTGTTCACGGTCAGAGTTACACAGGGACAGAGTGTTCACGGTCCGTGTTACACAGGGACAGAGTGTTCACAGTCAGTGTTACACAGGGACAGAGTGTTCACGGTCAGTGTTACAGGGACAGAGTGTTCACGGTCTGTGGTACACAGGGACAGAGTGTTCACGGTCAGTGTTACACAGGGACAGAGTGTTCACGGTCCGTGTTACAGGGACAGAGTGTTCACGGTCAGTGTTACACAGGGACAGAGTGTTCACGGTCAGTGTTACACTGGGACAGGGTGTTCACAATCAGTGTTACACAGGGACAGAGTGTACAGGGTCAGTGTTACACAGGGACAGAGTGTTCACGGTCAGTGTTACACAGGGACAGAGTGTTCACGGTCAGTGTTACACAGGGACAGAGTGTTCACGGTCCGTGTTACACAGGGACAGAGTGTTCACGGTCCGTGTTACAGGGACAGAGTGTTCACGGTCAGTGTTACACTGGGACAGAGTGTTCACAATCAGTGTTACACAGGGACAGAGTGTACAGGGTCAGTGTTACACAGGGACAGAGTGTTCACGGTCAGTGTTACAGGGACAGAGTGTTCACGGTCAGTGTTACACAGGGACAGAGTGTTCACGGTCAGTGTTACACAGGGACAGAGTGTTCACGGTCAGTGTTACACAGGGAGAGAGTGTACACGGTCAGTGTGACACAGGGACAGAGTGTACACGGTCAGTGTCACAGGGACAGAGTGTTCACGGTCAGTGTTACACAGGGACAGAGTGTTCACGGTCCGTGTTACAGGGACAGAGTGTTCACGGTCAGTGTTACACAGGGACAGAGTGTACACGGTTAGTGTTACACAGGGACAGGGTGTTCACAATCAGTGTTACACAGGGACAGAGTGTACAGGGTCAGTGTTGCACAGGGACAGAGTGTTCACGGTCAGTGTTACACAGGGACAGAGTGTTCACGGTCAGTGTTACACTGGGACAGGGTGTTCACAATCAGTGTTACACAGGGACAGAGTGTACACGGTCAGTGTTACACAGGGACAGAGTGTTCACGGTCAGTGTTACACAGGGACAGAGTGTTCACGGTCCGTGTTACACTGGGACAGGGTGTTCACAATCAGTGTTACACAGGGACAGAGTGTACAGGCTCAGTGTTACACAGGGACAGAGTGTTCACGGTCAGTGTTACACAGGGACAGAGTGTTCACGGTCAGTGTTACGCAGGGACAGAGTGTTCACGGTCAGTGTTACGCAGGGACAGAGTGTTCACGGTCAGTGTTACAGAGCGACAGAGTGTTCACGGTCCGTGTTGCACAGGGACAGAGTGTTCACGGTCCGTGTTACAGGGACAGAGTGTTCACAATCAGTGTTACACAGGGACAGAGTGTACAGGGTCAGTGTTACACAGGGACAGAGTGTTCACGGTCAGTGTTACACAGGGACAGAGTGTTCAGGGTCAGTGTTACAGGGACAGAGTGTTCACGGTCAGTGTTACACAGGGACAGAGTGTTCACGGTCAGTGTTACACAGGGAGAGAGTGTGCACGGTCAGTGTTACACAGGGACAGAGTGTACACGGTCAGTGTCACAGGGACAGAGTGTTCACGGTCAGTGTTACACAGGGACAGAGTGTTCAGGGTCAGTGTTACAGGGACAGAGTGTTCACGGTCAGTGTTACACAGGGACAGAGTGTTCACGGTCAGTGTTACACAGGGAGAGAGTGTACACGGTCAGTGTGACACAGGGACAGAGTGTACACGGTCAGTGTCACAGGGACAGAGTGTTCACGGTCAGTGTTACACAGGGACAGAGTGTTCACGGTCAATGTTACAGGGACAGAGTGTTCACGGTCAGTGTTACACAGGGACAGTGTGTTCACGGTCAGTGTTATAGGGACAGAGTGGACACGGTCAGTGTTACAGAGGGACAGAGTGTTCACGGTTAGTGTTACAGAGGGACAGAGTGTTAACAGTCAGTGATACACAGGGAGAGAGTGTACATGGTCCGTGTTACACAGGGACAGAGTGTACACGGTCAGTGTCACACAGGGACAGAGTGTTCACGGTCAGTGTTACACAACGACAGAATGTTCACGGTCAGTCTTACAGGGACAGAATGTACAGGGTCAGTGTTTACACAGGGACAGAGTTTTCACGGTCAGTGTTACAGGGACAGAGTGTTCACGGTCAGTGTTACGCAGGGACAGAGTGTTCACGGTCAGTGTTACGCAGGGACAGAGTGTTCACGGTCAGTGTTACGCAGGGACAGAGTGTTCACGGTCAGTGTTACACTGGGACAGAGTGTTCACGGTCAGTGTTACGCAGGGACAGAGTGTACAGGGTCAGTGTTACACAGGGACAGAGAGTTCACGGTCAGTGTTACGCAGGGACAGAGTGTTCACGGTCAGTGTTACGCAGGGACAGAGTGTTCACGGTCAGTGTTACAGAGCGACAGAGTGTTCACGGTCCGTGTTACACAGGGACAGAGTGTTCACGGTCCGTGTTACAGGGACAGAGTGTTCACGGTCAGTGTTACACTGGGACAGAGTGTTCACAATCAGTGTTACACAGGGACAGAGTGTACAGGGTCAGTGTTACACAGGGACAGAGTGTTCACGGTCAGTGTTACAGGGACAGAGTGTTCAGGGTCAGTGTTACAGGGACAGAGTGTTCACGGTCAGTGTTACACAGGGACAGAGTGTTCACGGTCAGTGTTACACAGGGAGAGAGTGTACACGGTCAGTGTTACACAGGGACAGAGTGTACACGGTCAGTGTCACAGGGACAGAGTGTTCACGGTCAGTGTTACACAGGGACAGAGTGTTCAGGGTCAGTGTTACAGGGACAGAGTGTTCACGGTCAGTGTTACACAGGGACAGAGTGTTCACGGTCAGTGTTACACAGGGAGAGAGTGTACACGGTCAGTGTGACACAGGGACAGAGTGTACACGGTCAGTGTCACAGGGACAGAGTGTTCACGGTCAGTGTTACACAGGGACAGAGTGTTCACGGTCAATGTTACAGGGACAGAGTGTTCACGGTCAGTGTTACACAGGGACAGTGTGTTCACGGTCAGTGTTATAGGGACAGAGTGGACACGGTCAGTGTTACAGAGGGACAGAGTGTTCACGGTTAGTGTTACAGAGGGACAGAGTGTTAACAGTCAGTGATACACAGGGAGAGAGTGTACATGGTCCGTGTTACACAGGGACAGAGTGTACACGGTCAGTGTCACACAAGGACAGAGTGTTCACGGTCAGTGTTACACAACGACAGAATGTTCACGGTCAGTCTTACAGGGACAGAATGTACAGGGTCAGTGTTTACACAGGGACAGAGTTTTCACGGTCAGTGTTACAGGGACAGAGTGTTCACGGTCAGTGTTACACAGGGGCAGAGTGTTCACGGTCAGTGTTACGCAGGGACAGAGTGTACACGGTCAGTGTTACACAGGGACAGAGTATTCACGGTCCGTGTTACACAGGGACAGAGTGTTCACGGTCAGTGTTACAGAGGGACAGAGTGTACACGGTCAGTGTTTTACAGGGACAGAGTGTTCACGGTCAGTGTTACACAGGGACAGAGTGTTTACGGTCAGTGTTACAGGGACAGAGTGTACACGGTCAGTGTTACACAGGGACAGAGTGTTCACGGTCCGTGTTACAGGGACAGAGTGTTCACGGTCAGTGTTACACAGGGACAGAGTGTTCACGGTCCGTGTTACACAGGGACAGAGTGTTCACGGTCAGTGTTACACAGGGACAGAGTGTTCACGGTCAGTGTTACAGGGACAGAGTGTTCACGGTCCGTGTTACACAGGGACAGAGTGTTCACGGTCAGTGTTACACAGGGACAGAGTGTTCATGGTCCATGTTACAGGGACAGAGTGTTCACGGTCAGTGTTACACAGAGACAGAGTGTTCACGGTCAGTGTTACACAACGACAGAATGTTCACGGTCAGTCTTACAGGGACAGAATGTACAGGGTCAGTGTTACACAGGGACAGAGTTTTCACGGTCCGTGTTACACAGGGACAGAGTGTTCACGGTCAGTGTTACAGAGGGAAAGAGTGTACACGGTCAGTGTTACAGGGACAGAGTGTTCACGGTCAGTGTTACACAGGGACAGAGTGTTTACGGTCAGTGTTACAGGGACAGAGTGTACACGGTCAGTGTTACACAGGGACAGAGTGTTCACGGTCCGTGTTACAGGGACAGAGTGTTCACGGTCAGAGTTACACAGGGACAGAGTGTTCACGGTCCGTGTTACACAGGGACAGAGTGTTCACAGTCAGTGTTACACAGGGACAGAGTGTTCACGGTCAGTGTTACAGGGACAGAGTGTTCACGGTCCGTGGTACACAGGGACAGAGTGTTCACGGTCAGTGTTACACAGGGACAGAGTGTTCACGGTCCGTGTTACAGGGACAGAGTGTTCACGGTCAGTGTTACACAGGGACAGAGTGTTCACGGTCAGTGTTACACTGGGACAGGGTGTTCACGGTCAGTGTTACACAACGACAGAATGTTCACGGTCAGTCTTACAGGGACAGAATGTACAGGGTCAGTGTTACACAGGGACAGAGTTTTCACGGTCCGTGTTACACAGGGACAGAGTGTTCACGGTCAGTGTTACAGAGGGACAGAGTGTACACGGTCAGTGTTACAGGGACAGAGTGTTCACGGTCAGTGTTACACAGGGACAGAGTGTTTACGGTCAGTGTTACAGGGACAGAGTGTACACGGTCAGTGTTACACAGGGACAGAGTGTTCACGGTCCGTGTTACAGGGACAGAGTGTTCACGGTCAGAGTTACACAGGGACAGAGTGTTCACGGTCCGTGTTACACAGGGACAGAGTGTTCACAGTCAGTGTTACACAGGGACAGAGTGTTCACGGTCAGTGTTACAGGGACAGAGTGTTCACGGTCAGTGTTACACAGGGACAGAGTGTTCACGGTCCGTGTTACACAGGGACAGAGTGTTCACAGTCAGTGTTACACAGGGACAGAGTGTTCACGGTCAGTGTTACAGGGACAGAGTGTTCACGGTCAGAGTTACACAGGGACAGAGTGTTCACGGTCCGTGTTACACAGGGACAGAGTGTTCACAGTCAGTGTTACACAGGGACAGAGTGTTCACGGTCAGTGTTACAGGGACAGAGTGTTCACGGTCAGTGTTACACAGGGACAGAGTGTTCACGGTCAGTGTTACACTGGGACAGGGTGTTCACAATCAGTGTTACACAGGGACAGAGTGTACAGGGTCAGTGTTACACTGGGACAGAGTGTTCACAATCAGTGTTACACAGGGACAGAGTGTACAGGGTCAGTGTTACACAGGGACAGAGTGTTCACGGTCAGTGTTACAGGGACAGAGTGTTCAGGGTCAGTGTTACAGGGACAGAGTGTTCACGGTCAGTGTTACACAGGGACAGAGTGTTCACGGTCAGTGTTACACAGGGAGAGAGTGTACACGGTCAGTGTTACACAGGGACAGAGTGTACACGGTCAGTGTCACAGGGACAGAGTGTTCATGGTCAGTGTTACACAGGGACAGAGTGTTCAGGGTCAGTGTTACAGGGACAGAGTGTTCACGGTCAGTGTTACACAGGGACAGAGTGTTCACGGTCAGTGTTACACAGGGAGAGAGTGTACACGGTCAGTGTGACACAGGGACAGAGTGTACACGGTCAGTGTCACAGGGACAGAGTGTTCACGGTCAGTGTTACACAGGGACAGAGTGTTCACGGTCAATGTTACAGGGACAGAGTGTTCACGGTCAGTGTTACACAGGGACAGTGTGTTCACGGTCAGTGTTATAGGGACAGAGTGGACACGGTCAGTGTTACAGAGGGACAGAGTGTTCACGGTTAGTGTTACAGAGGGACAGAGTGTTAACAGTCAGTGATACACAGGGAGAGAGTGTACACGGTCCGTGTTACACAGGGACAGAGTGTACACGGTCAGTGTTACACAGGGACAGAGTGTTCACGGTCAGTGTTACACAACGACAGAATGTTCACGGTCAGTCTTACAGGGACAGAATGTACAGGGTCAGTGTTACACAGGGACAGAGTGTTCACGGTCAGTGTTACACAGGGACAGAGTGTTCACGGTCCGTGTTACACAGGGACAGAGTGTTCACGGTCCGTGTTACAGGGACAGAGTGTTCACGGTCAGTGTTACACTGGGACAGAGTGTTCACAATCAGTGTTACACAGGGACAGAGTGTACACGGTCAGTGTTACACAGGGACAGAGTGTTCACGGTCCGTGTTACACAGGGACAGAGTGTTCACGGTCAGTGTTACAGGGACAGAGTGTTCACGGTCAGTGTTACACAGGGACAGAGTGTTTACGGTCAGTGTTACAGGGACAGAGTGTACACGGTCAGTGTTACACAGGGACAGAGTGTTCACGGTCCGTGTTACAGGGACAGAGTGTTCACGGTCAGTGTTACACAGGGACTGAGTGTTCACGGTCCGTGTTACACAGGGACAGAGTGTTCACGGTCCGTGTTACACAGTGACAGAGTGTTCACGGTCAGTGTTACACAGGGACAGAGTGTTCACGGTCAGTGTTACAGGGACAGAGTGTTCACGGTCAGTGTTACAGGGACAGAGTGTTCAGGGTCAGTGTTACAGGGACAGAGTGTTCACGGTCAGTGTTACACAGGGACAGAGTGTTCACGGTCAGTGTTACACAGAGAGAGTGTACACGGTCAGTGTGACACAGGGACAGAGTGTACACGGTCAGTGTCACAGGGACAGAGTGTTCACGGTCAGTGTTACACAGGGACAGAGTGTTCACGGTCAATGTTACAGGGACAGAGTGTTCACGGTCAGTGTTACACAGGGACAGTGTGTTCACGGTCAGTGTTATAGGGACAGAGTGGACACGGTCAGTGTTACAGAGGGACAGAGTGTTCACGGTTAGTGTTACAGAGGGACAGAGTGTTCACAGTCAGTGATACACAGGGAGAGAGTGTACACGGTCCATGTTACACAGGGACAGAGTGTACACGGTCAGTGTTACACAGGGACAGAGTGTTCATGGTCGGTGTTACACAGGGACAGAGTGTTCACGGTCAGTGTTACACAGGGACAGAGTGTACACGGTCAGTGTTACACAGGGACAGAGTGTTCACGGTCAGTGTTACACAGGGACAGTGTTCACGGTCAGTGTTACACAGGGACAGAGTGTTCATGGTCGGTGTTACACAGGGACAGAGTGTACACGGTCAGTGTTACACAGGGACAGAGTGTTCACGGTCAGTGTTACACAGGGACAGAGTGTACACGGTCAGTGTTACACAGGGACAGAGTGTTCACGGTCAGTGTTACACAGGGACAGAGTGTTCATGGTCAGTGTTACACAGGGACAGAGTGTTCACGGTCAGTATTACACCGGGACAGAGTGTTCACGGTCAGTGTTACACAGGGACAGAGTGTTCACGGTCAGTGTTACACAGGGACAGAGTGTTCACGGTCAGTGTTAAACAAGGACAGAGTGTTCACAGTCAGTGTTACACAAGGACAGAGTGTTCACGGTCAGTGTTAAACAAGGACAGAGTGTACACGGTCAGTGTTACACAGGGACAGAGTGTTCATGGTCAGTGTTACACAGGGACAGAGTGTACACGGTCAGTGTTACACAGGGACAGAGTGTTCACAGTCAGTGTTACACAAGGACAGAGTGTTCACGGTCAGTGTTAAACAAGGACAGAGTGTACACGGTCAGTGTTACACAGGGACAGAGTGTTCACGGTCAGTGTTACTCAGGGACAGAGTGTTCGTGGTCAGTGTTACACAGGGACAGAGTGTTCACGGTCAGTGTTACACAGGGACAGAGTGTTCACCGTCGGTGTTACACAGGGACAGAGTGTTCACGGTCAGTGTTACACTGGGACAGATTGTACACGGTCAGTGTTACACAGGGACTGAATGTTCACGGTCAATGTTAAACAAGGACAGAGTGTACACGGTCGGAGTTATACAGGGACAGAGTGTTCACGGTCAGTGTTACACTGGGACAGAGTGTTCACGGTCAGTGTTACACTGGGACAGAGTGTTCACGGTCAGTGTTACACAGGGACAGAGTGTTCACGGTCAGTGTTACACAGGGACAGAGTGTTCACGGTCAGTGTTACTCAGGGACAGAGTGTTCACGGTCAATGTTACACAGGGACAGAGTGTTCACGGTCAGTGTTACACAGGGACAGAGTGTACACGGTCAGTGTTACTCAGAGACAGAGTGTACACGGTCAGTGTTACACAGGGGCAGAGTGTTCACGGTCAGTGTTAAACAAGGACAGAGTGTACACGGTCAGTGTTACACAGGGACAGAGTGTTCACGGTCAGTGTTACTCAGGGACAGAGTGTTCACGGTCAGTGTTACACAGGGACAGAGTGTTCTCGGTCAGTGTTCCAGAGGGACAGAGTGTTCACGGTCAGTGTTACACAGGGACAGAGTGTTCTCGGTCAGTGTTACACTGGGACAGAGTGTTCACAATCAGTGTTACACAGGGACAGAGTGTACAGGGTCAGTGTTACACAGGGACAGAGTGTTCACGGTCAGTGTTACAGGGACAGAGTGTTCACGGTCAGTGTTACAGGGACAGAGTCTTCAGGGTCAGTGTTACAGGGACAGAGTGTTCACGGTCAGTGTTACACAGGGACAGAGTGTTCACGGTCAGTGTTACACAGGGAGAGAGTGTACACGGTCAGTGTGACACAGGGACAGAGTGTACACGGTCAGTGTCACAGGGACAGAGTGTTCACGGTCAGTGTTACATAGGGACAGAGTGTTCACGGTCAATGTTACAGGGACAGAGTGTTCACGGTCAGTGTTACACAGGGACAGTGTGTTCACGGTCAGTGTTATAGGGACAGAGTGGACACGGTCAGTGTTACAGAGGGACAGAGTGTTCACGGTTAGTGTTACAGAGGGACAGAGTGTTCACAGTCAGTGATACACAGGGAGAGAGTGTACACGGTCCGTGTTACACAGGGACAGAGTGTACACGGTCAGTGTTAAACAGGGACAGAGTGTTCACGGTCAGTGTTACACAACGACAGAATGTTCACGGTCAGTGTTACAGGGACAGAGTGTTCACGGTCAGTGTTACACAGGGACAGAGTGTTTACGGTCAGTGTTACAGGGACAGAGTGTACACGGTCAGTGTTACACAGGGACAGAGTGTTCACGGTCCGTGTTACAGGGACAGAGTGTTCACGGTCAGAGTTACACAGGGACTGAGTGTTCACGGTCCGTGTTACACAGGGACAGAGTGTTCACGGTCCGTGTTACACAGGGACAGAGTGTTCACGGTCAGTGTTACACAGGGACAGAGTGTTCACGGTCAGTGTTACAGGGACAGAGTGTTCACGGTCCGTGGTACACAGGGACAGAGTGTTCACGGTCAGTGTTACACAGGGACAGAGTGTTCACGGTCCGTGTTACAGGGACAGAGTGTTCACGGTCAGTGTTACACAGGGACAGAGTGTTCAGGGTCAGTGTTACAGGGACAGAGTGTTCACGGTCAGTGTTACACAGGGACAGAGTGTTCACGGTCAGTGTTACACAGGGAGAGAGTGTACACGGTCAGTGTGACACAGGGACAGAGTGTACACGGTCAGTGTCACAGGGACAGAGTGTTCACGGTCAGTGTTACACAGGGACAGAGTGTTCACGGTCAATGTTACAGGGACAGAGTGTTCACGGTCAGTGTTACACAGGGACAGAGTGTTCACGGTCAGTGTTACACAGGGAGAGAGTGTACACGGTCAGTGTGACACAGGGACAGAGTGTACACGGTCAGTGTCACAGGGACAGAGTGTTCACGGTCAGTGTTACACAGGGACAGAGTGTTCACGGTCCGTGTTACAGGGACAGAGTGTTCACGGTCAGTGTTATAGGGACAGAGTGGACACGGTCAGTGTTACAGAGGGACAGAGTGTTCACGGTTAGTGTTACAGAGGGACAGAGTGTTAACAGTCAGTGATACACAGGGAGAGAGTGTACACGGTCTGTGTTACACAGGGACAGAGTGTACACGGTCAGTGTTAACCAGGGACAGAGTGTTCACGGTCAGTGTTACACAACGACAGAATGTTCACGGTCAGTCTTACAGGGACAGAATGTACAGGGTCAGTGTTACACAGGGACAGAGTTTTCACGGTCAGTGTTACAGGGACAGAGAGTTCACGGTCAGTGTTACACAGGGACAGAGTGTTCACGGTCAGTGTTACGCAGGGACAGAGTGTTCACGGTCCGTGTTACAGGGACAGAGTGTTCACGGTCAGTGTTACACTGGGACAGAGTGTTCACAATCAGTGTTACACAGGGACAGAGTGTACACGGTCAGTGTTTCACAGGGACAGAGTGTTCACGGTTCGTGTTACACAGGGACAGAGTGTTCACGGTCAGTGTTACAGAGGGACAGAGTGTACACGGTCAGTGTTACAGGGACAGAGTGTTCACGGTCAGTGTTACACAGGGACAGAGTGTTTACAGTCAGTGTTACAGGGACAGAGTGTACACGGTCAGTGTTACACAGGGACAGAGTGTTCACGGTCCGTGTTACAGGGACAGAGTGTTCACGGTCAGTGTTACACAGGGACTGAGTGTTCACGGTCCGTGTTACACAGGGACAGAGTGTTCACGGTCAGTTTTACACAGGGACAGAGTGTTCACGGTCAGTGTTACAGGGACAGAGTGTTCACGGTCCGTGTTACACAGGGACAGAGTGTTCACGGTCAGTGTTACACAGGGACAGAGTGTTCACGGTCCGTGTTACAGGGACAGAGTGTTCACGGTCAGTGTTACACAGGGACAGAGTGTACACGGTCAGTGTTACACAGGGACAGAGTGTTCACGGTCAGTGTTACACTGGGACAGGGTGTTCACAATCAGTGTTACACAGGGACAGAGTGTACACGGTCAGTGTTACACAGGGACAGAGTGTTCATGGTCAGTGTTACACAGGGACAGAGTGTTCACGGTCAGTGTTACACAGGGACAGAGTGTTCACGGTCCGTGTTACACAGGGACAGAGTGTTCACGGTCCGTGTTACAGGGACAGAGTGTTCACGGTCAGTGTTACACTGGGATAGAGTGTTCACAATCAGTGTTACACAGGGACAGAGTGTACAGGGTCAGTGTTACACAGGGACAGAGTGTTCACGGTCAGTGTTACAGGGACAGAGTGTTCAGGGTCAGTGTTACAGGGACAGAGTGTTCACGGTCAGTGTTACACAGGGACAGAGTGTTCACGGTCAGTGTTACACAGGGAGAGAGTGTACACGGTCAGTGTGACACAGGGACAGAGTGTTCACGGTCAGTGTTACGCAGGGACAGAGTGTTCACGGTCAGTGTTACACAGGGACAGAGTGTTCATGGTCAGTGTTACACAGGGACAGAGTGTTCACGGTCCGTGTTACACAGGGACAGAGTGTTCACGGTCCGTGTTACAGGGACAGAGTGTTCACGGTCAGTGTTACACTGGGACAGAGTGTTCACAATCAGTGTTACACAGGGACAGAGTGTACAGGGTCAGTGTTACACAGGGACAGAGTGTTCACGGTCAGTGTTACAGGGACAGAGTGTTCACGGTCAGTGTTACACAGGGACAGAGTGTTCACGGTCAGTGTTACACGGGGAGAGAGTGTACACGGTCAGTGTTACACAGGGACAGAGTGTACACGGTCAGTGTCACAGGGACAGAGTGTTCATGGTCAGTGTTACACAGGGACAGAGTGTTCATGGTCAGTGTTACACTGGGACAGAGTGTTCAGGGTCAGTGTTACAGGGACAGAGTGTTCACGGTCAGTGTTACACAGGGACAGAGTGTTCACGGTCAGTGTTACACAGGGAGAGAGTGTACACGGTCAGTGTGACACAGGGACAGAGTGTACACGGTCAGTGTCACAGGGACAGAGTGTTCACGGTCAGTGTTACACAGGGACAGAGTGTTCACGGTCAATGTTACAGGGACAGAGTGTTCACGGTCAGTGTTACACAGGGACAGTGTGTTCACGGTCAGTGTTATAGGGACAGAGTGGACACGGTCAGTGTTACAGAGGGACAGAGTGTTCACGGTTAGTGTTACAGAGGGACAGAGTGTTAACAGTCAGTGATACACAGGGAGAGAGTGTACACGGTCCGTGTTACACAGGGACAGAGTGTACACGGTCAGTGTTACACAGGGACAGAGTGTTCACGGTCAGTGTTACACAACGACAGAATGTTCACGGTCAGTCTTACAGGGACAGAATGTACAGGGTCAGTGTTACACAGGGACAGAGTGTTCACGGTCAGTGTTACACAGGGACAGAGTGTTCACGGTCCGTGTTACACAGGGACAGAGTGTTCACGGTCCGTGTTACAGGGACAGAGTGTTCACGGTCAGTGTTACACTGGGACAGAGTGTTCACAATCAGTGTTACACAGGGACAGAGTGTACACGGTCAGTGTTACACAGGGATAGAGTGTTCACGGTCCGTGTTACACAGGGACAGAGTGTTCACGGTCAGTGTTACAGGGACAGAGTGTTCACGGTCAGTGTTACACAGGGACAGAGTGTTTACGGTCAGTGTTACAGGGACAGAGTGTACACGGTCAGTGTTACACAGGGACAGAGTGTTCACGGTCCGTGTTACAGGGACAGAGTGTTCACGGTCAGTGTTACACAGGGACTGAGTGTTCACGGTCCGTGTTACACAGGGACAGAGTGTTCACGGTCCGTGTTACACAGTGACAGAGTGTTCACGGTCAGTGTTACACAGGGACAGAGTGTTCACGGTCAGTGTTACAGGGACAGAGTGTTCACGGTCAGTGTTACAGGGACAGAGTGTTCAGGGTCAGTGTTACAGGGACAGAGTGTTCACGGTCAGTGTTACACAGGGACAGAGTGTTCACGGTCAGTGTTACACAGAGAGAGTGTACACGGTCAGTGTGACACAGGGACAGAGTGTACACGGTCAGTGTCACAGGGACAGAGTGTTCACGGTCAGTGTTACACAGGGACAGAGTGTTCACGGTCAATGTTACAGGGACAGAGTGTTCACGGTCAGTGTTACACAGGGACAGTGTGTTCACGGTCAGTGTTATAGGGACAGAGTGGGCACGGTCAGTGTTACAGAGGGACAGAGTGTTCACGGTTAGTGTTACAGAGGGACAGAGTGTTCACAGTCAGTGATACACAGGGAGAGAGTGTACACGGTCCATGTTACACAGGGACAGAGTGTACACGGTCAGTGTTACACAGGGACAGAGTGTTCACGGTCAGTGTTACACAGGGGCAGATCGTACACGGTCAGTGTTACACAGGGACAGAGTGTTCATGGTCGGTGTTACACAGGGACAGAGTGTACACGGTCAGTGTTACACAGGGACAGTGTTCACGGTCAGTGTTACACAGGGACAGAGTGTTCACGGTCAGTGTTACACAGGGGCAGATCGTACACGGTCAGTGTTACACAGGGACAGAGTGTTCACGGTCAGTGTTACGCAGGGACAGAGTGTACACGGTCAGTGTTACACAGGGACAGAGTGTTCACGGTCAGTGTTACGCAGGGACAGAGTGTACACGGTCAGTGTTACACAGGGACAGAGTGTTCACGGTCAGTGTTACACAGGGACAGAGTGTTCATGGTCAGTGTTACACAGGGACAGAGTGTTCACGGTCCGTGTTACACAGGGACAGAGTGTTCACGGTCAGTGTTACACAGGGACAGAGTGTTCACGGTCAGTGTTACACAGGGACAGAGTGTTCATGGTCAGTGTTACACAGGGACAGAGTGTTCACGGTCAGTGTTACACAGGGACAGAGTGTTCATGGTCGGTGTTACGCAGGGACAGAGTGTTAATGGTCAGTGTTACACAGGGACAGAGTGTACACGGTCAGTGTTACACAGGGACAGAGTGTTCACGGTCAGTGTTACACAGGGACAGAGTGTTCACGGTCAGTATTACACAGGGACAGAGTGTTCATGGTCGGTGTTACGCAGGGACAGAGTGTTAATGGTCAGTGTTACACAGGGACAGAGTGTACACGGTCAGTGTTACACAGGGACAGAGTGTACACGGTCAGTGTTACACAGGGACAGAGTGTTCGTGGTCAGTGTTACACAGGGACAGAGTGTTCACGGTCAGTGTTACACAGGGACAGAGTGTTCACCGTCGGTGTTACACAGGGACAGAGTGTTCACGGTCAGTGTTACACTGGGACAGATTGTACACGGTCAGTGTTACACAGGGACTGAATGTTCACGGTCAATGTTAAACAAGGACAGAGTGTACACGGTCGGAGTTATACAGGGACAGAGTGTTCACGGTCAGTGTTACACTGGGACAGAGTGTTCACGGTCAGTGTTACACAGGGACAGAGTGTTCACGGTCAGTGTTACACAGGGACAGAGTGTTCACGGTCAGTGTTACTCAGGGACAGAGTGTTCACGGTCAATGTTACACAGGGACAGAGTGTTCACGGTCAGTGTTACACAGGGACAGAGTGTACACGGTCAGTGTTACTCAGAGACAGAGTGTACACGGTCAGTGTCACAGGGACAGAGTGTTCACGGTCAGTGTTACACAGGGACAGAGTGTTCACGGTCAATGTTACAGGGACAGAGTGTTCACGGTCAGTGTTACACAGGGACAGTGTGTTCACGGTCAGTGTTATAGGGACAGAGTGGACACGGTCAGTGTTACAGAGGGACAGAGTGTTCACGGTTAGTGTTACAGAGGGACAGAGTGTTAACAGTCAGTGATACACAGGGAGAGAGTGTACACGGTCCGTGTTACACAGGGACAGAGTGTACACGGTCAGTGTTACACAGGGACAGAGTGTTCACGGTCAGTGTTACACAACGACAGAATGTTCACGGTCAGTCTTACAGGGACAGAATGTACAGGGTCAGTGTTACACAGGGACAGAGTGTTCATGGTCAGTGTTACACAGGGACAGAGTGTTCATGGTCAGTGTTACACTGGGACAGAGTGTTCAGGGTCAGTGTTACAGGGACAGAGTGTTCACGGTCAGTGTTACACAGGGACAGAGTGTTCACGGTCAGTGTTACACAGGGAGAGAGTGTACACGGTCAGTGTGACACAGGGACAGAGTGTACACGGTCAGTGTCACAGGGACAGAGTGTTCACGGTCAGTGTTACACAGGGACAGAGTGTTCACGGTCAATGTTACAGGGACAGAGTGTTCACGGTCAGTGTTACACAGGGACAGTGTGTTCACGGTCAGTGTTATAGGGACAGAGTGGACACGGTCAGTGTTACAGAGGGACAGAGTGTTCACGGTTAGTGTTACAGAGGGACAGAGTGTTAACAGTCAGTGATACACAGGGAGAGAGTGTACACGGTCCGTGTTACACAGGGACAGAGTGTACACGGTCAGTGTTACACAGGGACAGAGTGTTCACGGTCAGTGTTACACAACGACAGAATGTTCACGGTCAGTCTTACAGGGACAGAATGTACAGGGTCAGTGTTACACAGGGACAGAGTGTTCACGGTCAGTGTTACACAGGGACAGAGTGTTCACGGTCCGTGTTACACAGGGACAGAGTGTTCACGGTCCGTGTTACAGGGACAGAGTGTTCACGGTCAGTGTTACACTGGGACAGAGTGTTCACAATCAGTGTTACACAGGGACAGAGTGTACACGGTCAGTGTTACACAGGGACAGAGTGTTCACGGTCCGTGTTACACAGGGACAGAGTGTTCACGGTCAGTGTTACAGGGACAGAGTGTTCACGGTCAGTGTTACACAGGGACAGAGTGTTTACGGTCAGTGTTACAGGGACAGAGTGTACACGGTCAGTGTTACACAGGGACAGAGTGTTCACGGTCCGTGTTACAGGGACAGAGTGTTCACGGTCAGTGTTACACAGGGACTGAGTGTTCACGGTCCGTGTTACACAGGGACAGAGTGTTCACGGTCCGTGTTACACAGTGACAGAGTGTTCACGGTCAGTGTTACACAGGGACAGAGTGTTCACGGTCAGTGTTACAGGGACAGAGTGTTCACGGTCAGTGTTACAGGGACAGAGTGTTCAGGGTCAGTGTTACAGGGACAGAGTGTTCACGGTCAGTGTTACACAGGGACAGAGTGTTCACGGTCAGTGTTACACAGAGAGAGTGTACACGGTCAGTGTGACACAGGGACAGAGTGTACACGGTCAGTGTCACAGGGACAGAGTGTTCACGGTCAGTGTTACACAGGGACAGAGTGTTCACGGTCAATGTTACAGGGACAGAGTGTTCACGGTCAGTGTTACACAGGGACAGTGTGTTCACGGTCAGTGTTATAGGGACAGAGTGGGCACGGTCAGTGTTACAGAGGGACAGAGTGTTCACGGTTAGTGTTACAGAGGGACAGAGTGTTCACAGTCAGTGATACACAGGGAGAGAGTGTACACGGTCCATGTTACACAGGGACAGAGTGTACACGGTCAGTGTTACACAGGGACAGAGTGTTCACGGTCAGTGTTACACAGGGGCAGATCGTACACGGTCAGTGTTACACAGGGACAGAGTGTTCATGGTCGGTGTTACACAGGGACAGAGTGTACACGGTCAGTGTTACACAGGGACAGTGTTCACGGTCAGTGTTACACAGGGACAGAGTGTTCACGGTCAGTGTTACACAGGGGCAGATCGTACACGGTCAGTGTTACACAGGGACAGAGTGTTCACGGTCAGTGTTACGCAGGGACAGAGTGTACACGGTCAGTGTTACACAGGGACAGAGTGTTCACGGTCAGTGTTACGCAGGGACAGAGTGTACACGGTCAGTGTTACACAGGGACAGAGTGTTCACGGTCAGTGTTACACAGGGACAGAGTGTTCATGGTCAGTGTTACACAGGGACAGAGTGTTCACGGTCCGTGTTACACAGGGACAGAGTGTTCACGGTCAGTGTTACACAGGGACAGAGTGTTCACGGTCAGTGTTACACAGGGACAGAGTGTTCATGGTCAGTGTTACACAGGGACAGAGTGTTCACGGTCAGTGTTACACAGGGACAGAGTGTTCATGGTCGGTGTTACGCAGGGACAGAGTGTTAATGGTCAGTGTTACACAGGGACAGAGTGTACACGGTCAGTGTTACACAGGGACAGAGTGTTCACGGTCAGTGTTACACAGGGACAGAGTGTTCACGGTCAGTATTACACAGGGACAGAGTGTTCATGGTCGGTGTTACGCAGGGACAGAGTGTTAATGGTCAGTGTTACACAGGGACAGAGTGTACACGGTCAGTGTTACACAGGGACAGAGTGTACACGGTCAGTGTTACACAGGGACAGAGTGTTCGTGGTCAGTGTTACACAGGGACAGAGTGTTCACGGTCAGTGTTACACAGGGACAGAGTGTTCACCGTCGGTGTTACACAGGGACAGAGTGTTCACGGTCAGTGTTACACTGGGACAGATTGTACACGGTCAGTGTTACACAGGGACTGAATGTTCACGGTCAATGTTAAACAAGGACAGAGTGTACACGGTCGGAGTTATACAGGGACAGAGTGTTCACGGTCAGTGTTACACTGGGACAGAGTGTTCACGGTCAGTGTTACACAGGGACAGAGTGTTCACGGTCAGTGTTACACAGGGACAGAGTGTTCACGGTCAGTGTTACTCAGGGACAGAGTGTTCACGGTCAATGTTACACAGGGACAGAGTGTTCACGGTCAGTGTTACACAGGGACAGAGTGTACACGGTCAGTGTTACTCAGAGACAGAGTGTACACGGTCAGTGTTACACAGGGGCAGAGTGTTCACGGTCAGTGTTAAACAAGGACAGAGTGTACACGGTCAGTGTTACACAAGGACAGAGTGTTCACGGTCAGTGTTACTCAGGGACAGAGTGTTCACGGTCAGTGTTACACAGGGACAGAGTGTTCTCGGTCAGTGTTCCAGAGGGACAGAGTGTTCACGGTCAGTGTTACACAGGGACAGAGTGTTCACGGTCAGTGTTACTCAGAGACAGAGTGTACACGGTCAGTGTTACACAGGGGCAGAGTGTACACGGTCAGTGTTACACAGGGACAGAGTGTTCACGGTCAGTGTTACACTGGGACAGGGTGTTCACAATCAGTGTTACACAGGGACAGAGTGTACAGGGTCAGTGTTACACAGGGACAGAGTGTTCATGGTCAGTGTTACACAGGGACAGAGTGTTCACGGTCAGTGTTACGCAGGGACAGAGTGTTCACGGTCAGTGTTACACAGGGACAGAGTGTTCACGGTCAGTGTTACACAGGGACAGAGTGTTCACGGTCCGTGTTACACAGGGACAGATTGTTCACGGTCCGTGTTACAGGGACAGAGTGTTCACGGTCAGTGTTACACTGGGACAGAGTGTTCACAATCAGTGTTACACAGGGACAGAGTGTACAGGGTCAGTGTTACACAGGGACAGAGTGTTCACGGTCAGTGTTACAGGGACAGAGTGTTCACGGTCAGTGTTACAGGGACAGAGTCTTCAGGGTCAGTGTTACAGGGACAGAGTGTTCACGGTCAGTGTTACACAGGGACAGAGTGTTCACGGTCAGTGTTACACAGGGAGAGAGTGTACACGGTCAGTGTCACAGGGACAGAGTGTTCACGGTCAGTGTTACATAGGGACAGAGTGTTCACGGTCAATGTTACAGGGACAGAGTGTTCACGGTCAGTGTTACACAGGGACAGTGTGTTCACGGTCAGTGTTATAGGGACAGAGTGGACACGGTCAGTGTTACAGAGGGACAGAGTGTTCACGGTTAGTGTTACAGAGGGACAGAGTGTTCACAGTCAGTGATACACAGGGAGAGAGTGTACACGGTCCGTGTTACACAGGGACAGAGTGTACACGGTCAGTGTTAAACAGGGACAGAGTGTTCACGGTCAGTGTTACACAACGACAGAATGTTCACGGTCAGTGTTACAGGGACAGAGTGTTCACGGTCAGTGTTACACAGGGACAGAGTGTTTACGGTCAGTGTTACAGGGACAGAGTGTACACGGTCAGTGTTACACAGGGACAGAGTGTTCACGGTCCGTGTTACAGGGACAGAGTGTTCACGGTCAGAGTTACACAGGGACTGAGTGTTCACGGTCCGTGTTACACAGGGACAGAGTGTTCACGGTCAGTGTTACACAGGGACAGAGTGTTCACGGTCAGTGTTACAGGGACAGAGTGTTCACGGTCCGTGGTACACAGGGACAGAGTGTTCACGGTCAGTGTTACACAGGGACAGAGTGTTCACGGTCCGTGTTACAGGGACAGAGTGTTCACGGTCAGTGTTACACAGGGACAGAGTGTACACGGTCAGTGTTACACAGGGACAGGGTGTTCACAATCAGTGTTACACAGGGACAGAGTGTACAGGGTCAGTGTTACACAGGGACAGAGTGTTCACGGTCAGTGTTACACAGGGACAGAGTGTTCACGGTCAGTGTTACACTGGGACAGGGTGTTCACAATCAGTGTTACACAGGGACAGAGTGTACACGGTCAGTGTTACACAGGGACAGAGTGTTCACGGTCAGTGTTACACAGGGACAGAGTGTTCACGGTCAGTGTTACACTGGGACAGGGTGTTCACAATCAGTGTTACACAGGGACAGAGTGTACAGGGTCAGTGTTACACAGGGACAGAGTGTTCACGGTCAGTGTTACACAGGGACAGAGTGTTCACGGTCAGTGTTACACAGGGACAGAGTGTTCACGGTCAGTGTTACGCAGGGACAGAGTGTTCACGGTCAGTGTTACACAGGGACAGAGTGTTCACGGTCAGTGTTACACAGGGACAGAGTGTTCACAATCAGTGTTACACAGGGACAGAGTGTACAGGGTCAGTGTTACACAGGGACAGAGTGTTCATGGTCAGTGTTACACAGGGACAGAGTGTTCACGGTCAGTGTTACGCAGGGACAGAGTGTTCACGGTCAGTGTTACACAGGGACAGAGTGTTCACGGTCAGTGTTACACAGGGACAGAGTGTTCACGGTCCGTGTTACACAGGGACAGATTGTTCACGGTCCGTGTTACAGGGACAGAGTGTTCACGGTCAGTGTTACACTGGGACAGAGTGTTCACAATCAGTGTTACACAGGGACAGAGTGTACAGGGTCAGTGTTACACAGGGACAGAGTGTTCACGGTCAGTGTTACAGGGACAGAGTGTTCACGGTCAGTGTTACAGGGACAGAGTCTTCAGGGTCAGTGTTACAGGGACAGAGTGTTCACGGTCAGTGTTACACAGGGACAGAGTGTTCACGGTCAGTGTTACACAGGGAGAGAGTGTACACGGTCAGTGTGACACAGGGACAGAGTGTACACGGTCAGTGTCACAGGGACAGAGTGTTCACGGTCAGTGTTACATAGGGACAGAGTGTTCACGGTCAATGTTACAGGGACAGAGTGTTCACGGTCAGTGTTACACAGGGACAGTGTGTTCACGGTCAGTGTTATAGGGACAGAGTGGACACGGTCAGTGTTACAGAGGGACAGAGTGTACACGGTCAGTGTTACACAGGGACAGAGTGTTCGTGGTCAGTGTTACACAGGGACAGAGTGTTCACGGTCAGTGTTACACAGGGACAGAGTGTTCACCGTCGGTGTTACACAGGGACAGAGTGTTCACGGTCAGTGTTACACTGGGACAGATTGTACACGGTCAGTGTTACACAGGGACTGAATGTTCACGGTCAATGTTAAACAAGGACAGAGTGTACACGGTCGGAGTTATACAGGGACAGAGTGTTCACGGTCAGTGTTACACTGGGACAGAGTGTTCACGGTCAGTGTTACACAGGGACAGAGTGTTCACGGTCAGTGTTACTCAGGGACAGAGTGTTCACGGTCAATGTTACACAGGGACAGAGTGTTCACGGTCAGTGTTACACAGGGACAGAGTGTACACGGTCAGTGTTACTCAGAGACAGAGTGTACACGGTCAGTGTTACACAGGGGCAGAGTGTTCACGGTCAGTGTTAAACAAGGACAGAGTGTACACGGTCAGTGTTACACAAGGACAGAGTGTTCACGGTCAGTGTTACACAGGGACAGAGTGTTCACGGTCAGTGTTACAGGGACAGAGTGTTCACGGTCCGTGTTACACAGGGACAGAGTGTTCACGGTCAGTGTTACACAGGGACAGAGTGTTCACGGTCCGTGTTACAGGGACAGAGTGTTCACGGTCAGTGTTACACAGGGACAGAGTGTACACGGTCAGTGTTACACAGGGACAGAGTGTTCACGGTCAGTGTTACACTGGGACAGGGTGTTCACAATCAGTGTTACACAGGGACAGAGTGTACACGGTCAGTGTTACACAGGGACAGAGTGTTCATGGTCAGTGTTACACAGGGACAGAGTGTTCACGGTCAGTGTTACACAGGGACAGAGTGTTCACGGTCCGTGTTACACAGGGACAGAGTGTTCACGGTCCGTGTTACAGGGACAGAGTGTTCACGGTCAGTGTTACACTGGGATAGAGTGTTCACAATCAGTGTTACACAGGGACAGAGTGTACAGGGTCAGTGTTACACAGGGACAGAGTGTTCACGGTCAGTGTTACAGGGACAGAGTGTTCAGGGTCAGTGTTACAGGGACAGAGTGTTCACGGTCAGTGTTACACAGGGACAGAGTGTTCACGGTCAGTGTTACACAGGGAGAGAGTGTACACGGTCAGTGTGACACAGGGACAGAGTGTTCACGGTCAGTGTTACGCAGGGACAGAGTGTTCACGGTCAGTGTTACACAGGGACAGAGTGTTCATGGTCAGTGTTACACAGGGACAGAGTGTTCACGGTCCGTGTTACACAGGGACAGAGTGTTCACGGTCCGTGTTACAGGGACAGAGTGTTCACGGTCAGTGTTACACTGGGACAGAGTGTTCACAATCAGTGTTACACAGGGACAGAGTGTACAGGGTCAGTGTTACACAGGGACAGAGTGTTCACGGTCAGTGTTACAGGGACAGAGTGTTCACGGTCAGTGTTACACAGGGACAGAGTGTTCACGGTCAGTGTTACACAGGGAGAGAGTGTACACGGTCAGTGTTACACAGGGACAGAGTGTACACGGTCAGTGTCACAGGGACAGAGTGTTCATGGTCAGTGTTACACAGGGACAGAGTGTTCATGGTCAGTGTTACACTGGGACAGAGTGTTCAGGGTCAGTGTTACAGGGACAGAGTGTTCACGGTCAGTGTTACACAGGGACAGAGTGTTCACGGTCAGTGTTACACAGGGAGAGAGTGTACACGGTCAGTGTGACACAGGGACAGAGTGTACACGGTCAGTGTCACAGGGACAGAGTGTTCACGGTCAGTGTTACACAGGGACAGAGTGTTCACGGTCAATGTTACAGGGACAGAGTGTTCACGGTCAGTGTTACACAGGGACAGTGTGTTCACGGTCAGTGTTATAGGGACAGAGTGGACACGGTCAGTGTTACAGAGGGACAGAGTGTTCACGGTTAGTGTTACAGAGGGACAGAGTGTTAACAGTCAGTGATACACAGGGAGAGAGTGTACACGGTCCGTGTTACACAGGGACAGAGTGTACACGGTCAGTGTTACACAGGGACAGAGTGTTCACGGTCAGTGTTACACAACGACAGAATGTTCACGGTCAGTCTTACAGGGACAGAATGTACAGGGTCAGTGTTACACAGGGACAGAGTGTTCACGGTCAGTGTTACACAGGGACAGAGTGTTCACGGTCCGTGTTACACAGGGACAGAGTGTTCACGGTCCGTGTTACAGGGACAGAGTGTTCACGGTCAGTGTTACACTGGGACAGAGTGTTCACAATCAGTGTTACACAGGGACAGAGTGTACACGGTCAGTGTTACACAGGGACAGAGTGTTCACGGTCCGTGTTACACAGGGACAGAGTGTTCACGGTCAGTGTTACAGGGACAGAGTGTTCACGGTCAGTGTTACACAGGGACAGAGTGTTTACGGTCAGTGTTACAGGGACAGAGTGTACACGGTCAGTGTTACACAGGGACAGAGTGTTCACGGTCCGTGTTACAGGGACAGAGTGTTCACGGTCAGTGTTACACAGGGACTGAGTGTTCACGGTCCGTGTTACACAGGGACAGAGTGTTCACGGTCCGTGTTACACAGTGACAGAGTGTTCACGGTCAGTGTTACACAGGGACAGAGTGTTCACGGTCAGTGTTACAGGGACAGAGTGTTCACGGTCAGTGTTACAGGGACAGAGTGTTCAGGGTCAGTGTTACAGGGACAGAGTGTTCACGGTCAGTGTTACACAGGGACAGAGTGTTCACGGTCAGTGTTACACAGAGAGAGTGTACACGGTCAGTGTGACACAGGGACAGAGTGTACACGGTCAGTGTCACAGGGACAGAGTGTTCACGGTCAGTGTTACACAGGGACAGAGTGTTCACGGTCAATGTTACAGGGACAGAGTGTTCACGGTCAGTGTTACACAGGGACAGTGTGTTCACGGTCAGTGTTATAGGGACAGAGTGGGCACGGTCAGTGTTACAGAGGGACAGAGTGTTCACGGTTAGTGTTACAGAGGGACAGAGTGTTCACAGTCAGTGATACACAGGGACAGAGTGTACACGGTCCATGTTACACAGGGACAGAGTGTACACGGTCAGTGTTACACAGGGACAGAGTGTTCACGGTCAGTGTTACACAGGGGCAGATCGTACACGGTCAGTGTTACACAGGGACAGAGTGTTCATGGTCGGTGTTACACAGGGACAGAGTGTACACGGTCAGTGTTACACAGGGACAGTGTTCACGGTCAGTGTTACACAGGGACAGAGTGTTCACGGTCAGTGTTACACAGGGGCAGATCGTACACGGTCAGTGTTACACAGGGACAGAGTGTTCACGGTCAGTGTTACGCAGGGACAGAGTGTACACGGTCAGTGTTACACAGGGACAGAGTGTTCACGGTCAGTGTTACGCAGGGACAGAGTGTACACGGTCAGTGTTACACAGGGACAGAGTGTTCACGGTCAGTGTTACACAGGGACAGAGTGTTCATGGTCAGTGTTACACAGGGACAGAGTGTTCACGGTCCGTGTTACACAGGGACAGAGTGTTCACGGTCAGTGTTACACAGGGACAGAGTGTTCACGGTCAGTGTTACACAGGGACAGAGTGTTCATGGTCAGTGTTACACAGGGACAGAGTGTTCACGGTCAGTGTTACACAGGGACAGAGTGTTCACGGTCAGTGTTACACAGGGACAGAGTGTTCACGGTCAGTGTTACACAGGGACAGTGTGTACACGGTCAGTGTTACACAGGGACAGAGTGTTCATGGTCGGTGTTACGCAGGGACAGAGTGTTAATGGTCAGTGTTACACAGGGACAGAGTGTACACGGTCAGTGTTACACAGGGACAGAGTGTACACGGTCAGTGTTACACAGGGACAGAGTGTTCACGGTCAGTGTTACACAGGGACAGAGTGTTCACGGTCAGTATTACACAGGGACAGAGTGTTCATGGTCGGTGTTACGCAGGGACAGAGTGTTAATGGTCAGTGTTACACAGGGACAGAGTGTACACGGTCAGTGTTACACAGGGACAGAGTGTACACGGTCAGTGTTACACAGGGACAGAGTGTTCGTGGTCAGTGTTACACAGGGACAGAGTGTTCACGGTCAGTGTTACACAGGGACAGAGTGTTCACCGTCGGTGTTACACAGGGACAGAGTGTTCACGGTCAGTGTTACACTGGGACAGATTGTACACGGTCAGTGTTACACAGGGACTGAATGTTCACGGTCAATGTTAAACAAGGACAGAGTGTACACGGTCGGAGTTATACAGGGACAGAGTGTTCACGGTCAGTGTTACACTGGGACAGAGTGTTCACGGTCAGTGTTACACAGGGACAGAGTGTTCACGGTCAGTGTTACACAGGGACAGAGTGTTCACGGTCAGTGTTACTCAGGGACAGAGTGTTCACGGTCAATGTTACACAGGGACAGAGTGTTCACGGTCAGTGTTACACAGGGACAGAGTGTACACGGTCAGTGTTACTCAGAGACAGAGTGTACACGGTCAGTGTTACACAGGGGCAGAGTGTTCACGGTCAGTGTTAAACAAGGACAGAGTGTACACGGTCAGTGTTACACAAGGACAGAGTGTTCACGGTCAGTGTTACTCAGGGACAGAGTGTTCACGGTCAGTGTTACACAGGGACAGAGTGTTCTCGGTCAGTGTTCCAGAGGGACAGAGTGTTCACGGTCAGTGTTACACAGGGACAGAGTGTTCACGGTCAGTGTTACTCAGAGACAGAGTGTACACGGTCAGTGTTACACAGGGGCAGAGTGTACACGGTCAGTGTTACACAGGGACAGAGTGTTCACGGTCAGTGTTACACTGGGACAGGGTGTTCACAATCAGTGTTACACAGGGACAGAGTGTACAGGGTCAGTGTTACACAGGGACAGAGTGTTCATGGTCAGTGTTACACAGGGACAGAGTGTTCACGGTCAGTGTTACGCAGGGACAGAGTGTTCACGGTCAGTGTTACACAGGGACAGAGTGTTCACGGTCAGTGTTACACAGGGACAGAGTGTTCACGGTCCGTGTTACACAGGGACAGATTGTTCACGGTCCGTGTTACAGGGACAGAGTGTTCACGGTCAGTGTTACACTGGGACAGAGTGTTCACAATCAGTGTTACACAGGGACAGAGTGTACAGGGTCAGTGTTACACAGGGACAGAGTGTTCACGGTCAGTGTTACAGGGACAGAGTGTTCACGGTCAGTGTTACAGGGACAGAGTCTTCAGGGTCAGTGTTACAGGGACAGAGTGTTCACGGTCAGTGTTACACAGGGACAGAGTGTTCACGGTCAGTGTTACACAGGGAGAGAGTGTACACGGTCAGTGTGACACAGGGACAGAGTGTACACGGTCAGTGTCACAGGGACAGAGTGTTCACGGTCAGTGTTACATAGGGACAGAGTGTTCACGGTCAATGTTACAGGGACAGAGTGTTCACGGTCAGTGTTACACAGGGACAGTGTGTTCACGGTCAGTGTTATAGGGACAGAGTGGACACGGTCAGTGTTACAGAGGGACAGAGTGTTCACGGTTAGTGTTACAGAGGGACAGAGTGTTCACAGTCAGTGATACACAGGGAGAGAGTGTACACGGTCCGTGTTACACAGGGACAGAGTGTACACGGTCAGTGTTAAACAGGGACAGAGTGTTCACGGTCAGTGTTACACAACGACAGAATGTTCACGGTCAGTGTTACAGGGACAGAGTGTTCACGGTCAGTGTTACACAGGGACAGAGTGTTTACGGTCAGTGTTACAGGGACAGAGTGTACACGGTCAGTGTTACACAGGGACAGAGTGTTCACGGTCCGTGTTACAGGGACAGAGTGTTCACGGTCAGAGTTACACAGGGACTGAGTGTTCACGGTCCGTGTTACACAGGGACAGAGTGTTCACGGTCAGTGTTACACAGGGACAGAGTGTTCACGGTCAGTGTTACAGGGACAGAGTGTTCACGGTCCGTGGTACACAGGGACAGAGTGTTCACGGTCAGTGTTACACAGGGACAGAGTGTTCACGGTCCGTGTTACAGGGACAGAGTGTTCACGGTCAGTGTTACACAGGGACAGAGTGTACACGGTCAGTGTTACACAGGGACAGGGTGTTCACAATCAGTGTTACACAGGGACAGAGTGTACAGGGTCAGTGTTACACAGGGACAGAGTGTTCACGGTCAGTGTTACACAGGGACAGAGTGTTCACGGTCAGTGTTACACTGGGACAGGGTGTTCACAATCAGTGTTACACAGGGACAGAGTGTACACGGTCAGTGTTACACAGGGACGGAGTGTTCACGGTCAGTGTTACACAGGGACAGAGTGTTCACGGTCAGTGTTACACTGGGACAGGGTGTTCACAATCAGTGTTACACAGGGACAGAGTGTACAGGGTCAGTGTTACACAGGGACAGAGTGTTCACGGTCAGTGTTACACAGGGACAGAGTGTTCACGGTCAGTGTTACACAGGGACAGAGTGTTCACGGTCAGTGTTACGCAGGGACAGAGTGTTCACGGTCAGTGTTACACAGGGACAGAGTGTTCACGGTCAGTGTTACACAGGGACAGAGTGTTCACGGTCCGTGTTACACAGGGACAGAGTGTTCACGGTCCGTGTTACAGGGACAGAGTGTTCACGGTCAGTGTTACACTGGGACAGAGTGTTCACAATCAGTGTTACACAGGGACAGAGTGTACAGGGTCAGTGTTACACAGGGACAGAGTGTTCACGGTCAGTGTTACAGGGACAGAGTGTTCACGGTCAGTGTTACACAGGGACAGAGTGTTCACGGTCAGTGTTACACAGGGAGAGAGTGTACACGGTCAGTGTTACACAGGGACAGAGTGTACACGGTCAGTGTCACAGGGTCAGAGTGTTCACGGTCAGTGTTACACAGGGACAGAGTGTTCAGGGTCAGTGTTACAGTGACAGAGTGTTCACGGTCAGTGTTACACAGGGACAGAGTGTTCACGGTCAGTGTTACTCAGGGAGAGAGTGTACACGGTCAGTGTGACACAGGGACAGAGTGTACACGGTCAGTGTCACAGGGACAGAGTGTTCACGGTCAGTGTTACACAGGGAGAGAGTGTTCACGGTCAATGTTACAGGGACAGAGTGTTCACGGTCAGTGTTACACAGGGACAGTGTGTTCACGGTCAGTGTTATAGGGACAGAGTGGACACGGTCAGTGTTACAGAGGGACAGAGTGTTCACGGTTAGTGTTACAGAGGGACAGAGTGTTAACAGTCAGTGATACACAGGGAGAGAGTGTACACGGTCCGTGTTACACAGGGACAGAGTGTACACGGTCAGTGGAAACCAGGGACAGAGTGTTCACGGTCAGTGTTACACAACGACAGAATGTTCACGGTCAGTCTTACAGGGACAGAATGTACAGGGTCAGTGTTACACAGGGACAGAGTTTTCACGGTCAGTGTTACAGGGACAGAGAGTTCACGGTCAGTGTTACACAGGGACAGAGTGTTCACGGTCAGTGTTACGCAGGGACAGAGTGTTCACGGTCCGTGTTACAGGGACAGAGTGTTCACGGTCAGTGTTACACTGGGACAGAGTGTTCACAATCAGTGTTACACAGGGACAGAGTGTACACGGTCAGTGTTACACAGGGACAGAGTGTTCACGGTTCGTGTTACACAGGGACAGAGTGTTCACGGTCAGTGTTACAGAGGGACAGAGTGTACACGGTCAGTGTTACAGGGACAGAGTGTTCACGGTCAGTGTTACACAGGGACAGAGTGTTTACGGTCAGTGTTACAGGGACAGAGTGTACACGGTCAGTGTTACACAGGGACAGAGTGTTCACGGTCCGTGTTACAGGGACAGAGTGTTCACGGTCAGTGTTACACAGGGACTGAGTGTTCACGGTCCGTGTTACACAGGGACAGAGTGTTCACGGTCAGTTTTACACAGGGACAGAGTGTTCACGGTCAGTGTTACAGGGACAGAGTGTTCACGGTCCGTGTTACACAGGGACAGAGTGTTCACGGTCAGTGTTACACAGGGACAGAGTGTTCACGGTCCGTGTTACAGGGACAGAGTGTTCACGGTCAGTGTTACACAGGGACAGAGTGTACACGGTCAGTGTTACACAGGGACAGAGTGTTCACGGTCAGTGTTACACTGGGACAGGGTGTTCACAATCAGTGTTACACAGGGACAGAGTGTACAGGGTCAGTGTTACACAGGGACAGAGTGTTCATGGTCAGTGTTACACAGGGACAGAGTGTTCACGGTCAGTGTTACACAGGGACAGAGTGTTCACGGTCCGTGTTACACAGGGACAGAGTGTTCACGGTCCGTGTTACAGGGACAGAGTGTTCACGGTCAGTGTTACACTGGGATAGAGTGTTCACAATCAGTGTTACACAGGGACAGAGTGTACAGGGTCAGTGTTACACAGGGACAGAGTGTTCACGGTCAGTGTTACAGGGACAGAGTGTTCAGGGTCAGTGTTACAGGGACAGAGTGTTCAGGGTCAGTGTTACAGGGACAGAGTGTTAACGGTCAGTGTTACACAGGGAGAGAGTGTACACGGTCAGTGTGACACAGGGACAGAGTGTTCACGGTCAGTGTTACGCAGGGACAGAGTGTTCACGGTCAGTGTTACACAGGGACAGAGTGTTCACGGTCAATGTTACAGGGACAGAGTGTTCACGGTCAGTGTTACACAGGGACAGTGTGTTCACGGTCAGTGTTATAGGGACAGAGTGGACACGGTCAGTGTTACAGAGGGACAGAGTGTTCACGGTTAGTGTTACAGAGGGACAGAGTGTTAACAGTCAGTGATACACAGGGAGAGAGTGTACACGGTCCGTGTTACACAGGGACAGAGTGTACACGGTCAGTGTTACACAGGGACAGAGTGTTCACGGTCAGTGTTACACAACGACAGAATTTTCACGGTCAGTCTTACAGGGACAGAATGTACAGGGTCAGTGTTACACAGGGACAGAGTGTTCACGGTCAGTGTTACACAGGGACAGAGTGTTCACGGTCCGTGTTACACAGGGACAGAGTGTTCACGGTCCGTGTTACAGGGACAGAGTGTTCACGGTCCGTGTTACAGGGACAGAGTGTTCACGGTCAGTGTTACACTGGGACAGAGTGTTCACAATCAGTGTTACACAGGGACAGAGTGTACACGGTCAGTGTTACACAGGGACAGAGTGTACACGGTCAGTGGAAACCAGGGACAGAGTGTTCACGGTCAGTGTTACACAACGACAGAATGTTCACGGTCAGTCTTACAGGGACAGAATGTACAGGGTCAGTGTTACACAGGGACAGAGTTTTCACGGTCAGTGTTACAGGGACAGAGAGTTCACGGTCAGTGTTACACAGGGACAGAGTGTTCACGGTCAGTGTTACGCAGGGACAGAGTGTTCACGGTCCGTGTTACAGGGACAGAGTGTTCACGGTCAGTGTTACACTGGGACAGAGTGTTCACAATCAGTGTTACACAGGGACAGAGTGTACACGGTCAGTGTTACACAGGGACAGAGTGTTCACGGTTCGTGTTACACAGGGACAGAGTGTTCACGGTCAGTGTTACAGAGGGACAGAGTGTACACGGTCAGTGTTACAGGGACAGAGTGTTCACGGTCAGTGTTACACAGGGACAGAGTGTTTACGGTCAGTGTTACAGGGACAGAGTGTACACGGTCAGTGTTACACAGGGACAGAGTGTTCACGGTCCGTGTTACAGGGACAGAGTGTTCACGGTCAGTGTTACACAGGGACTGAGTGTTCACGGTCCGTGTTACACAGGGACAGAGTGTTCACGGTCAGTTTTACACAGGGACAGAGTGTTCACGGTCAGTGTTACAGGGACAGAGTGTTCACGGTCCGTGTTACACAGGGACAGAGTGTTCACGGTCAGTGTTACACAGGGACAGAGTGTTCACGGTCCGTGTTACAGGGACAGAGTGTTCACGGTCAGTGTTACACAGGGACAGAGTGTACACGGTCAGTGTTACACAGGGACAGAGTGTTCACGGTCAGTGTTACACTGGGACAGGGTGTTCACAATCAGTGTTACACAGGGACAGAGTGTACAGGGTCAGTGTTACACAGGGACAGAGTGTTCATGGTCAGTGTTACACAGGGACAGAGTGTTCACGGTCAGTGTTACACAGGGACAGAGTGTTCACGGTCCGTGTTACACAGGGACAGAGTGTTCACGGTCCGTGTTACAGGGACAGAGTGTTCACGGTCAGTGTTACACTGGGATAGAGTGTTCACAATCAGTGTTACACAGGGACAGAGTGTACAGGGTCAGTGTTACACAGGGACAGAGTGTTCACGGTCAGTGTTACAGGGACAGAGTGTTCAGGGTCAGTGTTACAGGGACAGAGTGTTCACGGTCAGTGTTACACAGGGACAGAGTGTTCACGGTCAGTGTTACACAGGGAGAGAGTGTACACGGTCAGTGTGACACAGGGACAGAGTGTTCACGGTCAGTGTTACGCAGGGACAGAGTGTTCACGGTCAGTGTTACACAGGGACAGAGTGTTCATGGTCAGTGTTACACAGGGACAGAGTGTTCACGGTCCGTGTTACACAGGGACAGAGTGTTCACGGTCCGTGTTACAGGGACAGAGTGTTCACGGTCAGTGTTACACTGGGACAGAGTGTTCACAATCAGTGTTACACAGGGACAGAGTGTACAGGGTCAGTGTTACACAGGGACAGAGTGTTCACGGTCAGTGTTACAGGGACAGAGTGTTCAGGGTCAGTGTTACAGGGACAGAGTGTTCACGGTCAGTGTTACACAGGGACAGAGTGTTCACGGTCAGTGTTACACAGGGAGAGAGTGTACACGGTCAGTGTTACACAGGGACAGAGTGTACACGGTCAGTGTCACAGGGACAGAGTGTTCATGGTCATTGTTACACAGGGACAGAGTGTTCAGGGTCAGTGTTACAGGGACAGAGTGTTCACGGTCAGTGTTACACAGGGACAGAGTGTTCACGGTCAGTGTTACACAGGGACAGAGTGTTCACGGTCAGTGTTACTCAGAGACAGAGTGTACACGGTCAGTGTTACACAGGGGCAGAGTGTACACGGTCAGTGTTACACAGGGACAGAGTGTTCACGGTCAGTGTTACACTGGGACAGGGTGTTCACAATCAGTGTTACACAGGGACAGAGTGTACAGGGTCAGTGTTACACAGGGACAGAGTGTTCATGGTCAGTGTTACACAGGGACAGAGTGTTCACGGTCAGTGTTACGCAGGGACAGAGTGTTCACGGTCAGTGTTACACAGGGACAGAGTGTTCACGGTCAGTGTTACACAGGGACAGAGTGTTCACGGTCCGTGTTACACAGGGACAGATTGTTCACGGTCCGTGTTACAGGGACAGAGTGTTCACGGTCAGTGTTACACTGGGACAGAGTGTTCACAATCAGTGTTACACAGGGACAGAGTGTACAGGGTCAGTGTTACACAGGGACAGAGTGTTCACGGTCAGTGTTACAGGGACAGAGTGTTCAGGGTCAGTGTTACAGGGACAGAGTGTTAACGGTCAGTGTTACACAGGGAGAGAGTGTACACGGTCAGTGTGACACAGGGACAGAGTGTACACGGTCAGTGTCACAGGGACAGAGTGTTCACGGTCAGTGTTACACAGGGACAGAGTGTTCACGGTCAATGTTACAGGGACAGAGTGTTCACGGTCAGTGTTACACAGGGACAGTGTGTTCACGGTCAGTGTTATAGGGACAGAGTGGACACGGTCAGTGTTACAGAGGGACAGAGTGTTCACGGTTAGTGTTACAGAGGGACAGAGTGTTAACAGTCAGTGATACACAGGGAGAGAGTGTACACGGTCCGTGTTACACAGGGACAGAGTGTACACGGTCAGTGTTACACAGGGACAGAGTGTTCACGGTCAGTGTTACACAACGACAGAATTTTCACGGTCAGTCTTACAGGGACAGAATGTACAGGGTCAGTGTTACACAGGGACAGAGTGTTCACGGTCAGTGTTACACAGGGACAGAGTGTTCACGGTCCGTGTTACACAGGGACAGAGTGTTCACGGTCCGTGTTACAGGGACAGAGTGTTCACGGTCAGTGTTACACTGGGACAGAGTGTTCACAATCAGTGTTACACAGGGACAGAGTGTACACGGTCAGTGTTACACAGGGACAGAGTGTTCACGGTCCGTGTTACACAGGGACAGAGTGTTCACGGTCAGTGTTACAGGGACAGAGTGTTCACGGTCAGTGTTACACAGGGACAGAGTGTTTACGGTCAGTGTTACAGGGACAGAGTGTACACGGTCAGTGTTACACAGGGACAGAGTGTTCACGGTCCGTGTTACAGGGACAGAGTGTTCACGGTCAGTGTTACACAGGGACTGAGTGTTCACGGTCCGTGTTACACAGGGACAGAGTGTTCACGGTCCGTGTTACACAGTGACAGAGTGTTCACGGTCAGTGTTACACCGGGACAGAGTGTTCACGGTCAGTGTTACAGGGACAGAGTGTTCACGGTCAGTGTTACAGGGACAGAGTGTTCAGGGTCAGTGTTACAGGGACAGAGTGTTCACGGTCAGTGTTACACAGGGACAGAGTGTTCACGGTCAGTGTTACACAGAGAGAGTGTACACGGTCAGTGTGACACAGGGACAGAGTGTACACGGTCAGTGTCACAGGGACAGAGTGTTCACGGTCAGTGTTACACAGGGACAGAGTGTTCACGGTCAATGTTACAGGGACAGAGTGTTCACGGTCAGTGTTACACAGGGACAGTGTGTTCACGGTCAGTGTTATAGGGACAGAGTGGACACGGTCAGTGTTACAGAGGGACAGAGTGTTCACGGTTAGTGTTACAGAGGGACAGAGTGTTCACAGTCAGTGATACACAGGGAGAGAGTGTACACGGTCCATGTTACACAGGGACAGAGTGTACACGGTCAGTGTTACACAGGGACAGAGTGTTCACGGTCAGTGTTACACAGGGGCAGATCGTACACGGTCAGTGTTACACAGGGACAGAGTGTTCATGGTCGGTGTTACACAGGGACAGAGTGTACACGGTCAGTGTTACACAGGGACAGTGTTCACGGTCAGTGTTACACAGGGACAGAGTGTTCACGGTCAGTGCTACGCAGGGACAGAGTGTACACGGTCAGTGTTACACAGGGACAGAGTGTTCACGGTCAGTGTTACGCAGGGACAGAGTGTACACGGTCAGTGTTACACAGGGACAGAGTGTTCACGGTCAGTGTTACACAGGGACAGAGTGTTCACGGTCAGTGTTACACAGGGACAGAGTGTTCACGGTCAGTGTTACGCAGGGACAGAATGTACATTGTCAGTGTTACACAGGGACAGAGTGTTCACGGTCAGTGTTACACTGGGACAGAGTGTTCATGGTCGGTGTTACGCAGGGACAGAGTGTTAATGGTCAGTGTTACACAGGGACAGAGTGTTCACGGTCAGTGTTACACAGGGACAGAGTGTACACGGTCAGTGTTACACAGGGACAGAGTGTTCACGGTCAGTGTTACGCAGGGACAGAGTGTTCATGGTCAGTGTTACACAGGGACAGAGTGTTCACAGTCAGTGTTACACAAGGACAGAGTGTTCACGGTCAGTGTTAAACAAGGACAGAGTGTACACGGTCAGTGTTACACAGGGACAGAGTGTTCACGGTCAGTGTTACTCAGGGACAGAGTGTTCGTGGTCAGTGTTACACAGGGACAGAGTGTTCACGGTCAGTGTTACACAGGGACAGAGTGTTCACCGTCGGTGTTACACAGGGACAGAGTGTTCACGGTCAGTGTTACACTGGGACAGATTGTACACGGTCAGTGTTACACAGGGACTGAATGTTCACGGTCAATGTTAAACAAGGACAGAGTGTACACGGTCGGAGTTATACAGGGACAGAGTGTTCACGGTCAGTGTTACACTGGGACAGAGTGTTCACGGTCAGTGTTACACAGGGACAGAGTGTTCACGGTCAGTGTTACACAGGGACAGAGTGTTCACGGTCAGTGTTACTCAGGGACAGAGTGTTCACGGTCAATGTTACACAGGGACAGAGTGTTCACGGTCAGTGTTACACAGGGACAGAGTGTACACGGTCAGTGTTACTCAGAGACAGAGTGTACACGGTCAGTGTTACACAGGGGCAGAGTGTTCACGGTCAGTGTTAAACAAGGACAGAGTGTACACGGTCAGTGTTACACAGGGACAGAGTGTTCACGGTCAGTGTTACTCAGGGACAGAGTGTTCACGGTCAGTGTTACACAGGGACAGAGTGTTCTCGGTCAGTGTTCCAGAGGGACAGAGTGTTCACGGTCAGTGTTACACAGGGACAGAGTGTTCACGGTCAGTGTTACTCAGAGACAGAGTGTACACGGTCAGTGTTACACAGGGGCAGAGTGTTCACGGTCAGTGTTAAACAAGGACAGAGTGTACACGGTCAGTGTTACACAGGGACAGAGTGTTCACGGTCAGTGTTACGCAGGGACAGAGTGTACACGGTCAGTGTTACACAGGGACAGAGTGTTCACGGTCAGTGTTACACAGGGACAGAGTGTTCACGGTCAGTGTTACAGGGACAGAGTGTTCACGGTCAGTGTTACAGGGACAGAGTATACACGGTCAGTGTTACACAGGGACAGAGTGTTCACGGTCAGTGTTACACAGGGACAGAATGTTCACGGTCAGTGTTACACAGGGACAGAGTGCTCACGTCAGTGTTACACAGGGACAGTGTGTTCACGGTCAGTGTTACAGAGGGACAGTGTGTTCACGGTCAGTTTTACAGGGCCAGAGTGTACACGGTCAGTGTTACACAGGGACAGAGTGTACACGGCCAGTGTTACAGGGACAGAGTGTTCACGGTCAGTGTTACACAGGGACAGAATGTTCACGGTCAGTGTTACGCAGGGACAGAGTGTACACGGTCAGTGTTACACAGGGACAGAGTGTTCACGGTCAGTGTTACAGGGACAGAGTGTTCATGGTCGGTGTTACACAGGGACAGAGTGTTCACGGTCAGTGTTACACAGGGACAGAGTGTTCACGGTCAGTGTTACACAGGGACAGAGTGTACACGGTCAGTGTTACACAGGGACAGAGTGTTCACGGTCAGTGTTACGCAGGGCAGAGTGTACACGGTCAGTGTTACACAGGGACAGAGTGTTCACGGTCAGTGTTACACAGGGACAGAGTGTTCACGGTCAGTGTTACAGAGACAGAGTGTTCATGGTCAGTGTTACACAGGGACAGTGTGTTCACGGTCAGTGTTACACAGGGACAGTGTGTACACAGTCAGTGTTACAGGCACAGAGTGTTCACGGTCAGTGTTACACAGTGACAGAGTTTACACGGTCAGTGTTACACAGGGACAGAGTGTTCACGGTCAGTGTTACACAGGGACAGAGTGTTCACGGTCAGTGTTACACAGGGACAGTGTGTACACAGTCAGTGTTACAGGCACAGAGTGTTCACGGTCAGTGTTACACAGTGACAGAGTTTACACGGTCAGTGTTACACAGGGACAGAGTGTTCACGGTCAGTGTTACACAGGGACAGAGTGTTCACGGTCAGTGTTACACAGGGACAGAGTGTTCACGGTCAGTATTACACAGGGACAGAGTGTTCACGGTCAGTGTTACAGGCACAGAGTGTTCACGGTCAGTGTTACACAGTGACAGAGTTTACACGGTCAGTGTTACACAGGGACAGAGTGTTCACGGTCAGTGTTACACAGGGACAGTGTGTTCACGGTCAGTGTTACAGGCACAGAGTGTTCATGGTCAGTGTTACACAAGGACAGAGTGTTCACGGTCAGTGTTACACAGGGACAGACTGTACACGGTCAGTGTTACACAGGGACAGTGTGTTTACGGTCAGTGATACAGGGACAGAGTGTACACGATCAGTGTTACAGGGACAGAGTGTACACGGTCAGTGTTACACAGGGACAGAGTGTTCACGGTCAGTGTTACACAGGGACAGAGTGTACACGGTCAGTGTTACACAGGGACAGAGTGTTCACGGTCAGTGTTAAACAAGGACAGAGTGTTCACGGTCAGTGTTACACAGGGACAGAGTGTTCACGGTCAGTGTTACACAGGGACAGAGTGTACACGGTCCGTGTTACACAGGGACAGAGTGTTCACGGTCAGTGTTACACAAGGACAGAGTGTTCACGGTCAGTGTTACACAGGGACAGAGTGTTCACGGTCAGTGTTACAGGGACAGAGTGTACACGGTCAGTGTTATACCGGGACAGAGTGTTCACGGTCAGTGTTACACAGGGACAGAGTGTTCTCGGTCCGTGTTACACAGGGACAGAGTGGTCACGGTCCGTGTTACACAGGGACAGAGTGTACACGGTCAGTGTTACACAGGGACAGAGTGTACACGGTCAGTGTTACACAGGGACAGAGTGTTCACGGTCAGTGTTACGCAGGGACAGAGTGTACACGGTCAGTGTTACACAGGGACAGAGTGTTCACGGTCAGTGTTACACAGGGACAGAGTGTTCACGGTCAGTGTTACAGGGACAGAGTGTTTATGGTCAGTGTTACGCAGGGACAGAGTGTACACGGTCAGTGTTACACAGGGACAGAGTGTTCACGGTCAGTGTTACACAGGGACAGAGTGTACACGGTCAGTGTTACACAGGGACAGAGTGTACACGGTCAGTGTTACACAGGGACAGAGTGTTCACGGTCAGTGTTACAGAGGGACAGAGTGTACACGGTCAGTGTTACACAGGGACAGAGTGTTCACGGTCAGTGTTACACAGGGACAGAGTGTTCATGGTCGGTGTTACTCAGGGACAGAGTGTTCGTGGTCAGTGTTACACAGGGACAGAGTGTTCACGGTCAGTGTTACACAGGGACAGAGTGTACACGGTCAGTGTTACACAGGGACAGAGTGTACACGGTCAGTGTTACACAGGGACAGAGTGTTCACGGTCAGTGTTACACAGGGACAGAGTGTTCATGGTCGGTGTTACTCAGGGACAGAGTGTTCGTGGTCAGTGTTACACAGGGACAGAGTGTTCACGGTCAGTGTTACACAGGGACAGAGTGTTCACGGTCAGTGTTACACAGGGACAGAGTGTTCACGGTCAGTGTTACACTGGGACAGATTGTACACGGTCAGTGTTACACAGGGACTGAATGTTCACGGTCAGTGTTAAACAAGGACAGAGTGTACACGGTCGGTGTTATACAGGGACAGAGTGTTCACGGTCAGTGTTACACAGGGACAGAGTGTTCACGGTCAGTGTTACACAGGGACAGAGTGTTCACGGTCAGTGTTACTCAGGGACAGAGTGTTCACGGTCAATGTTACACTGGATCAGAGTGTTCACGGTCAGTGTTACACAGGGACAGAGTGTACACGGTCAGTGTTACTCAGAGACAGAGTGTACACGGTCAGTGTTACACAGGGGCAGAGTGTTCACGGTCAGTGTTAAACAAGGACAGAGTGTACACGGTCAGTGTTACACAGGGACAGAGTGTTCACGGTCAGTGTTACTCAGGGACAGAGTGTTCACGGTCAGTGTTACACAGGGACAGAGTGTTCTCGGTCAGTGTTCCAGAGAGATAGAGTGTTCACGGTCAGTGTTACAGGGACAGAGTGTTCACGGTCAGTGTTACTCAGGGACAGAGTGTACACGGTCAGTGTTACACAGGGACAGAGTGTTCACGGTCAGTGTTACAGGGACAGAGTGTTCACGGTCAGTGTTACAGGGACAGAGTATACACGGTCAGTGTTACACAGGGACAGAGTGTTCACGGTCAGTGTTACACAGGGACAGAATGTTCACGGTCAGTGTTACACAGGGACAGAGTGCTCACGTCAGTGTTACACAGGGACAGTGTGGTTACGGTCAGTGTTACAGAGGGACAGAGTGTTCACGGTCAGTGTTACACAGGGACAGAATGTTCACGGTCAGTGTTACACAGGGACAGAGTGTTCACGGTCAGTGTTACACAGGGACAGTGTGTTCACGGTCAGTGTTACACAGGGACAGTGTGTACACGGTCAGTGTTACAGGCACAGAGTGTTCACGGTCAGTGTTACACAGTGACAGAGTTTACACGGTCAGTGTTACACAGGGACAGAGTGTTCACGGTCAGTGTTACAGGGACAGAGTGTTCACGGTTAGTGTTACCGGGACAGAGTGTTCACGGTCAGTGTTACACAGGGACAGAGTGTTCACGGTCAGTGTTACACAGGGACAGTGTGTTCACGGTCAGTGTTACAGGCACAGAGTGTTCATGGTCAGTGTTACACAAGGACAGAGTGTTCACGGTCAGTGTTACACAGGGACAGACTGTACACGGTCAGTGTTACACAGGGACAGTGTGTTTACGGTCAGTGTTACAGGGACAGAGTGTACACGGTCAGTGTTACAGGGACAGAGTGTACACGGTCAGTGTTACACAGGGACAGAGTGTTCACGGTCAGTGTTACACAGGGACAGAGTGTACACGGTCAGTGTTACACAGGGACAGAGTGTTCACGGTCAGTGTTACACAAGGACAGAGTGTTCACGGTCAGTGTTACACAGGGACAGAGTGTTCACGGTCAGTGTTACAGGGACAGAGTGTACACGGTCAGTGTTATACCGGGACAGAGTGTTCACGGTCAGTGTTACACAGGGACAGAGTGTTCTCGGTCCGTGTTACACAGGGACAGAGTGTTCACGGTCCGTGTTACACAGGGACAGAGTGTTCACGGTCAGTGTTACACAGGGACAGAGTGTACACGGTCAGTGTTACACAGGGACAGAGTGTTCACGGTCAGTGTTACGCAGGGACAGAGTGTACACGGTCAGTGTTACACAGGGACAGAGTGTTCACGGTCAGTGTTACACAGGGACAGAGTGTTCACGGTCAGTGTTACAGGGACAGAGTGTTTATGGTCAGTGTTACGCAGGGACAGAGTGTACACGGTCAGTGTTACACAGGGACAGAGTGTTCACGGTCAGTGTTACGCAGGGACAGAGTGTACACGGTCAGTGTTACACAGGGACAGAGTGTTCACGGTCAGTGTTACACAGGGACAGAGTGTACACGGTCAGTGTTACACAGGGACAGAGTGTTCACGGTCAGTGTTACACAGGGACAGCGTGTTCACGGTCAGTGTTACACAGGGACAGCGTGTTCACGGTCAGTGTTACACAGGGACAGCGTGTTCACGGTCAGTGTTACACAGGGACAGAGTGTTCACCGTCGGTGTTACACAGGGACAGAGTGTTCACGGTCAGTGTTACACTGGGACAGATTGTACACGGTCAGTGTTACACAGGGACTGAATGTTCACGGTCAGTGTTAAACAAGGACAGAGTGTACACGGTCGGTGTTATACAGGGACAGAGTGTTCACGGTCAGTGTTACACTGGGACAGAGTGTTCACGGTCAGTGTTACACAGGGACAGAGTGTTCACGGTCAGTGTTACACAGGGACAGAGTGTTCACGGTCAGTGTTACAGGGACAGAGTGTTTATGGTCAGTGTTACGCAGGGACAGAGTGTACACGGTCAGTGTTACACAGGGACAGAGTGTTCACGGTCAGTGTTACACAGGGACAGAGTGTACACGGTCAGTGTTACACAGGGACAGAGTGTTCACGGTCAGTGTTACACAGGGACAGAGTGTTCATGGTCAGTGTTACACAGGGACAGAGTGTTCACGGTCAGTGTTACACAGGGACAGAGTGTTCACCGTCGGTGTTACACAGGGACAGAGTGTTCACGGTCAGTGTTACACTGGGACAGATTGTACACGGTCAGTGTTACACAGGGACTGAATGTTCACGGTCAGTGTTAAACAAGGACAGAGTGTACACGGTCGGTGTTATACAGGGACAGAGTGTTCACGGTCAGTGTTACACTGGGACAGAGTGTTCACGGTCAGTGTTACACAGGGACAGTGTGTTTACGGTCAGTGTTACAGGGACAGAGTGTACACGGTCAGTGTTACAGGGACAGAGTGTACACGGTCAGTGTTACACAGGGACAGAGTGTTCACGGTCAGTGTTACACAGGGACAGAGTGTTCACGGTCAGTGTTACACAAGGACAGAGTGTTCACGGTCAGTGTTACACAGGGACAGAGTGTTCACGGGCAGTGTTACACAGGGACAGAGTGTACACGGTCAGTGTCACACAGGGACAGAGTGTTCTCGGTCCGTGTTACACAGGGACAGAGTGTTCACGGTCCGTGTTACACAGGGACAGAGTGTACATGGTCAGTGTTACACAGGGACAGAGTGTACACGGTCAGTGTTACACAGGGACAGAGTGTTCACGGTCAGTGTTACGCAGGGACAGAATGTTCACGGTCAGGGTTACAGGGACAGAGTGTTTATGGTCAGTGTTACGCAGGGACAGAGTGTACACGGTCAGTGTTACACAGGGACAGAGTGTTCACGGTCAGTGTTACACAGGGACAGAGTGTACACGGTCAGTGTTACACAGGGACAGAGTGTTCACGGTCAGTGTTACACAGGGACAGAGTGTTCATGGTCGGTGTTACTCAGGGACAGAGTGTTCGTGGTCAGTGTTACACAGGGACAGAGTGTTCACGGTCAGTGTTACACAGGGACAGAGTGTTCACGGTCAGTGTTACACTGGGACAGAGTGTTCACGGTCAGTGTTACACTGGGACAGAGTGTTCACGGTCAGTGTTACACAGGGACAGAGTGTTCACGGTCAGTGTTACACAGGGACAGAGTGTTCACGGTCAGTGTTACTCAGGGACAGAGTGTTCACGGTCAATGTTACACTGGATCAGAGTGTTCACGGTCAGTGTTACACAGGGACAGAGTGTACACGGTCAGTATTACTCAGAGACAGAGTGTTCACGGTCAGTGTTACTCAGGGACAGAGTGTTCACGGTCAGTGTTACACAGGGACAGAGTGTTCTCGGTCAGTGTTCCAGAGGGACAGAGTGTTCACGGTCAGTGTTACAGGGACAGAGTATTCACGGTCAGTGTTACGCAGGGACAGAGTGTACACGGTCAGTGTTACACAGGGACAGAGTGTTCACGGTCAGTGTTACACAGGGACAGAGTGTTCACGGTCAGTGTTACAGGGACAGAGTGTTCACGGTCAGTGTTACAGGGACAGAGTATACACGGTCAGTGTTACACAGGGACAGAATGTTCACGGTCAGTGTTACACAGGGACAGAGTGCTCACGTCAGTGTTACACAGGGACAGTGTGTTCACGGTCAGTGTTACAGAGGGACAGAGTGTTCACGGTCAGTGTTACACAGGGACAGAATGTTCACGGTCAGTGTTACACAGGGACAGAGTGTTCACGGTCAGTGTTACAGGGCCGGAGTGTACACGGTCAGTGTTACACAGGGACAGAGTGTTCACGGTCAGTGTTACAGGGACAGAGTGTTCACGGTCAGTGTTACAGGGACAGAGTATACACGGTCAGTGTTACACAGGGACAGAGTGTTCACGGTCAGTGTTACACAGGGACAGAATGTTCACGGTCAGTGTTACACAGGGACAGAGTGCTCACGTCAGTGTTACACAGGGACAGTGTGTTCACGGTCAGTGTTACAGAGGAACAGAGTGTTCACGGTCAGTGTTACACAGGGACAGAATGTTCACGGTCAGTGTTACACAGGGACAGAGTGTTCACGGTCAGTGTTACAGGGCCAGAGTGTACACGGTCAGTGTTACACAGGGACAGAGTGTACACGGCCAGTGTTGCAGGGACAGAGTGTTCACGGTCAGTGTTACACAGGGACAGAATGTTCACGGTCAGTGTTACGCAGGGACAGAGTGTACACGGTCGGTGTTACACAGGGACAGAGTGTTCACGGTCAGTGTTACACAGGGGCAGATCGTACACGGTCAGTGTTACACAGGGACAGAGTGTTCACGGTCAGTGTTACACAGGGACAGAGTGTTCACGGTCAGTATTACACAGGGACAGTGTTCACGGTCAGTTTTACACAGGGACAGAGTGTTCACGGTCGGTGTTACACAGGGACAGAGTGTTCATGGTCAGTGTTACACAGGGACAGAGTGTTCACGGTCAGTGTTACGCAGGGACAGAGTGTACACGGTCAGTGTTACACAGGGACAGAGTGTTCACGGTCAGTGTTACGCAGGGACAGAGTGTACACGGTCAGTGTTACACAGGGACAGAGTGTACACGGTCAGTGTTACACAGGGACAGAGTGTTCACGGTCAGTGTTACGCAGGGACAGAGTGTACACGGTCAGTGTTACACAGGGACAGAGTGTACACGGTCAGTGTTACACAGGGACAGAGTGTTCACGGTCAGTGTTACGCAGGGACAGAGTGTTCATGGTCAGTGTTACACAGGGACAGAGTGTTCACGGTCAGTGTTACACAGGGACAGAGTGTACACGGTCAGTGTTACACAGGGACAGAGTGTTCACGGTCAGTGTTACGCAGGGACAGAGTGTACACGGTCAGTGTTACACAGGGACAGAGTGTTCACGGTCAGTGTTACACAGGGACAGAGTGTTCACGGTCAGTGTTACAGAGACAGAGTGTTCATGGTCAGTGTTACACAGGGACAGTGTGTTCACGGTCAGTGTTACACAGGGACAGTGTGTACACGGTCAGTGTTACAGGCACAGAGTGTTCACGGTCAGTGTTACACAGTGACAGAGTTTACACGGTCAGTGTTACACAGGGACAGAGTGTTCACGGTCAGTGTTACAGGGACAGAGTGTTCACGGTTAGTGTTACAGGGACAGAGTGTTCACGGTCAGTGTTACACAGGGACAGAGTGTTCACGGTCAGTGTTACAGGCACAGAGTGTTCATGGTCAGTGTTACACAAGGACAGAGTGTTCACGGTCAGTGTTACAGAGACAGAGTGTTCATGGTCAGTGTTACACAGGGACAGTGTGTTCACGGTCAGTGTTACACAGGGACAGTGTGTACACGGTCAGTGTTACACAGGGACAGAGTGTTTACGGTCAGTGTTACAGAGACAGCGTGTTCACGGTCAGTATTACACAGGGACAGAGTGTTCACGGTCAGTGTTACAGGCACAGAGTGTTCACGGTCAGTGTTACACAGTGACAGAGTTTACACGGTCAGTGTTACACAGGGACAGAGTGTTCACGGTCAGTGTTACAGGGACAGAGTGTTCACGGTTAGTGTTACAGGGACAGAGTGTTCACGGTCAGTGTTACACAGGGACAGAGTGTTCACAATCAGTGTTACACAGGGACAGAGTGTTCACGGTCAGTGTTACACAGGGACAGAGTGTTCACGGTCAGTGTTACACAGGGACAGAGTGTTCACGGTCAGTGTTGCACAGGGACAGAGTGTTCATGGTCAGTGTTACACAGGGACAGAGTGTTCACGGTCAGTGTTACACAGGGACAGAGTGTACACGGTCAGTGTTACACAGGGACAGAGTGTTCACGGTCAGTGTTACGCAGGGACAGAGTGTACACGGTCAGTGTTACACAGGGACAGAGTGTTCACGGTCAGTGTTACACAGGGACAGAGTGTTCACGGTCAGTGTTACAGAGACAGAGTGTTCATGGTCAGTGTTACACAGGGACAGTGTGTTCACGGTCAGTGTTACACAGGGACAGTGTGTACACGGTCAGTGTTACAGGCACAGAGTGTTCACGGTCAGTGTTACACAGTGACAGAGTTTACACGGTCAGTGTTACACAGGGACAGAGTGTTCACGGTCAGTGTTACAGTGACAGAGTGTACACGGTCAGTGTTATGCAGGGACAGAGTGTTCACGGTCAGTGTTACACAGGGACAGAGTGTTCACGGTCAGTGTTACACAGGGACAGAGTGTTCACGGTCAGTGTTACACAGGGACAGTGTGTTCACGGTCAGTGTTACAGGCACAGAGTGTTCATGGTCAGTGTTACACAAGGACAGAGTGTTCACGGTCAGTGTTACACAGGGACAGACTGTACACGGTCAGTGTTACACAGGGACAGTGTGTTTACGGTCAGTGTTACAGGGACAGAGTGTACACGGTCAGTGTTACAGGGACAGAGTGTACACGGTCAGTGTTACACAGGGACAGAGTGTTCACGGTCAGTGTTACACAGGGACAGAGTGTACACGGTCAGTGTTACACAGGGACAGAGTGTTCACGGTAAGTGTTACACAAGGACAGAGTGTTCACGGTCAGTGTTACACAGGGACAGAGTGTTCACGGTCAGTGTTACACAGGGACAGAGTGTTCACGGTCAGTGTTACACAGGGACAGAGTGTACACGGTCAGTGTTACAGGGACAGAGTGTTCACGGTCAGTGTTACACAGGGACAGAGTGTTCACGGTCAGTGTTACACAGGGACAGAGTGTTCACGGTCAGTGTTACACAGGGACAGAGTGTTCTCGGTCCGTGTTACACAGGGACAGAGTGTTCACGGTCCGTGTTACACAGGGACAGAGTGTACACGGTCAGTGTTACACAGGGACAGAGTGTACACGGGTCAGTGTTACACAGGGACAGAGTGTTCACGGTCAGTGTTACGCAGGGACAGAGTGTACACGGTCAGTGTTACACAGGGACAGAGTGTTCGTGGTCAGTGTTACACAGGGACAGAGTGTTCACGGTCAGTGTTACAGGGACAGAGTGTTTATGGTCAGTGTTACGCAGGGACAGAGTGTACACGGTCAGTGTTACACAGGGACAGAGTGTTCACGGTCAGTGTTACACAGGGACAGAGTGTACACGGTCAGTGTTACACAGGGACAGAGTGTTCACGGTCAGTGTTACGCAGGGACAGAGTGTACACGGTCAGTGTTACACAGGGACAGAGTGTTCACGGTCAGTGTTACACAGGGACAGAGTGTTCACGGTCAGTGTTACAGGGACAGAGTGTTCATGGTCAGTGTTGCACAGGGACAGAGTGTTCATGGTCAGTGTTACGCAGGGACAGAGTGTACACGGTCAGTGTTACACAGGGACAGTGTGTTCACGGTCAGTGTTACACAGGGACAGAGTGTTCACGGTCAGTGTTACAGAGACAGAGTGTTCATGGTCAGTGTTACACAGGGACAGTGTGTTCACGGTCAGTGTTACACAGGGACAGTGTGTACACGGTCAGTGTTACAGACACAGAGTGTTCACGGTCAGTGTTACACAGTGACAGAGATTACACGGTCAGTGTTACACAGTGACAGAGTGTTCACGGTCAGTGTTACAGGGACAGAGTGTTCACGGTTAGTGTTACAGGGACAGAGTGTTCACGGTCAGTGTTACACAGGGACAGAGTGTTCACGGTCAGTGTTACACAGGGACAGTGTGTTCACGGTCAGTGTTACAGGCACAGAGTGTTCATGGTCAGTGTTACACAAGGACAGAGTGTTCACGGTCAGTGTTACACAGGGACAGACTGTACACGGTCAGTGTTACACAGGGACAGTGTGTTTACGGTCAGTGTTACAGGGACAGAGTGTACACGGTCAGTGTTACAGGGACAGAGTGTACACGGTCAGTGTTACACAGGGACAGAGTGTTCACGGTCAGTGTTACACAGGGACAGAGTGTACACGGTCAGTGTTACACAGGGACAGAGTGTTCACGGTCAGTGTTACACAAGGACAGAGTGTTCACGGTCAGTGTTACACAGGGACAGAGTGTTCACGGTCAGTGTTACACAGGGACAGAGTGTTCACGGTCAGTGTTACACAGGGACAGAGTGTACACGGTCAGTGTTACAGGGACAGAGTGTTCACGGTCAGTGTTACACAGGGACAGAGTGTTCACGGTCAGTGTTACACAGGGACAGAGTGTTCACGGTCAGTGTTACACAGGGACAGAGTGTTCTCGGTCCGTGTTACACAGGGACAGAGTGTTCACGGTCCGTGTTACACAGGGACAGAGTGTACACGGTCAGTGTTACACAGGGACAGAGTGTACACGGTCAGTGTTACACAGGGACAGAGTGTTCACGGTCAGTGTTACACAGGGACAGAGTGTACACGGTCAGTGTTACACAGGGACAGAGTGTTCACGGTCAGTGTTACACAGGGACAGACTGTACACGGTCAGTGTTACACAGGGACAGTGTGTTTACGGTCAGTGTTACGCAGGGACAGAGTGTACACGGTCAGTGTTACACAGGGACAGAGTGTTCACGGTCAGTGTTACACAGGGACAGAGTGTACACGGTCAGTGTTACACAGGGACAGAGTGTTCACGGTCAGTGTTACACAGGGACAGAGTGTTCATGGTCGGTGTTACGCAGGGACAGAGTGTTCACGGTCAGTGTTACACAGGGACAGAGTGTACACGGTCAGTGTTACACAGGGACAGAGTGTTCACGGTCAGTGTTACGCAGGGACAGAGTGTTCATGGTCAGTGTTACACAGGGACAGAGTGTTCACGGTCAGTGTTACACAGGGACAGAGTGTTCACGGTCAGTGTTACAGGGACAGAGTGTTCATGGTCAGTGTTACACAGGGACAGAGTGTTCACGGTCAGTGTTACACAGGGACAGTGTGTACACGGTCAGTGTTACAGGCACAGAGTGTTCACGGTCAGTGTTACACAGGAACAGTGTGTACACGGTCAGTGTTACAGGCACAGAGTGCACACGGTCAGTGTTACACAGGGACAGTGTGTTTACGGTCAGTGTTACAGGGACAGAGTGTACACGGTCAGTGTTACAGGGACAGAGTGTACACGGTCAATGTTACACAGGGACAGAGTGTTCACGGTCAGTGTTACACAGGGACAGAGTGTACACGGTCAGTGATACACAGGGACAGAGTGTTCACGGTCAGTGTTACACAAGGACAGAGTGTTCACGGTCAGTGTTACACAGGGACAGAGTGTTCACGGTCAGTGTTACACAGGGACAGAATGTTCTCGGTCCGTGTTACACAGGGACAGAGTGTTCACGGTCCGTGTTACACAGGGACAGAGTGTTCACGGTCAGTGTTACACAGTGACAGAGTTTACACGGTCAGTGTTACACAGGGACAGAGTGTTCACGGTCAGTGTTACAGGGACAGAGTGTTCACGGTCCGTGTTACACAGGGACAGAGTGTTCACGGTCAGTGTTACACAGTGACAGAGTTTACACGGTCAGTGTTACACAGGGACAGAGTGTTCACGGTCAGTGTTACAGGGACAGAGTGTTCACGGTTAGTGTTACAGGGACAGAGTGTTCACGGTCAGTGTTACACAGGGACAGAGTGTTCACGGTCAGTGTTACGCAGGGACAGAGTGTTCACGGTCAGTGTTACACAGGGACAGAGTGTTCACGGTCAGTGTTACGCAGGGACAGAGTGTACACGGTCAGTGTTACACAGGGACAGAGTGTTCACGGTCAGTGTTACACAGGGACAGAGTGTTCACGGTCAGTGTTACACAGGGACAGAGTGTACACGGTCAGTGTTACACAGGGACAGAGTGTTCACGGTCAGTGTTACGCAGGGACAGAGTGTACACGGTCAGTGTTACACAGGGACAGAGTGTTCACGGTCAGTGTTACACAGGGACAGAGTGTTCACGGTCAGTGTTACAGGGACAGAGTGTTCATGGTCAGTGTTGCACAGGGACAGAGTGTTCATGGTCAGTGTTACGCAGGGACAGAGTGTACACGGTCAGTGTTACACAGGGACAGAGTGTTCACGGTCAGTGTTACACAGGGACAGAGTGTTCACGGTCAGTGTTACACAGGGACAGTGTGTACACGGTCAGTGTTACAGACACAGAGTGTTCACGGTCAGTGTTACACAGTGACAGAGTTTACACGGTCAGTGTTACACAGGGACAGAGTGTTCACGGTCAGTGTTACAGGGACAGAGTGTTCACGGTTAGTGTTACAGGGACAGAGTGTTCACGGTCAGTGTTACACAGGGACAGTGTGTTCACGGTCAGTGTTACACAGGGACAGTGTGTTCACGGTCAGTGTTACAGGCACAGAGTGTTCATGGTCAGTGTTACACAAGGACAGAGTGTTCACGGTCAGTGTTACACAGGGACAGACTGTACACGGTCAGTGTTACACAGGGACAGTGTGTTTACGGTCAGTGTTACAGGGACAGAGTGTACACGGTCAGTGTTACAGGGACAGAGTGTACACGGTCAGTGTTACACAGGGACAGAGTGTTCACGGTCAGTGTTACACAGGGACAGAGTGTACACGGTCAGTGTTACACAGGGACAGAGTGTTCACGGTCAGTGTTACACAAGGACAGAGTGTTCACGGTCAGTGTTACACAGGGACAGAGTGTTCACGGTCAGTGTTACACAGGGACAGAGTGTTCACGGTCAGTGTTACACAGGGACAGAGTGTACACGGTCAGTGTTACAGGGACAGAGTGTTCACGGTCAGTGTTACACAGGGACAGAGTGTTCACGGTCAGTGTTACACAGGGACAGAGTGTTCACGGTCAGTGTTACACAGGGACAGAGTGTTCTCGGTCCGTGTTACACAGGGACAGAGTGTTCACGGTCCGTGTTACACAGGGACAGAGTGTACACGGTCAGTGTTACACAGGGACAGAGTGTACACGGTCAGTGTTACACAGGGACAGAGTGTTCACGGTCAGTGTTACACAGGGACAGAGTGTTCACGGTCAGTGTTACACAGGGACAGACTGTACACGGTCGGTGTTACACAGGGACAGAGTGTTCTCGGTCCGTGTTACACAGGGACAGAGTGTTCACGGTCCGTGTTACACAGGGACAGAGTGTACACGGTCAGTGTTACACAGGGACAGAGTGTACACGGTCAGTGTTACACAGGGACAGAGTGTTCACGGTCAGTGTTACACAGGGACAGACTGTACACGGTCCGTGTTACACAGGGACAGTGTGTTTACGGTCAGTGTTACGCAGGGACAGAGTGTACACGGTCAGTGTTACACAGGGACAGAGTGTTCACGGTCAGTGTTACACAGGGACAGAGTGTACACGGTCAGTGTTACACAGGGACAGAGTGTTCACGGTCAGTGTTACACAGGGACAGAGTGTTCATGGTCGGTGTTACGCAGGGACAGAGTGTTCACGGTCAGTGTTACACAGGGACAGAGTGTACACGGTCAGTGTTACACAGGGACAGAGTGTTCACGGTCAGTGTTACGCAGGGACAGAGTGTTCATGGTCAGTGTTACACAGGGACAGAGTGTTCACGGTCAGTGTTACACAGGGACAGAGTGTTCACGGTCAGTGTTACAGGGACAGAGTGTTCATGGTCAGTGTTACACAGGGACAGAGTGTTCACGGTCAGTGTTACACAGGGACAGTGTGTACACGGTCAGTGTTACAGGCACAGAGTGTTCACGGTCAGTGTTACACAGGGACAGTGTGTACACGGTCAGTGTTACAGGCACAGAGTGCACACGGTCAGTGTTACACAGGGACAGTGTGTTTACGGTCAGTGTTACAGGGACAGAGTGTACACGGTCAGTGTTACAGGGACAGAGTGTACACGGTCAATGTTACACAGGGACAGAGTGTTCACGGTCAGTGTTACACAGGGACAGAGTGTACACGGTCAGTGATACACAGGGACAGAGTGTTCACGGTCAGTGTTACACAAGGACAGAGTGTTCACGGTCAGTGTTACACAGGGACAGAGTGTTCACGGTCAGTGTTACACAGGGACAGAATGTTCTCGGTCCGTGTTACACAGGGACAGAGTGTTCACGGTCCGTGTTACACAGGGACAGAGTGTTCACGGTCAGTGTTACACAGTGACAGAGTTTACACGGTCAGTGTTACACAGGGACAGAGTGTTCACGGTCAGTGTTACAGGGACAGAGTGTTCACGGTCCGTGTTACACAGGGACAGAGTGTTCACGGTCAGTGTTACACAGTGACAGAGTTTACACGGTCAGTGTTACACAGGGACAGAGTGTTCACGGTCAGTGTTACAGGGACAGAGTGTTCACGGTTGTGTTACAGGGACAGAGTGTTCACGGTCAGTGTTACACAGGGACAGAGTGTTCACGGTCAGTGTTACACAGGGACAGTGTGTTCACGGTCAGTGTTACAGGCACAGAGTGTTCATGGTCAGTGTTACACAAGGACAGAGTGTTCACGGTCAGTGTTACACAGGGACAGACTGTACACGGTCAGTGTTACACAGGGACAGTGTGTTTACGGTCAGTGTTACAGGGACAGAGTGTACACGGTCAGTGTTACAGGGACAGAGTGTACACGGTCAGTGTTACACAGGGACAGAGTGTTCACGGTCAGTGTTACAGAGACAGAGTGTTCATGGTCAGTGTTACACAGGGACAGTGTGTTCACGGTCAGTGTTACACAGGGACAGTGTGTACACGGTCAGTATTACTGACACAGAGTGTTCACGGTCAGTGTTACACAGTGACAGAGTTTACACGGTCAGTGTTACACAGGGACAGAGTGTTCACGGTCAGTGTTACAGGGACAGAGTGTTCACGGTTAGTGTTACAGGGACAGAGTGTTCACGGTCAGTGTTACACAGGGACAGAGTGTTCACGGTCAGTGTTACACAGGGACAGTGTGTTCACGGTCAGTGTTACAGGCACAGAGTGTTCATGGTCAGTGTTACACAAGGACAGAGTGTTCACGGTCAGTGTTACACAGGGACAGACTGTACACGGTCAGTGTTACACAGGGACAGTGTGTTTACGGTCAGTGTTACAGGGACAGAGTGTACACGGTCAGTGTTACACAGGGACAGAGTGTACACGGTCAGTGTTACAGGGACAGAGTGTTCACGGTCAGTGTTACACAGGGACAGAGTGTTCACGGTCAGTGTTACACAGGGACAGAGTGTTCACGGTCAGTGTTACACAGGGACAGAGTGTTCACGGTCAGTGTTACACAGGGACAGAGTGTACACGGTCAGTGTTACAGGGACAGAGTGTTCACGGTCAGTGTTACACAGGGACAGAGTGTTCACGGTCAGTGTTACACAGGGACAGAGTGTTCTCGGTCCGTGTTACACAGGGACAGAGTGTTCACGGTCCGTGTTACACAGGGACAGAGTGTACACGGTCAGTGTTACACAGGGACAGAGTGTACACGGTCAGTGTTACACAGGGACAGAGTGTTCACGGTCAGTGTTACGCAGGGACAGAGTGTATACGGTCAGTGTTACACAGGGACAGAGTGTTCGTGGTCAGTGTTACACAGGGACAGAGTGTTCACGGTCAGTGTTCCAGGGACAGAGTGTTTATGGTCAGTGTTACGCAGGGACAGAGTGTACACGGTCAGTGTTACACAGGGACAGAGTGTTCACGGTCAGTGTTACAGGGACAGAGTGTACACGGTCAGTGTTACAGGGACAGAGTGTACACGGTCAATGTTACACAGGGACAGAGTGTTCACGGTCAGTGTTACACAGGGACAGAGTGTACACGGTCAGTGATACACAGGGACAGAGTGTTCACGGTCAGTGTTACACAAGGACAGAGTGTTCACGGTCAGTGTTACACAGGGACAGAGTGTTCACGGTCAGTGTTACACAGGGACAGAATGTTCTCGGTCCGTGTTACACAGGGACAGAGTGTTCACGGTCCGTGTTACACAGGGACAGAGTGTTCACGGTCAGTGTTACACAGTGACAGAGTTTACACGGTCAGTGTTACACAGGGACAGAGTGTTCACGGTCAGTGTTACAGGGACAGAGTGTTCACGGTCCGTGTTACACAGGGACAGAGTGTTCACGGTCAGTGTTACACAGTGACAGAGTTTACACGGTCAGTGTTACACAGGGACAGAGTGTTCACGGTCAGTGTTACAGGGACAGAGTGTTCACGGTTAGTGTTACAGGGACAGAGTGTTCACGGTCAGTGTTACACAGGGACAGAGTGTTCACGGTCAGTGTTACGCAGGGACAGAGTGTTCACGGTCAGTGTTACACAGGGACAGAGTGTTCACGGTCAGTGTTACGCAGGGACAGAGTGTACACGGTCAGTGTTACACAGGGACAGAGTGTTCACGGTCAGTGTTACACAGGGACAGAGTGTTCACGGTCAGTGTTACACAGGGACAGAGTGTATACGGTCAGTGTTACACAGGGACAGAGTGTTCACGGTCAGTGTTACGCAGGGACAGAGTGTACACGGTCAGTGTTACACAGGGACAGAGTGTTCACGGTCAGTGTTACACAGGGACAGAGTGTTCACGGTCAGTGTTACAGGGACAGAGTGTTCATGGTCAGTGTTGCACAGGGACAGAGTGTTCATGGTCAGTGTTACGCAGGGACAGAGTGTACACGGTCAGTGTTACACAGGGACAGAGTGTTCACGGTCAGTGTTACACAGGGACAGAGTGTTCACGGTCAGTGTTACACAGGGACAGTGTGTACACGGTCAGTGTTACAGACACAGAGTGTTCACGGTCAGTGTTACACAGTGACAGAGTTTACACGGTCAGTGTTACACAGGGACAGAGTGTTCACGGTCAGTGTTACAGGGACAGAGTGTTCACGGTTAGTGTTACAGGGACAGAGTGTTCACGGTCAGTGTTACACAGGGACAGTGTGTTCACGGTCAGTGTTACACAGGGACAGTGTGTTCACGGTCAGTGTTACAGGCACAGAGTGTTCATGGTCAGTGTTACACAAGGACAGAGTGTTCACGGTCAGTGTTACACAGGGACAGACTGTACACGGTCAGTGTTACACAGGGACAGTGTGTTTACGGTCAGTGTTACAGGGACAGAGTGTACACGGTCAGTGTTACAGGGACAGAGTGTACACGGTCAGTGTTACACAGGGACAGAGTGTTCACGGTCAGTGTTACACAGGGACAGAGTGTACATGGTCAGTGTTACACAGGGACAGAGTGTTCACGGTCAGTGTTACACAAGGACAGAGTGTTCACGGTCAGTGTTACACAGGGACAGAGTGTTCACGGTCAGTGTTACACAGGGACAGAGTGTTCACGGTCAGTGTTACACAGGGACAGAGTGTACACGGTCAGTGTTACAGGGACAGAGTGTTCACGGTCAGTGTTACACAGGGACAGAGTGTTCACGGTCAGTGTTACACAGGGACAGAGTGTTCACGGTCAGTGTTACACAGGGACAGAGTGTTCTCGGTCCGTGTTACACAGGGACAGAGTGTTCACGGTCCGTGTTACACAGGGACAGAGTGTACACGGTCAGTGTTACACAGGGACAGAGTGTACACGGTCAGTGTTACACAGGGACAGAGTGTTCACGGTCAGTGTTACACAGGGACAGAGTGTTCACGGTCAGTGTTACACAGGGACAGACTGTACACGGTCGGTGTTACACAGGGACAGAGTGTTCTCGGTCCGTGTTACACAGGGACAGAGTGTTCACGGTCCGTGTTACACAGGGACAGAGTGTACACGGTCAGTGTTACACAGGGACAGAGTGTACACGGTCAGTGTTACACAGGGACAGAGTGTACACGGTCAGTGTTACACAGGGACAGAGTGTTCACGGTCAGTGTTACACAGGGACAGACTGTACACGGTCAGTGTTACACAGGGACAGTGTGTTTACGGTCAGTGTTACGCAGGGACAGAGTGTACACGGTCAGTGTTACACAGGGACAGAGTGTTCACGGTCAGTGTTACACAGGGACAGAGTGTACACGGTCAGTGTTACACAGGGACAGAGTGTTCACGGTCAGTGTTACACAGGGACAGAGTGTTCATGGTCGGTGTTACGCAGGGACAGAGTGTTCACGGTCAGTGTTACACAGGGACAGAGTGTACACGGTCAGTGTTACACAGGGACAGAGTGTTCACGGTCAGTGATACGCAGGGACAGAGTGTTCATGGTCAGTGTTACACAGGGACAGAGTGTTCACGGTCAGTGTTACACAGGGACAGAGTGTTCACGGTCAGTGTTACAGGGACAGAGTGTTCATGGTCAGTGTTACACAGGGACAGAGTGTTCACGGTCAGTGTTACACAGGGACAGTGTGTACACGGTCAGTGTTACAGGCACAGAGTGTTCACGGTCAGTGTTACACAGGGACAGTGTGTACACGGTCAGTGTTACAGGCACAGAGTGCACACGGTCAGTGTTACACAGGGACAGTGTGTTTACGGTCAGTGTTACAGGGACAGAGTGTACACGGTCAGTGTTACAGGGACAGAGTGTACACGGTCAATGTTACACAGGGACAGAGTGTTCACGGTCAGTGTTACACAGGGACAGAGTGTACACGGTCAGTGATACACAGGGACAGAGTGTTCACGGTCAGTGTTACACAAGGACAGAGTGTTCACGGTCAGTGTTACACAGGGACAGAGTGTTCACGGTCAGTGTTACACAGGGACAGAATGTTCTCGGTCCGTGTTACACAGGGACAGAGTGTTCACGGTCCGTGTTACACAGGGACAGAGTGTTCACGGTCAGTGTTACACAGTGACAGAGTTTACACGGTCAGTGTTACACAGGGACAGAGTGTTCACGGTCAGTGTTACAGGGACAGAGTGTTCACGGTCCGTGTTACACAGGGACAGAGTGTTCACGGTCAGTGTTACACAGTGACAGAGTTTACACGGTCAGTGTTACACAGGGACAGAGTGTTCACGGTCAGTGTTACAGGGACAGAGTGTTCACGGTTGTGTTACAGGGACAGAGTGTTCACGGTCAGTGTTACACAGGGACAGAGTGTTCACGGTCAGTGTTACACAGGGACAGTGTGTTCACGGTCAGTGTTACAGGCACAGAGTGTTCATGGTCAGTGTTACACAAGGACAGAGTGTTCACGGTCAGTGTTATACAGGGACAGACTGTACACGGTCAGTGTTACACAGGGACAGTGTGTTTACGGTCAGTGTTACAGGGACAGAGTGTACACGGTCAGTGTTACAGGGACAGAGTGTACACGATCAGTGTTACACAGGGACAGAGTGTTCACGGTCAGTGTTACAGAGACAGAGTGTTCATGGTCAGTGTTACACAGGGACAGTGTGTTCACGGTCAGTGTTACACAGGGACAGTGTGTACACGGTCAGTGTTACTGACACAGAGTGTTCACGGTCAGTGTTACACAGTGACAGAGTTTACACGGTCAGTGTTACACAGGGACAGAGTGTTCACGGTCAGTGTTACAGGGACAGAGTGTTCACGGTTAGTGTTACAGGGACAGAGTGTTCACGGTCAGTGTTACACAGGGACAGAGTGTTCACGGTCAGTGTTACACAGGGACAGTGTGTTCACGGTCGGTGTTACAGGCACAGAGTGTTCATGGTCAGTGTTACACAAGGACAGAGTGTTCACGGTCAGTGTTACACAGGGACAGACTGTACACGGTCAGTGTTACACAGGGACAGTGTGTTTACGGTCAGTGTTACAGGGACAGAGTGTACACGGTCAGTGTTACAGGGACAGAGTGTACACGGTCAGTGTTACACAGGGACAGAGTGTTCACGGTCAGTGTTACACAGGGACAGAGTGTACACGGTCAGTGTTACACAGGGACAGAGTGTTCACGGTCAGTGTTACACAAGGACAGAGTGTTCACGGTCAGTGTTACACAGGGACAGAGTGTTCACGGTCAGTGTTACACAGGGACAGAGTGTTCACGGTCAGTGTTACACAGGGACAGAGTGTACACGGTCAGTGTTACAGGGACAGAGTGTTCACGGTCAGTGTTACACAGGGACAGAGTGTTCACGGTCAGTGTTACACAGGGACAGAGTGTTCACGGTCAGTGTTACACAGGGACAGAGTGTTCACGGTCAGTGTTACACAGGGACAGAGTGTACACGGTCAGTGTTACAGGGACAGAGTGTTCACGGTCAGTGTTACACAGGGACAGAGTGTTCACGGTCAGTGTTATACAGGGACAGAGTGTTCTCGGTCCGTGTTACACAGGGACAGAGTGTTCACGGTCCGTGTTACACAGGGACAGAGTGTACACGGTCAGTGTTACACAGGGACAGAGTGTACACGGTCAGTGTTACACAGGGACAGAGTGTTCACGGTCAGTGTTACGCAGGGACAGAGTGTATACGGTCAGTGTTACACAGGGACAGAGTGTTCGTGGTCAGTGTTACACAGGGACAGAGTGTTCACGGTCAGTGTTCCAGGGACAGAGTGTTTATGGTCAGTGTTACGCAGGGACAGAGTGTACACGGTCAGTGTTACACAGGGACAGAGTGTTCACGGTCAGTGTTACACAGGGACAGAGTGTACACGGTCAGTGTTACACAGGGACAGAGTGTTCACGGTCAGTGTTACACAGGGACAGAGTGTTCATGGTCGGTGTTACGCAGGGACAGAGTGTTCACGGTCAGTGTTACACAGGGACAGAGTGTACACGGTCAGTGTTACACAGGGACAGAGTGTTCACGGTCAGTGTTACGCAGGGACAGAGTGTACACGGTCAGTGTTACACAGGGACAGAGTGTTCACGGTCAGTGTTACACAGGGACAGAGTGTTCACGGTCAGTGTTACAGGGACAGAGTGTTCATGGTCAGTGTTACACAGGGACAGAGTGTTCACGGTCAGTGTTACACAGGGACAGTGTGTACACGGTCAGTGTTACAGGCACACAGTGTTCACGGTCAGTGTTACACAGGGACAGTGTGTACACGGTCAGTGTTACAGGCACAGAGTGCACACGGTCAGTGTTACACAGGGACAGTGTGTTTACGGTCAGTGTTACAGGGACAGAGTGTACACGGTCAGTGTTACAGGGACAGAGTGTACACGGTCAGTGTTACACAGGGACAGAGTGTTCACGGTCAGTGTTACACAGGGACAGAGTGTACACGGTCAGTGATACACAGGGACAGAGTGTTCACGGTCAGTGTTACACAAGGACAGAGTGTTCACGGTCAGTGTTACACAGGGACAGAGTGTTCACGGTCAGTGTTACACAGGGACAGAATGTTCTCGGTCCGTGTTACACAGGGACAGAGTGTTCACGGTCCGTGTTACACATGGACAGAGTGTTCACGGTCAGTGTTACAGGGACAGTGTGTTCACGGTCAGTGTTACACAGGGACAGAGTGTTCACGGTCAGTGTTACACAGGGACAGTGTGTTCACGGTCAGTGTTACAGGCACAGAGTGTTCACGGTCAGTGTTACACAGTGACAGAGTGTTCATGGTCAGTGTTACACAAGGACAGAGTGTTCACGGTCAGTGTTACACAAGGACAGAGTGTTCACGGTCAGTGTTACACAGGGACAGACTGTACACGGTCAGTGTTACAGGGACAGAGTGTTCACGGTCAGTGTTACTCAGGGACAGAGTGTTCACGGTCAATGTTACACAGGGCAGAGTGTTCACGGTCAGTGTTACACAGGGACACAGTGTACACGGTCAGTGTTACACAGAGACAGAGTGTTCACGGTCAGTGTTACACAAGGACAGAGTGTTCACGGTCAGTGTTACACAGGGACAGAGTGTACACGGTCAGTGTTACACAGGGACAGAGTGTACACGGTCAGTGTTACACAGGGACAGAGTGTTCACGGTCAGTGTTACACAGGGACAGAGTGTTCTCGGTCCGTGTTACACAGGGACAGAGTGTTCACGGTCCGTGTTACACAGGGACAGAGTGTACACGGTCAGTGTTACACAGGGACAGAGTGTACACGGTCAGTGTTACAGGGACAGAGTGTTCACGGTCAATGTTACACAGGGCAGAGTGTTCACGGTCAGTGTTACACAGGGACACAGTGTACACGGTCAGTGTTACACAGAGACAGAGTGTTCACGGTCAGTGTTACACAAGGACAGAGTGTTCACGGTCAGTGTTACACAGGGACAGAGTGTACACGGTCAGTGTTACACAGGGACAGAGTGTACACGGTCAGTGTTACACAGGGACAGAGTGTTCACGGTCAGTGTTACACAGGGACAGAGTGTTCTCGGTCCGTGTTACACAGGGACAGAGTGTTCACGGTCCGTGTTACACAGGGACAGAGTGTACACGGTCAGTGTTACACAGGGACAGAGTGTACACGGTCAGTGTTACACAGGAACAGAGTGTTCACGGTCAGTGTTACAGGGACAGTGTGTTCACGGTCAGTGTTACACAGGGACAGAGTGTTCTCGGTCAGTGTTACACAGGGACAGTGTGTTCACGGTCAGTGTTACAGGCACAGAGTGTTCACGGTCAGTGTTACACAGTGACAGAGTGTTCATGGTCAGTGTTACACAAGGACAGAGTGTTCACGGTCAGTGTTACACAAGGACAGAGTGTTCACGGTCAGTGTTACACAGGGACAGACTGTACACGGTCAGTGTTACAGGGACAGAGTGTTCACGGTCAGTGTTACTCAGGGACAGAGTGTTCACGGTCAATGTTACACAGGGCAGAGTGTTCACGGTCAGTGTTACACAGGGACACAGTGTACACGGTCAGTGTTACACAGAGACAGAGTGTTCACGGTCAGTGTTACACAAGGACAGAGTGTTCACGGTCAGTGTTACACAGGGACAGAGTGTACACGGTCAGTGTTACACAGGGACAGAGTGTACACGGTCAGTGTTACACAGGGACAGAGTGTTCACGGTCAGTGTTACACAGGGACAGAGTGTTCTCGGTCCGTGTTACACAGGGACAGAGTGTTCACGGTCCGTGTTACACAGGGACAGAGTGTACACGGTCAGTGTTACACAGGGACAGAGTGTACACGGTCAGTGTTACACAGGAACAGAGTGTTCACGGTCCGTGTTACACTGGGACAGAGTGTTCACAATCAGTGTTACACAGGGACAGAGTGTACACGGTCAGTGTTACACAGGGACAGTGTGTACACGGTCAGTGTTACACAGGGACAGAGTGTTCACGGTCAGTGTTACACAGGGACAGAGTGTTCACGGTCAGTGTTACACAGGGACAGAATGTTCTCGGTCCGTGTTACACAGGGACAGAGTGTTCACGGTCCGTGTTACACAGGGACAGAGTGTTCACGGTCAGTGTTACACAGGGACAGAGTGTACACGGTCAGTGTTACACAGGGACAGAGTGTTCACGGTCAGTGTTACACAGGGACAGAGTGTTCATGGTCGGTGTTACGCAGGGACAGAGTGTTCACGGTCAGTGTTACACAGGGACAGAGTGTACACGGTCAGTGTTACACAGGGACAGAGTGTTCACGGTCAGTGTTACACAGGGACAGAGTGTACACGGTCAGTGTTACACAGGGACAGAGTGTTCACGGTCAGTGTTACACAAGGACAGAGTGTTCACGGTCAGTGTTACACAGGGACAGAGTGTTCACGGTCAGTGTTACACAGGGACAGAGTGTTCACGGTCAGTGTTACACAGGGACAGAGTGTACACGGTCAGTGTTACAGGGACAGAGTGTTCACGGTCAGTGTTACACAGGGACAGAGTGTTCACGGTCAGTGTTACACAGGGACAGAGTGTTCACGGTCAGTGTTACACAGGGACAGTGTTCACGGTCAGTGTTCCAGGGACAGAGTGTTTATGGTCAGTGTTACGCAGGGACAGAGTGTACACGGTCAGTGTTACACAGGGACAGAGTGTTCACGGTCAGTGTTACACAGGGACAGAGTGTACACGGTCAGTGTTACACAGGGACAGAGTGTTCACGGTCAGTGTTACACAGGGACAGAGTGTTCATGGTCGGTGTTACGCAGGGACAGAGTGTTCACGGTCAGTGTTACACAGGGACAGAGTGTACACGGTCAGTGTTACACAGGGACAGAGTGTTCACGGTCAGTGTTACGCAGGGACAGAGTGTACACGGTCAGTGTTACACAGGGACAGAGTGTTCACGGTCAGTGTTACACAGGGACAGAGTGTTCACGGTCAGTGTTACAGGGACAGAGTGTTCATGGTCAGTGTTACACAGGGACAGAGTGTTCACGGTCAGTGTTACACAGGGACAGTGTGTACACGGTCAGTGTTACAGGCACACAGTGTTCACGGTCAGTGTTACACAGGGACAGTGTGTACACGGTCAGTGTTACAGGCACAGAGTGCACACGGTCAGTGTTACACAGGGACAGTGTGTTTACGGTCAGTGTTACAGGGACAGAGTGTACACGGTCAGTGTTACAGGGACAGAGTGTACACGGTCAGTGTTACACAGGGACAGAGTGTTCACGGTCAGTGTTACACAGGGACAGAGTGTACACGGTCAGTGATACACAGGGACAGAGTGTTCACGGTCAGTGTTACACAAGGACAGAGTGTTCACGGTCAGTGTTACACAGGGACAGAGTGTTCACGGTCAGTGTTACACAGGGACAGAATGTTCTCGGTCCGTGTTACACAGGGACAGAGTGTTCACGGTCCGTGTTACACATGGACAGAGTGTTCACGGTCAGTGTTACAGGGACAGTGTGTTCACGGTCAGTGTTACACAGGGACAGAGTGTTCACGGTCAGTGTTACACAGGGACAGTGTGTTCACGGTCAGTGTTACAGGCACAGAGTGTTCACGGTCAGTGTTACACAGTGACAGAGTGTTCATGGTCAGTGTTACACAAGGACAGAGTGTTCACGGTCAGTGTTACACAAGGACAGAGTGTTCACGGTCAGTGTTACACAGGGACAGACTGTACACGGTCAGTGTTACAGGGACAGAGTGTTCACGGTCAGTGTTACTCAGGGACAGAGTGTTCACGGTCAATGTTACACAGGGCAGAGTGTTCACGGTCAGTGTTACACAGGGACACAGTGTACACGGTCAGTGTTACACAGAGACAGAGTGTTCACGGTCAGTGTTACACAAGGACAGAGTGTTCACGGTCAGTGTTACACAGGGACAGAGTGTACACGGTCAGTGTTACACAGGGACAGAGTGTACACGGTCAGTGTTACACAGGGACAGAGTGTACACGGTCAGTGTTACACAGGGACAGAGTGTACACGGTCAGTGTTACACAGGGACAGAGTGTTCACGGTCAGTGTTACACAGGGACAGAGTGTTCTCGGTCCGTGTTACACAGGGACAGAGTGTTCACGGTCCGTGTTACACAGGGACAGAGTGTACACGGTCAGTGTTACACAGGGACAGAGTGTACACGGTCAGTGTTACACAGGAACAGAGTGTTCACGGTCCGTGTTACACTGGGACAGAGTGTTCACAATCAGTGTTACACAGGGACAGAGTGTACACGGTCAGTGTTACAGAGACAGCGTGTTCACGGTCAGTGTTACACAGGGACAGAGTGTTCACGGTCAGTGTTACACAGGGACAGAGTGTTCACGGTCAGTGTTACACAGGGACAGAATGTTCTCGGTCCGTGTTACACAGGGACAGAGTGTTCACGGTCCGTGTTACACAGGGACAGAGTGTTCACGGTCAGTGTTACACAGGGACAGAGTGTACACGGTCAGTGTTACACAGGGACAGAGTGTTCACGGTCAGTGTTACACAGGGACAGAGTGTTCATGGTTGGTGTTACGCAGGGACAGAGTGTTCACGGTCAGTGTTACACAGGGACAGAGTGTTCACGGTCAGTGTTACACAGGGACAGAGTGTTCACGGTCAGTGTTACGCAGGGACAGAGTGTATACGGTCAGTGTTACACAGGGACAGAGTGTTCGTGGTCAGTGTTACACAGGGACAGAGTGTTCACGGTCAGTGTTCCAGGGACAGAGTGTTTATGGTCAGTGTTACGCAGGGACAGAGTGTACACGGTCAGTGTTACACAGGGACAGAGTGTTCACGGTCAGTGTTACACAGGGACAGAGTGTACACGGTCAGTGTTACACAGGGACAGAGTGTTCACGGTCAGTGTTACACAGGGACAGAGTGTTCATGGTCGGTGTTACGCAGGGACAGAGTGTTCACGGTCAGTGTTACACAGGGACAGAGTGTACACGGTCAGTGTTACACAGGGACAGAGTGTTCACGGTCAGTGTTACACAGGGACAGAGTGTACACGGTCAGTGTTACAGGGACAGAGTGTTCACGGTCAGTGTTACACAGGGACAGAGTGTTCACGGTCAGTGTTACACAGGGACAGAGTGTTCACGGTCAGTGTTACACAGGGACAGATTGTACACGGTCAGTGTTACAGGGACAGAGTGTTCACGGTCAGTGTTACACAGGGACAGAGTGTTCACCGTCAGTGTTACACAGGGACAGAGTGTTCTCGGTCCGTGTTACACAGGGACAGAGTGTTCACGGTCCGTGTTACACAGGGACAGAGTGTACACGGTCAGTGTTACACAGGGACAGAGTGTACACGGTCAGTGTTACACAGGGACAGAGTGTTCACGGTCAGTGTTACGCAGGGACAGAGTGTATACGGTCAGTGTTACACAGGGACAGAGTGTTCGTGGTCAGTGTTACACAGGGACAGAGTGTTCACGGTCAGTGTTCCAGGGACAGAGTGTTTATGGTCAGTGTTACGCAGGGACAGAGTGTACACGGTCAGTGTTACACAGCGACAGAGTGTTCACGGTCAGTGTTACACAGGGACAGAGTGTACACGGTCAGTGTTACACAGGGACAGAGTGTTCACGGTCAGTGTTACACAGGGACAGAGTGTTCATGGTCGGTGTTACGCAGGGACAGAGTGTTCACGGTCAGTGTTACACAGGGACAGAGTGTACACGGTCAGTGTTACACAGGGACAGAGTGTTCACGGTCAGTGTTACGCAGGGACAGAGTGTACACGGTCAGTGTTACACAGGGACAGAGTGTTCACGGTCAGTGTTACACAGGGACAGAGTGTTCACGGTCAGTGTTACAGGGACAGAGTGTTCATGGTCAGTGTTACACAGGGACAGAGTGTTCACGGTCAGTGTTACACAGGGACAGTGTGTACACGGTCAGTGTTACAGGCACACAGTGTTCACGGTCAGTGTTACACAGGGACAGTGTGTACACGGTCAGTGTTACAGGCACAGAGTGCACACGGTCAGTGTTACACAGGGACAGTGTGTTTACGGTCAGTGTTACAGGGACAGAGTGTACACGGTCAGTGTTACAGGGACAGAGTGTACACGGTCAGTGTTACACAGGGACAGAGTGTTCACGGTCAGTGTTACACAGGGACAGAGTGTACACGGTCAGTGATACACAGGGACAGAGTGTTCACGGTCAGTGTTACACAAGGACAGAGTGTTCACGGTTAGTGTTACACAGGGACAGAGTGTTCACGGTCAGTGTTACACAGGGACAGAATGTTCTCGGTCCGTGTTACACAGGGACAGAGTGTTCACGGTCCGTGTTACACATGGACAGAGTGTTCACGGTCAGTGTTACACAGTGACAGAGTTTACACGGTCAGTGTTACACAGGGACAGAGTGTTCACGGTCAGTGTTACAGGGACAGTGTGTTCACGGTCAGTGTTACACAGGGACAGAGTGTTCACGGTCAGTGTTACACAGGGACAGTGTGTTCACGGTCAGTGTTACAGGCACAGAGTGTTCACGGTCAGTGTTACACAGTGACAGAGTGTTCATGGTCAGTGTTACACAAGGACAGAGTGTTCACGGTCAGTGTTACACAAGGACAGAGTGTTCACGGTCAGTGTTACACAGGGACAGACTGTACACGGTCAGTGTTACAGGGACAGAGTGTTCACGGTCAGTGTTACTCAGGGACAGAGTGTTCACGGTCAATGTTACACAGGGCAGAGTGTTCACGGTCAGTGTTACACAGGGACACAGTGTACACGGTCAGTGTTACACAGAGACAGAGTGTTCACGGTCAGTGTTACACAAGGACAGAGTGTTCACGGTCAGTGTTACACAGGGACAGAGTGTACACGGTCAGTGTTACACAGGGACAGAGTGTACACGGTCAGTGTTACACAGGGACAGAGTGTTCACGGTCAGTGTTACACAGGGACAGAGTGTTCTCGGTCCGTGTTACACAGGGACAGAGTGTTCACGGTCCGTGTTACACAGGGACAGAGTGTACACGGTCAGTGTTACACAGGGACAGAGTGTACACGGTCAGTGTTACACAGGAACAGAGTGTTCACGGTCCGTGTTACACTGGGACAGAGTGTTCACAATCAGTGTTACACAGGGATAGAGTGTACACGGTCAGTGTTACAGAGACAGCGTGTTCACGGTCAGTGTTACACAGGGACAGAGTGTTCACGGTCAGTGTTACACAGGGACAGAGTGTTCACGGTCAGTGTTACACAGGGACAGAGTGTTCACGGTCAGTGTTACACAGGGACAGAATGTTCTCGGTCCGTGTTACACAGGGACAGAGTGTTCACGGTCCGTGTTACACAGGGACAGAGTGTTCACGGTCAGTGTTACACAGGGACAGAGTGTACACGGTCAGTGTTACACAGGGACAGAGTGTTCACGGTCAGTGTTACACAGGTATAGAGTGTTCATGGTCGGTGTTACGCAGGGACAGAGTGTTCACGGTCAGTGTTACACAGGGACAGAGTGTACACGGTCAGTGTTACACAGGGACAGAGTGTTCACGGTCAGTGTTACGCAGGGACAGAGTGTACACGGTCAGTGTTACACAGGGACAGAGTGTTCACGGTCAGTGTTACACAGGGACAGAGTGTTCACGGTCAGTGTTACAGGGACAGAGTGTTCATGGTCAGTGTTACACAGGGACAGAGTGTTCACGGTCAGTGTTACACAGGGACAGTGTGTACACGGTCAGTGTTACAGGCACAGAGTGTTCACGGTCAGTGTTACACAGGGACAGTGTGTACACGGTCGGTGTTACAGGCACAGAGTGTACACGGTCAGTGTTACACAGGGACAGTGTGTTTACGGTCAGTGTTACAGGGACAGAGTGTACACGGTCAGTGTTACAGGGACAGAGTGTACACGGTCAGTGTTACACAGGGACAGAGTGTTCACGGTCAGTGTTACACAGGGACAGAGTGTACACGGTCAGTGTTACACAGGGACAGAGTGTACACGGTCAGTGTTACACAGGGACAGAGTGTTCACGGTCAGTGTTACACAAGGACAGAGTGTTCACGGTCAGTGTTACACAGGGACACAGTGTTCACGGTCAGTGTTACACAGGGACAGAATGTTCTCGGTCCGTGTTACACAGGGACAGAGTGTTCACGGTCCGTGTTACACAGGGACAGAGTATTCACGGTCAGTGTTACACAGTGACAGAGTTTACACGGTCAGAGTTACACAGGGACAGAGTGTTCACGGTCAGTGTTACAGGGACAGTGTGTTCACGGTCAGTGTTACACAGGGACAGAGTGTTCACGGTCAGTGTTACACAGGGACAGTGTGTTCACGGTCAGTGTTACAGGCACAGAGTGTTCACGGTCAGTGTTCCACAGTGACAGAGTGTTCATGGTCAGTGTTACACAAGGACAGAGTGTTCACGGTCAGTGTTACACAAGGACAGAGTGTTCACGGTCAGTGTTACACAGGGACAGACTGTACACGGTCAGTGTTACAGGGACAGAGTGTTCACGGTCAGTGTTACTCAGGGACAGAGTGTTCACGGTCAATGTTACACAGGGCAGAGTGTTCACGGTCAGTGTTACACAGGGACAGAGTGTACACGGTCAGTGTTACACAAGGACAGAGTGTTCACGGTCAGTGTTACACAGGGACAGAGTGTTCACGGTCAGTGTTACACAGGGACAGAGTGTTCACGGTCAGTGTTACACAGGGACAGAGTGTTCTCGGTCCGTGTTACACAGGGACAGAGTGTTCACGGTCCGTGTTACACAGGGACAGAGTGTACACGGTCAGTGTTACAGAGACAGCGTGTTCACGGTCAGTGTTACACAGGGACAGAGTGTTCACGGTCAGTGTTACACAGGGACAGAGTGTTCACGGTCAGTGTTACACAGGGACAGAATGTTCTCGGTCCGTGTTACACCGGGACAGAGTGTTCACGGTCCGTGTTACACAGGGACAGAGTGTTCACGGTCAGTGTTACACAGGGACAGAGTGTACACGGTCAGTGTTACACAGGGACAGAGTGTTCACGGTCAGTGTTACACAGGGACAGAGTGTTCACGGTCAGTGTTACAGGGACAGAGTGTTCATGGTCAGTGTTACACAGGGACAGAGTGTTCACGGTCAGTGTTACACAGGGACAGAGTGTACACGGTCAGTGTTACACAGGGACAGAGTGTTCACGGTCAGTGTTACGCAGGGACAGAGTGTACACGGTCAGTGTTACACAGGGACAGAGTGTTCACGGTCAGTGTTACGCAGGGACAGAGTGTTCATGTTCGGTGTTACGCAGGGACAGAGTGTTCACGGTCAGTGTTACACAGGGACAGAGTGTACACGGTCAGTGTTACACAGGGACAGAGTGTTCACGGTCAGTGTTACGCAGGGACAGAGTGTACACGGTCAGTGTTACACAGGGACAGAGTGTTCACGGTCAGTGTTACACAGGGACAGAGTGTTCACGGTCAGTGTTACAGGGACAGAGTGTTCATGGTCAGTGTTACACAGGGACAGAGTGTTCACGGTCAGTGTTACAGGGACAGAGTGTACACGGTCAGTGTTACACAGGGACAGTGTGTTCACGGTCAGTGTTACACAGGGACAGTGTGTACACGGTCAGTGTTACAGGCACAGAGTGTTCACGGTCAGTGTTACACAGGGACAGTGTGTACACGGTCAGTGTTACAGGCACAGAGTGTACACGGTCAGTGTTACACAGGGACAGTGTGTTTACGGTCAGTGTTACAGGGACAGAGTGTACACGGTCAGTGTTACAGGGACAGAGTGTTCACGGTCAGTGTTACACAGGGACAGAGTGTTCATGGTCGGTGTTACGCAGGGACAGAGTGTTCACGGTCAGTGTTACACAGGGACAGAGTGTACACGGTCAGTGTTACACAGGGACAGAGTGTACACGGTCAGTGTTACACAGGGACAGAGTGTACACGGTCAGTGTTACACAGGGACAGAGTGTTCACGGTCAGTGTTACGCAGGGACAGAGTGTACACGGTCAGTGTTACACAGGGACAGAGTGTTCACGGTCAGTGTTACACAGGGACAGAGTGTTCACGGTCAGTGTTACAGGGACAGAGTGTTCATGGTCAGTATTACACAGGGACAGAGTGTTCACGGTCAGTGTTACACAGGGACAGTGTGTACACGGTCAGTGTTACAGGCACAGAGTGTTCACGGTCAGTGTTACACAGGGACAGTGTGTACACGGTCAGTGTTACAGGCACAGAGTGTACACGGTCAGTGTTACACAGGGACAGTGTGTTTACGGTCAGTGTTACAGGGACAGAGTGTACACGGTCAGTGTTACAGGGACAGAGTGTACACGGTCAGTGTTACACAGGGACAGAGTGTTCACGGTCAGTGTTACACAGGGACAGAGTGTACACGGTCAGTGTTACACAGGGACAGAGTGTTCACGGTCAGTGTTACACAAGGACAGAGTGTTCACGGTCAGTGTTACACAGGGACAGAGTGTTCACGGTCAGTGTTACGCAGGGACAGAGTGTACACGGTCCGTGTTACACAGGGACAGAGTATTCACGGTCAGTGTTACACAGTGACAGAGTTTACACGGTCAGTGTTACACAGGGACAGAGTGTTCACGGTCAGTGTTACAGGGACAGTGTGTTCACGGTCAGTGTTACACAGGGACAGAGTGTTCACGGTCAGTGTTACAGGCACAGAGTGTTCACGGTCAGTGTTCCACAGTGACAGAGTGTTCATGGTCAGTGTTACACAAGGACAGAGTGTTCACCGTCAGTGTTACACAAGGACAGAGTGTTCACGGTCAGTGTTACACAGGGACAGAGTGTTCACGGTCAGTGTTACACAGGGACAGAGTGTACACGGTCAGTGTTACACAGGGACAGAGTGTTCATGGTCGGTGTTACACAGGGACAGTGTGTTCACGGTCAGTGTTACACAGGGGCAGATCGTACACGGTCAGTGTTACGCAGGGACAGAGTGTTCACGGTCAGTGTTACACAGGGACAGAGTGTACACGGTCAGTGTTACACAGGGACAGAGTGTACACGGTCAGTGTTACAGGGACAGAGTGTTCACGGTCCGTGTTACACAGGGACAGAGTGTTCATGGTCGGTGTTACACAGGGACAGAGTGTACACGGTCAGTGTTACACAGGGACAGAGTGTTCACGGTCAGTGTTACACAGGGACAGAGTGTACACGGTCAGTGTTACACAGGGACAGAGTGTACACGGTCAGTGTTACAGGGACAGAGTGTTCACGGTCAGTGTTACACAGGGACAGAGTGTTCACGGTCAGAGTTACGCAGGGACAGAGTGTACACGGTCAGTGTTACACAGGGACAGAGTGTTCACGGTCAGTGTTACACAGGGACAGAGTGTTCACGGTCAGTGTTACAGGGACAGAGTGTTCACGGTCAGTGTTACACAGGGACAGAGTGTTCACGGTCAGTGTTACACAGGGACAGAGTGTTCACGGTCAGTGTTACACAGGGACAGAGTTTTCACGGTCAGTGTTACACAGGGACAGAGTGTTCACGGTCAGTGTTACACAGGGACAGAGTGTACACGGTCAGTGTTACACAGGGACAGAGTGTTCACGGTCAGTGTTACACAGGGACAGAGTGTACACGGTCAGTGTTACGCAGGGACAGAGTGTTCACGGTCAGTGTTACACAGGGACAGAGTGTTCACGGTCAGTGTTACACAGGGACAGAGTGTTCACGGTCCGTGTTACACAGGGACAGACTGTTCATGGTCAGTGTTACACAGGGACAGAGTGTACACGGTCAGTGTTACTCAGGGACAGAGTGTTCACGGTCAGTGTTACACAGGGACAGAATGTTCTCGGTCCGTGTTACACAGGGACAGAGTGTTCACGGTCCGTGTTACACAGGGACAGATTGTTCACGGTCAGTGTTACACAGGGACAGAGTGTACACGGTCAGTGTTACACAGGAACAGAGTGTTCACGGTCAGTTTTACACAGGGACAGAGTGTTCATGGTCGGTGTTACGCAGGGACAGAGTGTTCACGGTCAGTGTTACACAGGGACAGAGTGTACACGGTCAGTGTTACACAGGGACAGAGTGTTCACGGTCAGTGTTACGCAGGGACAGAGTGTACACGGTCAGTGTTACACAGGGACAGAGTGTTCACGGTCAGTGTTACACAGGGACAGAGTGTTCACGGTCAGTGTTACAGGGACAGAGTGTTCACGGTCAGTGTTACACAGGGACAGTGTGTACACGGTCAGTGTTACAGGCACAGAGTGTTCACGGTCAGTGTTACACAGGGACAGTGTGTACACGGTCAGTGTTACAGGCACAGAGTGTTCACGGTCAGTGTTACACAGGGACAGTGTGTACACGGTCAGTGTTACAGGCACAGAGTGTACACGGTCAGTGTTACACAGGGACAGTGTGTTTACGGTCAGTGTTACAGGGACAGAGTGTACACGGTCAGTGTTACAGGGACAGAGTGTACACGGTCAGTGTTACACAGGGACAGAGTGTTCACGGTCAGTGTTACACAGGGACAGAGTGTACACGGTCAGTGTTACACAGGGACAGAGTGTTCACGGTCAGTGTTACACAGGGACAGAGTGTACACGGTCAGTGTTACACAGGGACAGAGTGTTCACGGTCAGTGTTACAGGGACAGAGTGTTCATGGTCAGTGTTACACAGGGACAGTGTGTACACGGTCAGTGTTACAGGCACAGAGTGTTCACGGTCAGTGTTACACAGGGACAGTGTGTACACGGTCAGTGTTACAGGCACAGAGTGTTCACGGTCAGTGTTACACAGGGACAGTGTGTACACGGTCAGTGTTACAGGCACAGAGTGTACACGGTCAGTGTTACACAGGGACAGTGTGTTTACGGTCATTGTTACAGGGACAGAGTGTACACGGTCAGTGTTACAGGGACAGAGTGTACACGGTCAGTGTTACACAGGGACAGAGTGTTCACGGTCAGTGTTACACAGGGACAGAGTGTACACGGTCAGTGTTACACAGGGACAGAGTGTACACGGTCAGTGTTACAGGGACAGAGTGTTCACGGTCAGTGTTACACAGGGACAGAGTGTTCTCGGTCCGTGTTACACAGGGACAGAGTGTTCACGGTCCGTGTTACACAGGGACAGAGTGTACACGGTCAGTGTTACAGAGACAGCGTGTTCACAGTCAGTGTTACACAGGGACAGAGTGTTCACGGTCAGTGTTACACAGGGACAGAGTGTTCACGGTCAGTGTTACACAGGGACAGAATGTTCTCGGTCCGTGTTACACAGGGACAGAGTGTTCACGGTCCGTGTTACACAGGGACAGAGTGTTCACGGTCAGTGTTACACAGGGACAGAGTGTACATGGTCAGTGTTACACAGGGACAGAGTGTTCACGGTCAGTGTTACACAGGGACAGAGTGTTCATGGTCGGTGTTACGCAGGGACAGAGTGTTCACGGTCAGTGTTACACAGGGACAGAGTGTACACGGTCAGTGTTACACAGGGACAGAGTGTTCACGGTCAGTGTTACGCAGGGACAGAGTGTACACGGTCAGTGTTACACAGGGACAGAGTGTTCACGGTCAGTGTTACACAGGGACAGAGTGTTCACGGTCAGTGTTACAGGGACAGAGTGTTCATGGTCAGTGTTACACAGGGACAGAGTGTTCACGGTCAGTGTTACACAGGGACAGTGTGTACACGGTCAGTGTTACAGGCACAGAGTGTTCACGGTCAGTGTTACACAGGGACAGTGTGTACACGGTCAGTGTTACAGGGACAGAGTGTTCACGGTCCGTGTTACACAGGGACAGAGTATTCACGGTCAGTGTTACACAGTGACAGAGTTTACACGGTCAGTGTTACACAGGGACAGAGTGTACACGGTCAGTGTTACACAGGGACAGAGTGTTCACGGTCAGTGTTACACAGGGACAGAGTGTTCACGGTCAGTGTTACAGGGACAGTGTGTTCACGGTCAGTGTTACACAGGGACAGAGTGTTCACGGTCAGTGTTACACAGGGACAGTGTGTTCACGGTCAGTGTTACAGGCACAGAGTGTTCACGGTCAGTGTTCCACAGTGACAGAGTGTTCATGGTCAGTGTTACACAAGGACAGAGTGTTCACGGTCAGTGTTACACAAGGACAGAGTGTTCACGGTCAGTGTTACACAGGGACAGACTGTACACGGTCAGTGTTACAGGGACAGAGTGTTCACGGTCAGTGTTACTCAGGGTCAGAGTGTTCACGGTCAATGTTACACAGGGCAGAGTGTTCACGGTCAGTGTTACACAGAGACAGAGTGTACACGGTCAGTGTTACACAGGGACAGAGTGTTCACGGTCAGTGTTACACAAGGACAGAGTGTTCACGGTCAGTGTTACACAGGGACAGAGTGTTCACGGTCAGTGTTACACAAGGACAGAGTGTTCACGGTCAGTGTTACACAGGGACAGAGTGTTCACGGTCAGTGTTACACAGGGACAGAGTGTTCTCGGTCCGTGTTACACAGGGACAGAGTGTTAACGGTCCGTGTTACACAGGGGCAGATCGTACACGGTCAGTGTTACACAGGGACAGAGTGTTCATGGTCGGTGTTACACAGGGACAGAGTGTACACGGTCAGTGTTACACAGGGACAGTGTGTTCACGGTCAGTGTTACACAGGGGCAGATCGTACACGGTCAGTGTTACGCAGGGACAGAGTGTTCACGGTCCGTGTTACACAGGGGCAGATCGTACACGGTCAGTGTTACACAGGGACAGAGTGTTCACGGTCAGTGTTACACAGGGACAGAGTGTTCATGGTCGGTGTTACACAGGGACAGAGTGTACACGGTCAGTGTTACACAGGGACAGAGTGTTCACGGTCAGTGTTACACAGGGACAGAGTGTACACGGTCAGTGTTACACAGGGACAGAGTGTACACGGTCAGTGTTACAGGGACAGAGTGTTCACGGTCAGTGTTACACAGGGACAGAGTGTTCACGGTCAGAGTTACGCAGGGACAGAGTGTACACGGTCAGTGTTACACAGGGACAGAGTGTTCACGGTCAGTGTTACACAGGGACAGAGTGTTCACGGTCAGTGTTACAGGGACAGAGTGTTCACGGTCAGTGTTACACAGGGACAGAGTGTTCACGGTCAGTGTTACACAGGGACAGAGTGTTCACGGTCAGTGTTACACAGGGACAGAGTGTTCACGGTCAGTGTTACACAGGGACAGAGTGTTCACGGTCAGTGTTACACAGGGACAGAGTGTTCACGGTCAGTGTTACACAGGGACAGAGTGTACACGGTCAGTGTTACACAGGGACAGAGTGTTCACGGTCAGTGTTACACAGGGACAGAGTGTACACGGTCAGTGTTACGCAGGGACAGAGTGTTCACGGTCAGTGTTACACAGGGACAGAGTGTTCATGGTCGGTGTTACGCAGGGACAGAGTGTTCATGGTCAGTGTTACACAGGGACAGAGTGTTCACGGTCAGTGTTACACAGGGACAGAGTGTACACGGTCAGTGTTACACAGGGACAGAGTGTTCACGGTCAGTGTTACGCAGGGACAGAGTGTACACGGTCAGTGTTACGCAGGGACAGAGTGTTCACGGTCAGTGTTACACAGGGACAGAGTGTTCACGGTCCGTGTTACAGGGACAGAGTGTTCACGGTCAGTGTTACACAGGGACAGAGTGTTCACGGTCAGTGTTACAGAGACAGAGTGTTCATGGTCAGTGTTACACAGGGACAGTGTGTTCACGGTCAGTGTTACACTGGGACAGTGTGTACACGGTCAGTGTTACAGGCACAGAGTGTTCACGGTCAGTGTTACACAGTGACAGAGTTTACACGGTCAGTGTTACACAGGGACAGAGTGTTCACGGTCAGTGTTACAGGGACAGAGTGTTCAGGGTTAGTGTTACAGGGACAGAGTGTTTATGGTCAGTGTTACACAGGGACAGAGTGTTCACGGTCAGTGTTACACAGGGACAGTGTGTTCACGGTCAGTGTTACAGGCACAGAGTGTTCATGGTCAGTGTTACACAAGGACAGAGTGTTCACGGTCAGTGTTACACAGGGACAGACTGTCCACGGTCAGTGTTACACAGGGACAGTGTGTTTACGGTCAGTGTTACAGGGACAGAGTGTACACGGTCAGTGTTACAGGGACAGAGTGTACACGGTCAGTGTTACACAGGGACAGAGTGTTCACGGTCAGTGTTACACAGGGACAGAGTGTACACGGTCAGTGTTACACAGGGACAGAGTGTTCACGGTCAGTGTTACACAAGGACAGAGTGTTCACGGTCAGTGTTACACAGGGACAGAATGTTCACGGTCAGTGTTACACAGGGACAGAGTGTACACGGTCAGTGTTACAGGGACAGAGTGTTCACGGTCAGTGTTACACAGGGACAGAGTGTTCACGGTCAGTGTTACACAGGGACAGAGTGTTCACGGTCAGTGTTACACAGGGACAGAGTGTTCTCGGTCCGTGTTACACAGGGACAGAGTGTTCACGGTCCGTGTTACACAGGGACAGAGTGTACACGGTCAGTGTTACACAGGGACAGAGTGTACACGGTCAGTGTTACACAGGGACTGAGTGTTCACGGTCAGTGTTACGCAGGGACAGAGTGTACACGGTCAGTGTTACACAGGGACAGAGTGTTCGTGGTCAGTGTTACACAGGGACAGAGTGTTCACGGTCAGTGTTACAGGGACAGAGTGTTTATGGTCAGTGTTACGCAGGGACAGAGTGTACACGGTCAGTGTTACACAGGGACAGAGTGTTCACGGTCAGTGTTACACAGGGACAGAGTGTACACGGTCAGTGTTACACAGGGACAGAGTGTTCACGGTCAGTGTTACACAGGGACAGAGTGTTCATGGTCGGTGTTACGCAGGGACAGAGTGTTCACGGTCAGTGTTACACAGGGACAGAGTGTACACGGTCAGTGTTACACAGGGACAGAGTGTTCACGGTCAGTGTTACGCAGGGACAGAGTGTACACGGTCAGTGTTACACAGGGACAGAGTGTTCACGGTCAGTGTTACACAGGGACAGAGTGTTCACGGTCAGTGTTACACAAGGACAGAGTGTTCACGGTCAGTGTTACACAGGGACAGAATGTTCACGGTCAGTGTTACACAGGGACAGAGTGTACACGGTCAGTGTTACAGGGACAGAGTGTTCACGGTCAGTGTTACACAGGGACAGAGTGTTCACGGTCAGTGTTACACAGGGACAGAGTGTTCACGGTCAGTGTTACACAGGGACAGAGTGTTCTCGGTCCGTGTTACACAGGGACAGAGTGTTCACGGTCCGTGTTACACAGGGACAGAGTGTACACGGTCAGTGTTACACAGGGACAGAGTGTACACGGTCAGTGTTACACAGGGACTGAGTGTTCACGGTCAGTGTTACGCAGGGACAGAGTGTACACGGTCAGTGTTACACAGGGACAGAGTGTTCGTGGTCAGTGTTACACAGGGACAGAGTGTTCACGGTCAGTGTTACAGGGACAGAGTGTTTATGGTCAGTGTTACGCAGGGACAGAGTGTACACGGTCAGTGTTACACAGGGACAGAGTGTTCACGGTCAGTGTTACACAGGGACAGAGTGTACACGGTCAGTGTTACACAGGGACAGAGTGTTCACGGTCAGTGTTACACAGGGACAGAGTGTTCATGGTCGGTGTTACGCAGGGACAGAGTGTTCACGGTCAGTGTTACACAGGGACAGAGTGTACACGGTCAGTGTTACACAGGGACAGAGTGTTCACGGTCAGTGTTACGCAGGGACAGAGTGTACACGGTCAGTGTTACACAGGGACAGAGTGTTCACGGTCAGTGTTACACAGGGACAGAGTGTTCACGGTCAGTGTTACAGGGACAGAGTGTTCATGGTCAGTGTTACACAGGGACAGAGTGTTCACGGTCAGTGTTACACAGGGACAGTGTGTACACGGTCAGTGTTACAGGCACAGAGTGTTCACGGTCAGTGTTACACAGGGACAGTGTGTACACGGTCAGTGTTACAGGCACAGAGTGCACACGGTCAGTGTTACACAGGGACAGTGTGTTTACGGTCAGTGTTACAGGGACAGAGTGTACACGGTCAGTGTTACAGGGACAGAGTGTACACGGTCAGTGTTACACAGGGACAGAGTGTTCACGGTCAGTGTTACAGGGACAGAGTGTTCATGGTCAGTGTTACACAGGGACAGAGTGTACACGGTCAGTGTTACACAGGGACAGAGTGTTCACGGTCAGTGTTACGCAGGGACAGAGTGTACACGGTCAGTGTTACACAGGGACAGAGTGTTCACGGTCAGTGTTACACAGGGACAGAGTGTTCACGGTCAGTGTTACAGGGACAGAGTGTTCATGGTCAGTGTTACACAGGGACAGAGTGTTCACGGTCAGTGTTACACAGGGACAGTGTGTACACGGTCAGTGTTACAGGCACAGAGTGCACACGGTCAGTGTTACACAGGGACAGAGTGTTCACGGTCAGTGTTACGCAGGGACAGAGTGTACACGGTCAGTGTTACACAGGGACAGAGTGTTCACGGTCAGTGTTACACAGGGACAGAGTGTTCACGGTCAGTGTTACAGGGACAGAGTGTTCATGGTCAGTGTTACACAGGGACAGAGTGTTCACGGTCAGTGTTACACAGGGACAGAGTGTTCACGGTCAGTGTTACACAGGGACAGAGTGTTCATGGTCGGTGTTACGCAGGGACAGAGTGTTCATGGTCAGTGTTACACAGGGACAGAGTGTTCACGGTCAGTGTTACACAGGGACAGAGTGTTCACGGTCAGTGTTACACAGGGACAGAGTGTACACGGTCAGTGTTACACAGGGACAGAGTGTTCACGGTCAGTGTTACACAGGGACAGAGTGTTCACGGTCAGTGTTACAGGGACAGAGTGTTCATGGTCAGTGTTACACAGGGACAGAGTGTTCACGGTCAGTGTTACACAGGGACAGAGTGTTCACGGTCAGTGTTACGCAGGGACAGAGTGTACACGGTCAGTGTTACACAGGGACAGAGTGTTCACGGTCAGTGTTACACAGGGACAGAGTGTTCACGGTCAGTGTTACAGGGACAGAGTGTTCATGGTCAGTGTTACACAGGGACAGAGTGTACACGGTCAGTGTTACACAGGGACAGAGTGTTCACGGTCAGTGTTACGCAGGGACAGAGTGTACACGGTCAGTGTTACACAGGGACAGAGTGTTCACGGTCAGTGTTACGCAGGGACAGAGTGTTCATGGTCGGTGTTACGCAGGGACAGAGTGTTCACGGTCAGTGTTACACAGGGACAGAGTGTACACGGTCAGTGTTACACAGGGACAGAGTGTTCACGGTCAGTGTTACGCAGGGACAGAGTGTACACGGTCAGTGTTACACAGGGACAGAGTGTTCACGGTCAGTGTTACACAGGGACAGTGTGTACACGGTCAGTGTTACAGGCACAGAGTGCACACGGTCAGTGTTACACAGGGACAGTGTGTTTACGGTCAGTGTTACAGGGACAGAGTGTACACGGTCAGTGTTACAGGGACAGAGTGTACACGGTCAGTGTTACACAGGGACAGAGTGTTCACGGTCAGTGTTACACAGGGACAGAGTGTTCATGGTCGGTGTTACGCAGGGACAGAGTGTTCATGGTCAGTGTTACACAGGGACAGAGTGTTCACGGTCAGTGTTACACAGGGACAGAGTGTTCACGGTCAGTGTTACACAGGGACAGAGTGTACACGGTCAGTGTTACACAGGGACAGAGTGTTCACGGTCAGTGTTACACAGGGACAGAGTGTTCACGGTCAGTGTTACAGGGACAGAGTGTTCATGGTCAGTGTTACACAGGGACAGAGTGTTCACGGTCAGTGTTACACAGGGACAGAGTGTTCACGGTCAGTGTTACGCAGGGACAGAGTGTACACGGTCAGTGTTACACAGGGACAGAGTGTTCACGGTCAGTGTTACACAGGGACAGAGTGTTCACGGTCAGTGTTACAGGGACAGAGTGTTCATGGTCAGTGTTACACAGGGACAGAGTGTACACGGTCAGTGTTACACAGGGACAGAGTGTTCACGGTCAGTGTTACGCAGGGACAGAGTGTACACGGTCAGTGTTACACAGGGACAGAGTGTTCACGGTCAGTGTTACGCAGGGACAGAGTGTTCATGGTCGGTGTTACGCAGGGACAGAGTGTTCACGGTCAGTGTTACACAGGGACAGAGTGTACACGGTCAGTGTTACACAGGGACAGAGTGTTCACGGTCAGTGTTACGCAGGGACAGAGTGTACACGGTCAGTGTTACACAGGGACAGAGTGTTCACGGTCAGTGTTACACAGGGACAGAGTGTTCACGGTCAGTGTTACAGGGACAGAGTGTTCATGGTCAGTGTTACACAGGGACAGAGTGTTCACGGTCAGTGTTACAGGGACAGAGTGTACACGGTCAGTGTTACACAGGGACAGTGTGTTCACGGTCAGTGTTACACAGGGACAGTGTGTACACGGTCAGTGTTACAGGCACAGAGTGTTCACGGTCAGTGTTACACAGGGACAGTGTGTACACGGTCAGTGTTACAGGCACAGAGTGTACACGGTCAGTGTTACACAGGGACAGTGTGTTTACGGTCAGTGTTACAGGGACAGAGTGTACACGGTCAGTGTTACAGGGACAGAGTGTTCACGGTCAGTGTTATACAAGGACAGAGTGTTCATGGTCGGTGTTACGCAGGGACAGAGTGTTCACGGTCAGTGTTACACAGGGACAGAGTGTACACGGTCAGTGTTACACAGGGACAGAGTGTACACGGTCAGTGTTACACAGGGACAGAGTGTACACGGTCAGTGTTACACAGGGACAGAGTGTTCACGGTCAGTGTTACGCAGGGACAGAGTGTACACGGTCAGTGTTACACAGGGACAGAGTGTTCACGGTCAGTGTTACACAGGGACAGAGTGTTCACGGTCAGTGTTACAGGGACAGAGTGTTCATGGTCAGTATTACACAGGGACAGAGTGTTCACGGTCAGTGTTACACAGGGACAGTGTGTACACGGTCAGTGTTACAGGCACAGAGTGTTCACGGTCAGTGTTACACAGGGACAGTGTGTACACGGTCAGTGTTACAGGCACAGAGTGTACACGGTCAGTGTTACACAGGGACAGTGTGTTTACGGTCAGTGTTACAGGGACAGAGTGTACACGGTCAGTGTTACAGGGACAGAGTGTACACGGTCAGTGTTACACAGGGACAGAGTGTTCACGGTCAGTGTTACACAGGGACAGAGTGTACACGGTCAGTGTTACACAGGGACAGAGTGTTCACGGTCAGTGTTACACAAGGACAGAGTGTTCACGGTCAGTGTTACACAGGGACAGAGTGTTCACGGTCAGTGTTACGCAGGGACAGAGTGTACACGGTCCGTGTTACACAGGGACAGAGTATTCACGGTCAGTGTTACACAGTGACAGAGTTTACACGGTCAGTGTTACACAGGGACAGAGTGTTCACGGTCAGTGTTACAGGGACAGTGTGTTCACGGTCAGTGTTACACAGGGACAGAGTGTTCACGGTCAGTGTTACAGGCACAGAGTGTTCACGGTCAGTGTTCCACAGTGACAGAGTGTTCATGGTCAGTGTTACACAAGGACAGAGTGTTCACCGTCAGTGTTACACAAGGACAGAGTGTTCACGGTCAGTGTTACACAGGGACAGAGTGTTCACGGTCAGTGTTACACAGGGACAGAGTGTACACGGTCAGTGTTACACAGGGACAGAGTGTTCATGGTCGGTGTTACACAGGGACAGTGTGTTCACGGTCAGTGTTACACAGGGGCAGATCGTACACGGTCAGTGTTACGCAGGGACAGAGTGTTCACGGTCAGTGTTACACAGGGACAGAGTGTACACGGTCAGTGTTACACAGGGACAGAGTGTACACGGTCAGTGTTACAGGGACAGAGTGTTCACGGTCCGTGTTACACAGGGACAGAGTGTTCATGGTCGGTGTTACACAGGGACAGAGTGTACACGGTCAGTGTTACACAGGGACAGAGTGTTCACGGTCAGTGTTACACAGGGACAGAGTGTACACGGTCAGTGTTACACAGGGACAGAGTGTACACGGTCAGTGTTACAGGGACAGAGTGTTCACGGTCAGTGTTACACAGGGACAGAGTGTTCACGGTCAGAGTTACGCAGGGACAGAGTGTACACGGTCAGTGTTACACAGGGACAGAGTGTTCACGGTCAGTGTTACACAGGGACAGAGTGTTCACGGTCAGTGTTACAGGGACAGAGTGTTCACGGTCAGTGTTACACAGGGACAGAGTGTTCACGGTCAGTGTTACACAGGGACAGAGTGTTCACGGTCAGTGTTACACAGGGACAGAGTGTTCACGGTCAGTGTTACACAGGGACAGAGTGTTCACGGTCAGTGTTACACAGGGACAGAGTGTACACGGTCAGTGTTACACAGGGACAGAGTGTTCACGGTCAGTGTTACACAGGGACAGAGTGTACACGGTCAGTGTTACGCAGGGACAGAGTGTTCACGGTCAGTGTTACACAGGGACAGAGTGTTCACGGTCAGTGTTACACAGGGACAGAGTGTTCACGGTCTGTGTTACACAGGGACAGACTGTTCATGGTCAGTGTTACACAGGGACAGAGTGTACACGGTCAGTGTTACTCAGGGACAGAGTGTTCACGGTCAGTGTTACACAGGGACAGAATGTTCTCGGTCCGTGTTACACAGGGACAGAGTGTTCACGGTCCGTGTTACACAGGGACAGATTGTTCACGGTCAGTGTTACACAGGGACAGAGTGTACACGGTCAGTGTTACACAGGAACAGAGTGTTCATGGTCGGTGTTACGCAGGGACAGAGTGTTCACGGTCAGTGTTACACAGGGACAGAGTGTACACGGTCAGTGTTACACAGGGACAGAGTGTTCACGGTCAGTGTTACGCAGGGACAGAGTGTACACGGTCAGTGTTACACAGGGACAGAGTGTTCACGGTCAGTGTTACACAGGGACAGAGTGTTCACGGTCAGTGTTACAGGGACAGAGTGTTCATGGTCAGTGTTACACAGGGACAGTGTGTACACGGTCAGTGTTACAGGCACAGAGTGTTCACGGTCAGTGTTACACAGGGACAGTGTGTACACGGTCAGTGTTACAGGCACAGAGTGTTCACGGTCAGTGTTACACAGGGACAGTGTGTACACGGTCAGTGTTACAGGCACAGAGTGTACACGGTCAGTGTTACACAGGGACAGTGTGTTTACGGTCAGTGTTACAGGGACAGAGTGTACACGGTCAGTGTTACAGGGACAGAGTGTTCACGGTCAGTGTTATACAAGGACAGAGTGTTCATGGTCGGTGTTACGCAGGGACAGAGTGTTCACGGTCAGTGTTACACAGGGACAGAGTGTACACGGTCAGTGTTACACAGGGACAGAGTGTACACGGTCAGTGTTACACAGGGACAGAGTGTACACGGTCAGTGTTACACAGGGACAGAGTGTTCACGGTCAGTGTTACGCAGGGACAGAGTGTACACGGTCAGTGTTACACAGGGACAGAGTGTTCACGGTCAGTGTTACACAGGGACAGAGTGTTCACGGTCAGTGTTACAGGGACAGAGTGTTCATGGTCAGTATTACACAGGGACAGAGTGTTCACGGTCAGTGTTACACAGGGACAGTGTGTACACGGTCAGTGTTACAGGCACAGAGTGTTCACGGTCAGTGTTACACAGGGACAGTGTGTACACGGTCAGTGTTACAGGCACAGAGTGTACACGGTCAGTGTTACACAGGGACAGTGTGTTTACGGTCAGTGTTACAGGGACAGAGTGTACACGGTCAGTGTTACAGGGACAGAGTGTACACGGTCAGTGTTACACAGGGACAGAGTGTTCACGGTCAGTGTTACACAGGGACAGAGTGTACACGGTCAGTGTTACACAGGGACAGAGTGTTCACGGTCAGTGTTACACAAGGACAGAGTGTTCACGGTCAGTGTTACACAGGGACAGAGTGTTCACGGTCAGTGTTACGCAGGGACAGAGTGTACACGGTCCGTGTTACACAGGGACAGAGTATTCACGGTCAGTGTTACACAGTGACAGAGTTTACACGGTCAGTGTTACACAGGGACAGAGTGTTCACGGTCAGTGTTACAGGGACAGTGTGTTCACGGTCAGTGTTACACAGGGACAGAGTGTTCACGGTCAGTGTTACAGGCACAGAGTGTTCACGGTCAGTGTTCCACAGTGACAGAGTGTTCATGGTCAGTGTTACACAAGGACAGAGTGTTCACCGTCAGTGTTACACAAGGACAGAGTGTTCACGGTCAGTGTTACACAGGGACAGAGTGTTCACGGTCAGTGTTACACAGGGACAGAGTGTACACGGTCAGTGTTACACAGGGACAGAGTGTTCATGGTCGGTGTTACACAGGGACAGTGTGTTCACGGTCAGTGTTACACAGGGGCAGATCGTACACGGTCAGTGTTACGCAGGGACAGAGTGTTCACGGTCAGTGTTACACAGGGACAGAGTGTACACGGTCAGTGTTACACAGGGACAGAGTGTACACGGTCAGTGTTACAGGGACAGAGTGTTCACGGTCCGTGTTACACAGGGACAGAGTGTTCATGGTCGGTGTTACACAGGGACAGAGTGTACACGGTCAGTGTTACACAGGGACAGAGTGTTCACGGTCAGTGTTACACAGGGACAGAGTGTACACGGTCAGTGTTACACAGGGACAGAGTGTACACGGTCAGTGTTACAGGGACAGAGTGTTCACGGTCAGTGTTACACAGGGACAGAGTGTTCACGGTCAGAGTTACGCAGGGACAGAGTGTACACGGTCAGTGTTACACAGGGACAGAGTGTTCACGGTCAGTGTTACACAGGGACAGAGTGTTCACGGTCAGTGTTACAGGGACAGAGTGTTCACGGTCAGTGTTACACAGGGACAGAGTGTTCACGGTCAGTGTTACACAGGGACAGAGTGTTCACGGTCAGTGTTACACAGGGACAGAGTGTTCACGGTCAGTGTTACACAGGGACAGAGTGTTCACGGTCAGTGTTACACAGGGACAGAGTGTACACGGTCAGTGTTACACAGGGACAGAGTGTTCACGGTCAGTGTTACACAGGGACAGAGTGTACACGGTCAGTGTTACGCAGGGACAGAGTGTTCACGGTCAGTGTTACACAGGGACAGAGTGTTCACGGTCAGTGTTACACAGGGACAGAGTGTTCACGGTCTGTGTTACACAGGGACAGACTGTTCATGGTCAGTGTTACACAGGGACAGAGTGTACACGGTCAGTGTTACTCAGGGACAGAGTGTTCACGGTCAGTGTTACACAGGGACAGAATGTTCTCGGTCCGTGTTACACAGGGACAGAGTGTTCACGGTCCGTGTTACACAGGGACAGATTGTTCACGGTCAGTGTTACACAGGGACAGAGTGTACACGGTCAGTGTTACACAGGAACAGAGTGTTCATGGTCGGTGTTACGCAGGGACAGAGTGTTCACGGTCAGTGTTACACAGGGACAGAGTGTACACGGTCAGTGTTACACAGGGACAGAGTGTTCACGGTCAGTGTTACGCAGGGACAGAGTGTACACGGTCAGTGTTACACAGGGACAGAGTGTTCACGGTCAGTGTTACACAGGGACAGAGTGTTCACGGTCAGTGTTACAGGGACAGAGTGTTCATGGTCAGTGTTACACAGGGACAGTGTGTACACGGTCAGTGTTACAGGCACAGAGTGTTCACGGTCAGTGTTACACAGGGACAGTGTGTACACGGTCAGTGTTACAGGCACAGAGTGTTCACGGTCAGTGTTACACAGGGACAGTGTGTACACGGTCAGTGTTACAGGCACAGAGTGTACACGGTCAGTGTTACACAGGGACAGTGTGTTTACGGTCAGTGTTACAGGGACAGAGTGTACACGGTCAGTGTTACAGGGACAGAGTGTACACGGTCAGTGTTACACAGGGACAGAGTGTTCACGGTCAGTGTTACACAGGGACAGAGTGTACACGGTCAGTGTTACACAGGGACAGAGTGTTCACGGTCAGTGTTACACAGGGACAGAGTGTACACGGTCAGTGTTACACAGGGACAGAGTGTTCACGGTCAGTGTTACAGGGACAGAGTGTTCATGGTCAGTGTTACACAGGGACAGTGTGTACACGGTCAGTGTTACAGGCACAGAGTGTTCACGGTCAGTGTTACACAGGGACAGTGTGTACACGGTCAGTGTTACAGGCACAGAGTGTTCACGGTCAGTGTTACACAGGGACAGTGTGTACACGGTCAGTGTTACAGGCACAGAGTGTACACGGTCAGTGTTACACAGGGACAGTGTGTTTACGGTCATTGTTACAGGGACAGAGTGTACACGGTCAGTGTTACAGGGACAGAGTGTACACGGTCAGTGTTACACAGGGACAGAGTGTTCACGGTCAGTGTTACACAGGGACAGAGTGTACACGGTCAGTGTTACACAGGGACAGAGTGTACACGGTCAGTGTTACAGGGACAGAGTGTTCACGGTCAGTGTTACACAGGGACAGAGTGTTCTCGGTCCGTGTTACACAGGGACAGAGTGTTCACGGTCCGTGTTACACAGGGACAGAGTGTACACGGTCAGTGTTACAGAGACAGCGTGTTCACAGTCAGTGTTACACAGGGACAGAGTGTTCACGGTCAGTGTTACACAGGGACAGAGTGTTCACGGTCAGTGTTACACAGGGACAGAATGTTCTCGGTCCGTGTTACACAGGGACAGTGTGTTCACGGTCCGTGTTACACAGGGACAGAGTGTTCACGGTCAGTGTTACACAGGGACAGAGTGTACATGGTCAGTGTTACACAGGGACAGAGTGTTCACGGTCAGTGTTACACAGGGACAGAGTGTTCATGGTCGGTGTTACGCAGGGACAGAGTGTTCACGGTCAGTGTTACACAGGGACAGAGTGTACACGGTCAGTGTTACACAGGGACAGAGTGTTCACGGTCAGTGTTACGCAGGGACAGAGTGTACACGGTCAGTGTTACACAGGGACAGAGTGTTCACGGTCAGTGTTACACAGGGACAGAGTGTTCACGGTCAGTGTTACAGGGACAGAGTGTTCATGGTCAGTGTTACACAGGGACAGAGTGTTCACGGTCAGTGTTACACAGGGACAGTGTGTACACGGTCAGTGTTACAGGCACAGAGTGTTCACGGTCAATGTTACACAGGGACAGTGTGTACACGGTCAGTGTTACAGGGACAGAGTGTTCACGGTCCGTGTTACACAGGGACAGAGTATTCACGGTCAGTGTTACACAGTGACAGAGTTTACACGGTCAGTGTTACACAGGGACAGAGTGTACACGGTCAGTGTTACACAGGGACAGAGTGTTCACGGTCAGTGTTACACAGGGACAGAGTGTTCACGGTCAGTGTTACAGGGACAGTGTGTTCACGGTCAGTGTTACACAGGGACAGAGTGTTCACGGTCAGTGTTACACAGGGACAGTGTGTTCACGGTCAGTGTTACAGGCACAGAGTGTTCACGGTCAGTGTTCCACAGTGACAGAGTGTTCATGGTCAGTGTTACACAAGGACAGAGTGTTCACGGTCAGTGTTACACAAGGACAGAGTGTTCACGGTCAGTGTTACACAGGGACAGACTGTACACGGTCAGTGTTACAGGGACAGAGTGTTCACGGTCAGTGTTACTCAGGGTCAGAGTGTTCACGGTCAATGTTACACAGGGCAGAGTGTTCACGGTCAGTGTTACACAGGGACAGAGTGTACACGGTCAGTGTTACACAGGGACAGAGTGTTCACGGTCAGTGTTACACAAGGACAGAGTGTTCACGGTCAGTGTTACACAGGGACAGAGTGTTCACGGTCAGTGTTACACAAGGACAGAGTGTTCACGGTCAGTGTTACACAGGGACAGAGTGTTCACGGTCAGTGTTACACAGGGACAGAGTGTTCTCGGTCCGTGTTACACAGGGACAGAGTGTTAACGGTCCGTGTTACACAGGGGCAGATCGTACACGGTCAGTGTTACACAGGGACAGAGTGTTCATGGTCGGTGTTACACAGGGACAGAGTGTACACGGTCAGTGTTACACAGGGACAGTGTGTTCACGGTCAGTGTTACACAGGGGCAGATCGTACACGGTCAGTGTTACGCAGGGACAGAGTGTTCACGGTCCGTGTTACACAGGGGCAGATCGTACACGGTCAGTGTTACACAGGGACAGAGTGTTCACGGTCAGTGTTACACAGGGACAGAGTGTTCATGGTCGGTGTTACACAGGGACAGAGTGTACACGGTCAGTGTTACACAGGGACAGAGTGTTCACGGTCAGTGTTACACAGGGACAGAGTGTACACGGTCAGTGTTACACAGGGACAGAGTGTACACGGTCAGTGTTACAGGGACAGAGTGTTCACGGTCAGTGTTACACAGGGACAGAGTGTTCACAGTCAGAGTTACGCAGGGACAGAGTGTACACGGTCAGTGTTACACAGGGACAGAGTGTTCACGGTCAGTGTTACACAGGGACAGAGTGTTCACGGTCAGTGTTACAGGGACAGAGTGTTCACGGTCAGTGTTACACAGGGACAGAGTGTTCACGGTCAGTGTTACACAGGGACAGAGTGTTCACGGTCAGTGTTACACAGGGACAGAGTGTTCACGGTCAGTGTTACACAGGGACAGAGTGTTCACGGTCAGTGTTACAAAGGGACAGAGTGTTCACGGTCAGTGTTACACAGGGACAGAGTGTACACGGTCAGTGTTACACAGGGACAGAGTGTTCACGGTCAGTGTTACACAGGGACAGAGTGTACACGGTCAGTGTTACGCAGGGACAGAGTGTTCACGGTCAGTGTTACACAGGGACAGAGTGTTCATGGTCAGGGACAGAGTGTTCACGGTCAGTGTTACGCAGGGACAGAGTGTACACGGTCAGTGTTACGCAGGGACAGAGTGTTCACGGTCAGTGTTACACAGGGACAGAGTGTTCACGGTCCGTGTTACAGGGACAGAGTGTTCACGGTCAGTGTTACACAGGGACAGAGTGTTCACGGTCAGTGTTACAGAGACAGAGTGTTCATGGTCAGTGTTACACAGGGACAGTGTGTTCACGGTCAGTGTTACACTGGGACAGTGTGTACACGGTCAGTGTTACAGGCACAGAGTGTTCACGGTCAGTGTTACACAGTGACAGAGTTTACACGGTCAGTGTTACACAGGGACAGAGTGTTCACGGTCAGTGTTACAGGGACAGAGTGTTCAGGGTTAGTGTTACAGGGACAGAGTGTTTATGGTCAGTGTTACACAGGGACAGAGTGTTCACGGTCAGTGTTACACAGGGACAGTGTGTTCACGGTCAGTGTTACAGGCACAGAGTGTTCATGGTCAGTGTTACACAAGGACAGAGTGTTCACGGTCAGTGTTACACAGGGACAGACTGTCCACGGTCAGTGTTACACAGGGACAGTGTGTTTACGGTCAGTGTTACAGGGACAGAGTGTACACGGTCAGTGTTACAGGGACAGAGTGTACACGGTCAGTGTTACACAGGGACAGAGTGTTCACGGTCAGTGTTACACAGGGACAGAGTGTACACGGTCAGTGTTACACAGGGACAGAGTGTTCACGGTCAGTGTTACACAAGGACAGAGTGTTCACGGTCAGTGTTACACAGGGACAGAATGTTCACGGTCAGTGTTACACAGGGACAGAGTGTACACGGTCAGTGTTACAGGGACAGAGTGTTCACGGTCAGTGTTACACAGGGACAGAGTGTTCACGGTCAGTGTTACACAGGGACAGAGTGTTCACGGTCAGTGTTACACAGGGACAGAGTGTTCTCGGTCCGTGTTACACAGGGACAGAGTGTTCACGGTCCGTGTTACACAGGGACAGAGTGTACACGGTCAGTGTTACACAGGGACAGAGTGTACACGGTCAGTGTTACACAGGGACTGAGTGTTCACGGTCAGTGTTACGCAGGGACAGAGTGTACACGGTCAGTGTTACACAGGGACAGAGTGTTCGTGGTCAGTGTTACACAGGGACAGAGTGTTCACGGTCAGTGTTACAGGGACAGAGTGTTTATGGTCAGTGTTACGCAGGGACAGAGTGTACACGGTCAGTGTTACACAGGGACAGAGTGTTCACGGTCAGTGTTACACAGGGACAGAGTGTACACGGTCAGTGTTACACAGGGACAGAGTGTTCACGGTCAGTGTTACACAGGGACAGAGTGTTCATGGTCGGTGTTACGCAGGGACAGAGTGTTCACGGTCAGTGTTACACAGGGACAGAGTGTACACGGTCAGTGTTACACAGGGACAGAGTGTTCACGGTCAGTGTTACGCAGGGACAGAGTGTACACGGTCAGTGTTACACAGGGACAGAGTGTTCACGGTCAGTGTTACACAGGGACAGAGTGTTCACGGTCAGTGTTACAGGGACAGAGTGTTCATGGTCAGTGTTACACAGGGACAGAGTGTTCACGGTCAGTGTTACACAGGGACAGTGTGTACACGGTCAGTGTTACAGGCACAGAGTGTTCACGGTCAGTGTTACACAGGGACAGTGTGTACACGGTCAGTGTTACAGGCACAGAGTGCACACGGTCAGTGTTACACAGGGACAGTGTGTTTACGGTCAGTGTTACAGGGACAGAGTGTACACGGTCAGTGTTACAGGGACAGAGTGTACACGGTCAGTGTTACACAGGGACAGAGTGTTCACGGTCAGTGTTACACAGGGACAGAGTGTTCATGGTCGGTGTTACGCAGGGACAGAGTGTTCATGGTCAGTGTTACACAGGGACAGAGTGTTCACGGTCAGTGTTACACAGGGACAGAGTGTACACGGTCAGTGTTACACAGGGACAGAGTGTTCACGGTCAGTGTTACGCAGGGACAGAGTGTACACGGTCAGTGTTACGCAGGGACAGAGTGTTCACGGTCAGTGTTACACAGGGACAGAGTGTTCACGGTCCGTGTTACAGGGACAGAGTGTTCACGGTCAGTGTTACACAGGGACAGAGTGTTCACGGTCAGTGTTACAGAGACAGAGTGTTCATGGTCAGTGTTACACAGGGACAGTGTGTTCACGGTCAGTGTTACACTGGGACAGTGTGTACACGGTCAGTGTTACAGGCACAGAGTGTTCACGGTCAGTGTTACACAGGGACAGAGTGTTCACGGTCAGTGTTACACAGGGACAGAGTGTTCACGGTCAGTGTTACACAGGGACAGAGTGTTCACGGTCAGTGTTACACAGGGACAGAGTGTTCACGGTCAGTGTTACACAGGGACAGAGTGTTCACGGTCAGTGTTACACAGGGACAGAGTGTACACGGTCAGTGTTACACAGGGACAGAGTGTTCACGGTCAGTGTTACACAGGGACAGAGTGTACACGGTCAGTGTTACGCAGGGACAGAGTGTTCACGGTCAGTGTTACGCAGGGACAGAGTGTTCATGGTCGGTGTTACGCAGGGACAGAGTGTTCACGGTCAGTGTTACGCAGGGACAGAGTGTTCACGGTCAGTGTTACACAGGGACAGAGTGTTCACGGTCCGTGTTACAGGGACAGAGTGTTCACGGTCAGTGTTACACAGGGACAGAGTGTTCACGGTCAGTGTTACAGAGACAGAGTGTTCATGGTCAGTGTTACACAGGGACAGTGTGTTCACGGTCAGTGTTACACTGGGACAGTGTGTACACGGTCAGTGTTACAGGCACAGAGTGTTCACGGTCAGTGTTACACAGTGACAGAGTTTACACGGTCAGTGTTACACAGGGACAGAGTGTTCACGGTCAGTGTTACAGGGACAGAGTGTTCAGGGTTAGTGTTACAGGGACAGAGTGTTTATGGTCAGTGTTACACAGGGACAGAGTGTTCACGGTCAGTGTTACACAGGGACAGTGTGTTCACGGTCAGTGTTACAGGCACAGAGTGTTCATGGTCAGTGTTACACAAGGACAGAGTGTTCACGGTCAGTGTTACACAGGGACAGACTGTCCACGGTCAGTGTTACACAGGGACAGTTTGTTTACGGTCAGTGTTACAGGGACAGAGTGTACACGGTCAGTGTTACAGGGACAGAGTGTACACGGTCAGTGTTACACAGGGACAGAGTGTTCACGGTCAGTGTTACACAGGGACAGAGTGTACACGGTCAGTGTTACACAGGGACAGAGTGTTCACGGTCAGTGTTACACAAGGACAGAGTGTTCACGGTCAGTGTTACACAGGGACAGAATGTTCACGGTCAGTGTTACACAGGGACAGAGTGTACACGGTCAGTGTTACAGGGACAGAGTGTTCACGGTCAGTGTTACACAGGGACAGAGTGTTCACGGTCAGTGTTACACAGGGACAGAGTGTTCACGGTCAGTGTTACACAGGGACAGAGTGTTCTCGGTCCGTGTTACACAGGGACAGAGTGTTCACGGTCCGTGTTACACAGGGACAGAGTGTACACGGTCAGTGTTACACAGGGACAGAGTGTACACGGTCAGTGTTACACAGGGACTGAGTGTTCACGGTCAGTGTTACGCAGGGACAGAGTGTACACGGTCAGTGTTACACAGGGACAGAGTGTTCGTGGTCAGTGTTACACAGGGACAGAGTGTTCACGGTCAGTGTTACAGGGACAGAGTGTTTATGGTCAGTGTTACGCAGGGACAGAGTGTACACGGTCAGTGTTACACAGGGACAGAGTGTTCACGGTCAGTGTTACACAGGGACAGAGTGTACACGGTCAGTGTTACACAGGGACAGAGTGTTCACGGTCAGTGTTACACAGGGACAGAGTGTTCATGGTCGGTGTTACGCAGGGACAGAGTGTTCACGGTCAGTGTTACACAGGGACAGAGTGTACACGGTCAGTGTTACACAGGGACAGAGTGTTCACGGTCAGTGTTACGCAGGGACAGAGTGTACACGGTCAGTGTTACACAGGGACAGAGTGTTCACGGTCAGTGTTACAGGGACAGAGTGTTCATGGTCAGTGTTACACAGGGACAGAGTGTTCACGGTCAGTGTTACACAGGGACAGTGTGTACACGGTCAGTGTTACAGGCACAGAGTGTTCACGGTCAGTGTTACACAGGGACAGTGTGTACACGGTCAGTGTTACAGGCACAGAGTGCACACGGTCAGTGTTACACAGGGACAGTGTGTTTACGGTCAGTGTTACAGGGACAGAGTGTACACGGTCAGTGTTACAGGGACAGAGTGTACACGGTCAGTGTTACACAGGGACAGAGTGTTCACGGTCAGTGTTACACAGGGACAGAGTGTTCATGGTCGGTGTTACGCAGGGACAGAGTGTTCATGGTCAGTGTTACACAGGGACAGAGTGTTCACGGTCAGTGTTACACAGGGACAGAGTGTACACGGTCAGTGTTACACAGGGACAGAGTGTTCACGGTCAGTGTTACGCAGGGACAGAGTGTACACGGTCAGTGTTACGCAGGGACAGAGTGTTCACGGTCAGTGTTACACAGGGACAGAGTGTTCACGGTCCGTGTTACAGGGACAGAGTGTTCACGGTCAGTGTTACACAGGGACAGAGTGTTCACGGTCAGTGTTACAGAGACAGAGTGTTCATGGTCAGTGTTACACAGGGACAGTGTGTTCACGGTCAGTGTTACACTGGGACAGTGTGTACACGGTCAGTGTTACAGGCACAGAGTGTTCACGGTCAGTGTTACACAGTGACAGAGTTTACACGGTCAGTGTTACACAGGGACAGAGTGTTCACGGTCAGTGTTACAGGGACAGAGTGTTCAGGGTTAGTGTTACAGGGACAGAGTGTTTATGGTCAGTGTTACACAGGGACAGAGTGTTCACGGTCAGTGTTACACAGGGACAGTGTGTTCACGGTCAGTGTTACAGGGACAGAGTGTACACGGTCAGTGTTACAGGGACAGAGTGTACACGGTCAGTGTTACACAGGGACAGAGTGTTCACGGTCAGTGTTACACAGGGACAGAGTGTACACGGTCAGTGATACGCAGGGACAGAGTGTTCACGGTCAGTGTTACACAAGGACAGAGTGTTCACGGTCAGTGTTACACAGGGACACAGTGTTCACGGTCAGTGTTACACAGGGACAGAATGTTCTCGGTCCGTGTTACACAGGGACAGAGTGTTCACGGTCCGTGTTACACAGGGACAGAGTGTACACGGTCAGTGTTACACAGGGACAGAGTGTTCACGGTCAGTGTTACACAGGGACAGAGTGTTCTCGGTCCGTGTTACACAGGAACAGAGTGTTCACGGTCCGTGTTACACTGGGACAGAGTGTTCACAATCAGTGTTACACAGAGACAGCGTGTTCACGGTCAGTGTTACACAGGGACAGAGTGTTCACGGTCAGTGTTACACAGGGACAGAGTGTTCACGGTCAGTGTTACACAGGGACAGAATGTTCTCGGTCCGTGTTACACAGGGACAGAGTGTTCACGGTCCGTGTTACACAGGGACAGAGTGTTCACGGTCAGTGTTACACAGGGACAGAGTGTACACGGTCAGTGTTACACAGGGACAGAGTGTACACGGTCAGTGTTACACAGGGACAGAGTGTACACGGTCAGTGTTACACAGGGACAGAGTGTTCATGGTCGGTGTTACGCAGGGACAGAGTGTTCACGGTCAGTGTTACACAGGGACAGAGTGTACACGGTCAGTGTTACACAGGGACAGAGTGTTCACGGTCAGTGTTACGCAGGGACAGAGTGTACACGGTCAGTGTTACACAGGGACAGAGTGTTCACGGTCAGTGTTACACAGGGACAGAGTGTTCACGGTCAGTGTTACAGGGACAGAGTGTTCATGGTCAGTGTTACACAGGGACAGAGTGTTCACGGTCAGTGTTACACAGGGACAGTGTGTACACGGTCAGTGTTACAGGCACAGTGTTCACGGTCAGTGTTACACAGGGACAGTGTGTACACGGTCAGTGTTACAGGCACAGAGTGTACACGGTCAGTGTTACACAGGGACAGTGTGTTTACGGTCAGTGTTACAGGGACAGAGTGTACACGGTCAGTGTTACAGGGACAGAGTGTACACGGTCAGTGTTACACAGGGACAGAGTGTTCACGGTCAGTGTTACACAGGGACAGAGTGTACACGGTCAGTGTTACACAGGGACAGAGTGTTCACGGTCCGTGTTACACAGGGACAGAGTGTTCACGGTCAGTGTTACACAGTGACAGAGTTTACACGGTCAGTGTTACACAGGGACAGAGTGTTCACGGTCAGTGTTACAGGGACAGTGTGTTCACGGTCAGTGTTACACAGGGACAGAGTGTTCACGGTCAGTGTTACACAGGGACAGTGTGTTCACGGTCAGTGTTACAGGCACAGAGTGTTCACGGTCAGTGTTACACAGTGACAGAGTGTTCATGGTCAGTGTTACACAAGGACAGAGTGTTCACGGTCAGTGTTACACAAGGACAGAGTGTTCACGGTCAGTGTTACACAGGGACAGACTGTACACAGTCAGTGTTACAGGGACAGAGTGTTCACGGTCAGTGTTACTCAGGGACAGAGTGTTCACGGTCAATGTTACACAGGGCAGAGTGTTCACGGTCAGTGTTACACAGGGACAGAGTGTACACGGTCAGTGTTACACAGAGACAGAGTGTTCACGGTCAGTGTTACACAAGGACAGAGTGTTCACGGTCAGTGTTACACAGGGACAGAGTGTACACGGTCAGTGTTACACAGGGACAGAGTGTACACGGTCAGTGTTACACAGGGACAGAGTGTTCACGGTCAGTGTTACACAGGGACAGAGTGTTCTCGGTCCGTGTTACACAGGAACAGAGTGTTCACGGTCCGTGTTACACTGGGACAGAGTGTTCACAATCAGTGTTACACAGGGACAGAGTGTACACGGTCAGTGTTACAGAGACAGCGTGTTCACGGTCAGTGTTACACAGGGACAGAGTGTTCACGGTCAGTGTTACACAGGGACAGAGTGTTCACGGTCAGTGTTACACAGGGACAGAATGTTCTCGGTCCGTGTTACACAGGGACAGAGTGTTCACGGTCCGTGTTACACAGGGACAGTGTGTTCACGGTCAGTGTTACACAGGGACAGAGTGTACACGGTCAGTGTTACACAGGGACAGAGTGTTCACGGTCAGTGTTACACAGGGACAGAGTGTTCATGGTCGGTGTTACGCAGGGACAGAGTGTTCACGGTCAGTGTTACACAGGGACAGTGTGTACACGGTCAGTGTTACACAGGGACAGAGTGTTCACGGTCAGTGTTACGCAGGGACAGAGTGTACACGGTCAGTGTTACACAGGGACAGAGTGTTCACGGTCAGTGTTACACAGGGACAGAGTGTTCACGGTCAGTGTTACAGGGACAGAGTGTTCATGGTCAGTGTTACACAGGGACAGAGTGTTCACGGTCAGTGTTACACAGGGACAGTGTGTACACGGTCAGTGTTACAGGCACAGTGTTCACGGTCAGTGTTACACAGGGACAGTGTGTACACGGTCAGTGTTACAGGCACAGAGTGTACACGGTCAGTGTTACACAGGGACAGTGTGTTTACGGTCAGTGTTACAGGGACAGAGTGTACACGGTCAGTGTTACAGGGACAGAGTGTACACGGTCAGTGTTACACAGGGACAGAGTGTTCACGGTCAGTGTTACACAGGGACAGAGTGTACACGGTCAGTGTTACACAGGGACAGAGTGTTCACGGTCAGTGTTACACAAGGACAGAGTGTTCACGGTCAGTGTTACACAGGGACAGAGTGTTCACGGTCAGTGTTACACAGGGACAGAATGTTCTCGGTCCGTGTTACACAGGGACAGAGTGTTCACGGTCCGTGTTACACAGGGACAGAGTATTCACGGTCAGTGTTACACAGTGACAGAGTTTACACGGTCAGTGTTACACAGGGACAGAGTGTTCACGGTCAGTGTTACAGGGACAGTGTGTTCACGGTCAGTGTTACACAGGGACAGAGTGTTCACGGTCCGTGTTACACAGGGACAGAGTGTTCACGGTCAGTGTTACACAGGGACAGAGTGTACACGGTCAGTGTTACACAGAGACAGAGTGTTCACGGTCAGTGTTACACAAGGACAGAGTGTTCACGGTCAGTGTTACACAGGGACAGAGTGTACACGGTCAGTGTTACACAGGGACAGAGTGTACACGGTCAGTGTTACACAGGGACAGAGTGTTCACGGTCAGTGTTACACAGGGACAGAGTGTTCTCGGTCCGTGTTACACAGGAACAGAGTGTTCACGGTCCGTGTTACACTGGGACAGAGTGTTCACAATCAGTGTTACACAGGGACAGAGTGTACACGGTCAGTGTTACAGAGACAGCGTGTTCACGGTCAGTGTTACACAGGGACAGAGTGTTCACGGTCAGTGTTACACAGGGACAGAGTGTTCACGGTCAGTGTTACAGGGACAGAGTGTACACGGTCAGTGTTACACAGGGACAGAGTGTACACGGTCAGTGTTACACAGGGACAGAGTGTTCACGGTCAGTGTTACACAGGGACAGAGTGTTCTCGGTCCGTGTTACACAGGGACAGAGTGTTCACGGTCAGTGTTACACAGGGACAGAATGTTCTCGGTCCGTGTTACACAGGGACAGAGTGTTCACGGTCCGTGTTACACAGGGACAGAGTGTTCACGGTCAGTGTTACACAGGGACAGAGTGTACACGGTCAGTGTTACACAGGGACAGAGTGTTCACGGTCAGTGTTACACAGGGACAGAGTGTTCATGGTCGGTGTTACGCAGGGACAGAGTGTTCACGGTCAGTGTTACACAGGGACAGAGTGTACACGGTCAGTGTTACACAGGGACAGAGTGTTCACGGTCAGTGTTACGCAGGGACAGAGTGTACACGGTCAGTGTTACACAGGGACAGAGTGTTCACGGTCAGTGTTACACAGGGACAGAGTGTTCACGGTCAGTGTTACAGGGACAGAGTGTTCATGGTCAGTGTTACACAGGGACAGAGTGTTCACGGTCAGTGTTACACAGGGACAGTGTGTACACGGTCAGTGTTACAGGCACAGAGTGTTCACGGTCAGTGTTACACAGGGACAGTGTGTACACGGTCAGTGTTACAGGCACAGAGTGTACACGGTCAGTGTTACACAGGGACAGTGTGTTTACGGTCAGTGTTACAGGGACAGAGTGTACACGGTCAGTGTTACAGGGACAGAGTGTACACGGTCAGTGTTACACAGGGACAGAGTGTTCACGGTCAGTGTTACACAGGGACAGAGTGTACACGGTCAGTGTTACACAGGGACAGAGTGTTCACGGTCAGTGTTACACAAGGACAGAGTGTTCACGGTCAGTGTTACACAGGGACAGAGTGTTCACGGTCAGTGTTACACAGGGACAGAATGTTCTCGGTCCGTGTTACACAGGGACAGAGTGTTCACGGTCCGTGTTACACAGGGACAGAGTATTCACGGTCAGTGTTACACAGTGACAGAGTTTACACGGTCAGTGTTACACAGGGACAGAGTGTTCACGGTCAGTGTTACAGGGACAGAGTGTACAGGGTCAGTGTTACACAGGGACAGAGTGTTCACGGTCAGTGTTACACAGGGACGGAGTGTTCACGGTCCGTGTTACACAGGGACAGAGTGTTCACGGTCAGTGTTACACAGGGACAGAGAGTACACGGTCATTGTTACACAGGGACAGAGTGTTCACGGTCAGTGTTACACAGGGACAGAGTGTTCACGGTCAGTGTTACACAGGGACAGTGTGTTCACGGTCAGTGTTACAGGCACAGAGTGTTCACGGTCAGTGTTACACAAGGACAGAGTGTTCACGGTCAGTGTTACACAAGGACAGAGTGTTCACGGTCAGTGTTACACAGGGACAGACTGTACACGGTCAGTGTTACAGGGACAGAGTGTTCACGGTCAGTGTTACTCAGGGACAGAGTGTTCACGGTCAGTGTTACACAGGGACAGAGTGTACACGGTCAGTGTTACACAGGGACAGAGTGTTCACGGTCAGTGTTACACAAGGACAGAGTGTTCATGGTCGGTGTTACACAGGGACAGAGTGTTCACGGTCAGTGTTACACAGGGACAGAGTGTTCACGGTCAGTGTTACACAGGGACAGAGTGTTCTCGGTCCGTGTTACACAGGGACAGAGTGTTCACGGTCCGTGTTACACAGGGACAGAGTGTTCACGGTCAGTGTTACACAGGGACAGAGTGTACACGGTCAGTGTTACACAGGGACAGAGTGTACACGGTCAGTGTTACACAGGGACAGAGTGTACACGGTCAGTGTTACACAGGGACAGAGTGTTCATGGTCGGTGTTACGCAGGGACAGAGTGTTCACGGTCAGTGTTACACAGGGACAGAGTGTACACGGTCAGTGTTACACAGGGACAGAGTGTTCACGGTCAGTGTTACGCAGGGACAGAGTGTACACGGTCAGTGTTACACAGGGACAGAGTGTTCACGGTCAGTGTTACACAGGGACAGAGTGTTCACGGTCAGTGTTACAGGGACAGAGTGTTCATGGACAGAGTGTTCACGGTCAGTGTTACACAGGGACAGTGTGTACACGGTCAGTGTTACAGGCACAGTGTTCACGGTCAGTGTTACACAGGGACAGTGTGTACACGGTCAGTGTTACAGGCACAGAGTGTACACGGTCAGTGTTACACAGGGACAGTGTGTTTACGGTCAGTGTTACAGGGACAGAGTGTACACGGTCAGTGTTACAGGGACAGAGTGTACACGGTCAGTGTTACACAGGGACAGAGTGTTCACGGTCAGTGTTACACAGGGACAGAGTGTTCACGGTCAGTGTTACACAGGGACAGAGTGTACACGGTCAGTGTTACACAGGGACAGAGTGTTCACGGTCCGTGTTACACAGGGACAGAGTGTTCACGGTCAGTGTTACACAGTGACAGAGTTTACACGGTCAGTGTTACACAGGGACAGAGTGTTCACGGTCAGTGTTACAGGGACAGTGTGTTCACGGTCAGTGTTACACAGGGACAGAGTGTTCACGGTCAGTGTTACACAGGGACAGTGTGTTCACGGTCAGTGTTACAGGCACAGAGTGTTCACGGTCAGTGTTACACAGTGACAGAGTGTTCATGGTCAGTGTTACACAAGGACAGAGTGTTCACGGTCAGTGTTACACAAGGACAGAGTGTTCACGGTCAGTGTTACACAGGGACAGACTGTACACAGTCAGTGTTACAGGGACAGAGTGTTCACGGTCAGTGTTACTCAGGGACAGAGTGTTCACGGTCAATGTTACACAGGGCAGAGTGTTCACGGTCAGTGTTACACAGGGACAGAGTGTACACGGTCAGTGTTACACAGAGACAGAGTGTTCACGGTCAGTGTTACACAAGGACAGAGTGTTCACGGTCAGTGTTACACAGGGACAGAGTGTACACGGTCAGTGTTACACAGGGACAGAGTGTACACGGTCAGTGTTACACAGGGACAGAGTGTTCACGGTCAGTGTTACACAGGGACAGAGTGTTCTCGGTCCGTGTTACACAGGAACAGAGTGTTCACGGTCCGTGTTACACTGGGACAGAGTGTTCACAATCAGTGTTACACAGGGACAGAGTGTACACGGTCAGTGTTACAGAGACAGCGTGTTCACGGTCAGTGTTACACAGGGACAGAGTGTTCACGGTCAGTGTTACACAGGGACAGAGTGTTCACGGTCAGTGTTACACAGGGACAGAATGTTCTCGGTCCGTGTTACACAGGGACAGAGTGTTCACGGTCCGTGTTACACAGGGACAGAGTGTTCACGGTCAGTGTTACACAGGGACAGAGTGTACACGGTCAGTGTTACACAGGGACAGAGTGTTCACGGTCAGTGTTACACAGGGACAGAGTGTTCATGGTCGGTGTTACGCAGGGACAGAGTGTTCACGGTCAGTGTTACACAGGGACAGAGTGTACACGGTCAGTGTTACACAGGGACAGAGTGTTCACGGTCAGTGTTACGCAGGGACAGAGTGTACACGGTCAGTGTTACACAGGGACAGAGTGTTCACGGTCAGTGTTACACAGGGACAGAGTGTTCACGGTCAGTGTTACAGGGACAGAGTGTTCATGGTCAGTGTTACACAGGGACAGAGTGTTCACGGTCAGTGTTACACAGGGACAGTGTGTACACGGTCAGTGTTACAGGCACAGTGTTCACGGTCAGTGTTACACAGGGACAGTGTGTACACGGTCAGTGTTACAGGCACAGAGTGTACACGGTCAGTGTTACACAGGGACAGTGTGTTTACGGTCAGTGTTACAGGGACAGAGTGTACACGGTCAGTGTTACAGGGACAGAGTTTACACGGTCAGTGTTACACAGGGACAGAGTGTTCACGGTCAGTGTTACACAGGGACAGAGTGTACACGGTCAGTGTTACACAGGGACAGAGTGTTCACGGTCAGTGTTACACAAGGACAGAGTGTTCACGGTCAGTGTTACACAGGGACAGAGTGTTCACGGTCAGTGTTACACAGGGACAGAATGTTCTCGGTCCGTGTTACACAGGGACAGAGTGTTCACGGTCCGTGTTACACAGGGACAGAGTATTCACGGTCAGTGTTACACAGTGACAGAGTTTACACGGTCAGTGTTACACAGGGACAGAGTGTTCACGGTCAGTGTTACAGGGACAGTGTGTTCACGGTCAGTGTTACACAGGGACAGAGTGTTCACGGTCCGTGTTACACAGGGACAGAGTGTTCACGGTCAGTGTTACACAGGGACAGAGTGTACACGGTCAGTGTTACACAGAGACAGAGTGTTCACGGTCAGTGTTACACAAGGACAGAGTGTTCACGGTCAGTGTTACACAGGGACAGAGTGTACACGGTCAGTGTTACACAGGGACAGAGTGTACACGGTCAGTGTTACACAGGGACAGAGTGTTCACGGTCAGTGTTACACAGGGACAGAGTGTTCTCGGTCCGTGTTACACAGGAACAGAGTGTTCACGGTCCGTGTTACACTGGGACAGAGTGTTCACAATCAGTGTTACACAGGGACAGAGTGTACACGGTCAGTGTTACAGAGACAGCGTGTTCACGGTCAGTGTTACACAGGGACAGAGTGTTCACGGTCAGTGTTACACAGGGACAGAGTGTTCACGGTCAGTGTTACAGGGACAGAGTGTACACGGTCAGTGTTACACAGGGACAGAGTGTACACGGTCAGTGTTACACAGGGACAGAGTGTTCACGGTCAGTGTTACACAGGGACAGAGTGTTCTCGGTCCGTGTTACACAGGGACAGAGTGTTCACGGTCAGTGTTACACAGGGACAGAATGTTCTCGGTCCGTGTTACACAGGGACAGAGTGTTCACGGTCCGTGTTACACAGGGACAGAGTGTTCACGGTCAGTGTTACACAGGGACAGAGTGTACACGGTCAGTGTTACACAGGGACAGAGTGTTCACGGTCAGTGTTACACAGGGACAGAGTGTTCATGGTCGGTGTTACGCAGGGACAGAGTGTTCACGGTCAGTGTTACACAGGGACAGAGTGTACACGGTCAGTGTTACACAGGGACAGAGTGTTCACGGTCAGTGTTACGCAGGGACAGAGTGTACACGGTCAGTGTTACACAGGGACAGAGTGTTCACGGTCAGTGTTACACAGGGACAGAGTGTTCACGGTCAGTGTTACAGGGACAGAGTGTTCATGGTCAGTGTTACACAGGGACAGAGTGTTCACGGTCAGTGTTACACAGGGACAGTGTGTACACGGTCAGTGTTACAGGCACAGAGTGTTCACGGTCAGTGTTACACAGGGACAGTGTGTACACGGTCAGTGTTACAGGCACAGAGTGTACACGGTCAGTGTTACACAGGGACAGTGTGTTTACGGTCAGTGTTACAGGGACAGAGTGTACACGGTCAGTGTTACAGGGACAGAGTGTACACGGTCAGTGTTACACAGGGACAGAGTGTTCACGGTCAGTGTTACACAGGGACAGAGTGTACACGGTCAGTGTTACACAGGGACAGAGTGTTCACGGTCAGTGTTACACAAGGACAGAGTGTTCACGGTCAGTGTTACACAGGGACAGAGTGTTCACGGTCAGTGTTACACAGGGACAGAATGTTCTCGGTCCGTGTTACACAGGGACAGAGTGTTCACGGTCCGTGTTACACAGGGACAGAGTATTCACGGTCAGTGTTACACAGTGACAGAGTTTACACGGTCAGTGTTACACAGGGACAGAGTGTTCACGGTCAGTGTTACAGGGACAGAGTGTACAGGGTCAGTGTTACACAGGGACAGAGTGTTCACGGTCAGTGTTACACAGGGACGGAGTGTTCACGGTCCGTGTTACACAGGGACAGAGTGTTCACGGTCAGTGTTACACAGGGACAGAGAGTACACGGTCATTGTTACACAGGGACAGAGTGTTCACGGTCAGTGTTACACAGGGACAGAGTGTTCACGGTCAGTGTTACACAGGGACAGTGTGTTCACGGTCAGTGTTACAGGCACAGAGTGTTCACGGTCAGTGTTCCACAGTGACAGAGTGTTCATGGTCAGTGTTACACAAGGACAGAGTGTTCACGGTCAGTGTTACACAAGGACAGAGTGTTCACGGTCAGTGTTACACAGGGACAGACTGTACACGGTCAGTGTTACAGGGACAGATTGTTCACGGTCAGTGTTACTCAGGGACAGAGTGTTCACGGTCAATGTTACACAGGGCAGAGTGTTCACGGTCAGTGTTACACAGGGACAGAGTGTACACGGTCAGTGTTACACAGGGACAGAGTGTTCACGGTCAGTGTTACACAAGGACAGAGTGTTCATGGTCGGTGTTACACAGGGACAGAGTGTTCACGGTCAGTGTTACACAGGGACAGAGTGTTCACGGTCAGTGTTACACAGGGACAGAGTGTTCTCGGTCCGTGTTACACAGGGACAGAGTGTTCACGGTCCGTGTTACACAGGGACAGAGTGTACACGGTCAGTGTTACAGAGACAGCGTGTTCACGGTCAGTGTTACACAGGGACAGAGTGTTCACGGTCAGTGTTACACAGGGACAGAGTGTACACGGTCAGTGTTACACAGGGACAGAGTGTTCACGGTCAGTGTTACACAGGGACAGAGTGTTCACGGTCAGTGTTACACAGGGACAGAATGTTCTCGGTCCGTGTTACACAGGGACAGAGTGTTCACGGTCCGTGTTACACAGGGACAGAGTGTTCACGGTCAGTGTTACACAGGGACAGAGTGTACACGGTCAGTGTTACACAGGGACAGAGTGTTCACTGTCAGTGTTACGCAGGGACAGAGTGTACACGGTCAGTGTTACACAGGGACAGAGTGTTCACGGTCAGTGTTACGCAGGGACAGAGTGTACACGGTCAGTGTTACACAGGGACAGAGTGTTCACGGTCAGTGTTACACAGGGACAGAGTGTTCACGGTCAGTGTTACAGGGACAGAGTGTTCATGGTCAGTGTTACACAGGGACAGAGTGTTCACGGTCAGTGTTACACAGGGACAGTGTGTACACGGTCAGTGTTACAGGCACAGAGTGTTCACGGTCAGTGTTACACAGGGACAGTGTGTACACAGTCAGTGTTACAGGCACAGAGTGTACACGGTCAGTGTTACACAGGGACAGTGTGTTTACGGTCAGTGTTACAGGGACAGAGTGTACACGGTCAGTGTTACAGGGACAGAGTCTACACGGTCAGTGTTACACAGGGACAGAGTGTACACGGTCAGTGTTACACAGGGACAGAGTGTTCACGGTCAGTGTTACACAAGGACAGAGTGTTCACGGTCAGTGTTACACAGGGACAGAGTGTTCACGGTCAGTGTTACACAGGGACAGAGTGTTCACGGTCAGTGTTACACAGGGACAGAGTGTTCACGGTCCGTGTTACACAGGGACAGAGTGTTCACGGTCAGTGTTCCACAGTGACAGAGTGTTCATGGTCAGTGTTACACAAGGACAGAGTGTTCACGGTCAGTGTTACACAAGGACAGAGTGTTCACGGTCAGTGTTACACAGGGACAGACTGTACACGGTCAGTGTTACAGGGACAGAGTGTTCACGGTCAGTGTTACTCAGGGACAGAGTGTTCACGGTCAATGTTACACAGGGCAGAGTGTTCACGGTCAGTGTTACACAGGGACAGAGTGTACACGGTCAGTGTTACACAGGGACAGAGTGTTCACGGTCAGTGTTACACAAGGACAGAGTGTTCACGGTCAGTGTTACACAGGGACAGAGTGTTCACGGTCAGTGTTACACAGGGACAGAGTGTTCACGGTCAGTGTTACACAGGGACAGAGTGTTCTCGGTCCGTGTTACACAGGGACAGAGTGTTCACGGTCCGTGTTACACAGGGACAGAGTGTACACGGTCAGTGTTACACAGGGACAGAGTGTACACGGTCAGTGTTACACAGGAACAGAGTGTTCACGGTCCGTGTTACACTGGGACAGAGTGTTCACAATCAGTGTTACACAGGGACAGAGTGTACACGGTCAGTGTTACAGAGACAGCGTGTTCACGGTCAGTGTTACACAGGGACAGAGTGTTCACGGTCAGTGTTACAGAGACAGCGTGTTCACGGTCAGTGTTACACAGGGACAGAGTGTTCACGTTCAGTGTTACTCAGGGACAGAGTGTTCACGGTCAGTGTTACACTGGGACAGAGTGTTCATGGTCAGTGTTACACAGGGACAGAGTGTTCATGGTCAGTGTTACACAAGGACAGAGTGTACACGGTCAGTGTTACACAGGGACAGAGTGTTCATGGTCAGTGTTACACAGGGACAGAGTGTACACGGTCAGTTTTACACTGGGACAGACTGTTCATGGTCAGTGTTACACAGGGACAGAGTGTTCATGGTCAGTGTTACACAAGGACAGAGTGTACATGGTCAGTGTTACACAGGGACAGAGTATACCGGGTCACTGCTACACAGGGACAGAGTGTTCATGGTCAGTGTTACACAGTGACAGAGTGTTCACGGTCAGTGTTACAGAGACAGCGTGTTCACGGTCAGTGTTACACAGGGACAGAATGTTCACGGTCAGTGTTACACAAGGACAGAGTGTACACGGTCAGTGTTATTCAGGGACAGACTGTACACGGTCAGTGTTACACAGGGACAGAGTGTTCATGGTCAGTGTTACACAGGGACAGCGTGTTCACGGTCAGTGTTACAGAGACAGCGTGTTCACGGTCAGTGTTACACAGGGACAGAGTGTTCACGGTCGGTGTTACACAGGGACAGAGTGTTCATGAGTCAGCCAAGGAGCTGGAGAATCAACGTTTCGGGCATAAGCCGTTCTTCAGGAGACAGGCTTATGCCCGAAACGTCGATTCTCCTGCTCCTTGGCTGCTGCCTGACCTGCTGCGCTTTTCATCGAGGGCCCAAGGGCCTGTACTGCGCTGTATTCTTCTTCAATTCATTTTTCCACTTTAATCTCCAGCATCTGCAGTCCTCACTTTCTCCTGTTCCCAGTCAGTGTTACAGAGAGACTGAGTGTGCATTTTCCATGTTATAGTTGGAAAGGCTGATTTTGGTGTTTCGACACTAAAATCAGGAACCCTGGCCTGTCTTGGACCGGTTCGGAAATCTGTGAATGGTGTAATCTGGAGGAGATGACAGAGCTAGGGAGGTGCAAGGCTGTTGGAGGGGTTTTGTAATAATCATCAGTGTTTCAAATCAAGAAATTACTGTTTTGGGAGTCTGTGCATTCCAGGGTTTATGGAATAGTGTTGGTGTGGATCGAGACTCAGAAGCTGTATGTACATTCACTTACACAATCACCTCAGCTGCAGAGCTCCAATCCTTAACCCAGTTGATAACCTGGATCTGTCTTTGGAAGTTCCCCTCTGATCGACTCCCCATCCTGACTTGGAAATATATCACTGATCCTTCACTATCGCTGGGTCAGAATCCTGGAATTCCCTCCCTCAGGGCATTGTGGGTCACCCTACAGCACATGGTCTGCAGCGGGAAGCGAAGGCAGCTCACCCCCACCTTCTCAAGGGGCAACTAGGGACGGGCAATAAATGCTGGGCCCAGCCAGCGATGCCCATGTCCCTGACTGTCAGCTGTCTGGAAGCCTTTGTCAATGTTCCTGGTCATATGATGTTCCTCCTTTTTAGAATACCACTTGTTCCCTATCGGATTCCCTCCTCCAGTCTGGCAGTCAAGGATAAAGGGAAAAGCCTTGTGAAGTTGACAGGGAAACTGAAGGAAGAGTCAGTGGTCCTCGAGATCCCACCGCCCCTGACTAATGTTGATGAGTATCTGATCTTGGAGGCCTATCAGACAGCGACAGCCACTCTCTCCAGCATTGTGAGTATTTGGGCACAATCAGAAACATTTCTGTGACTTTCTGCAATCATATGATATACGAGTCACTCTGAACAACTCCTTCATTGCTTTCCTTACAGCAATGTGGTCTTTCCTCTATTCGCTCCTTCAAAGCCCAACTCCTTCCGATCTCCAACATGTCCGATATACCACTCACATCTCCATTACCCATAGACCATTTCCAGTCAATAATGTTGACTCGCTCACAACAAACTGCCTCATAGCCAACAGTCCAAACCATCCTTTTGAGGAATTCTGCTTCCCTTTCCCTTTGTCTTTCCTTCATTCTATAAATTCCAAAATCATCTAATTCTTGGAGTTCTTCTGATAACTCGACGAAAACCTTGCTGGATCAATTAACCTTCTTGTATGTTGGCTTTCTGTTTCACTTGGTGCTACTGTCTCTCTCTGTCTGTCTCTCTGTTTTTCTGTCTGTCTCTTTCTCTCTCTTTGTCTGTCTGTCTCTCTCTCTGTCTCTCTCTATCTCTCTCTTTCTCTGTCTCTCTCTGTCCGTGTGTCTCTCTCTCTCTATCTGTCTGTCTGTCTCTATCTCTCTGTTTCTCTGTCTCTCTCGGTCTGTGTGTGTCTCTCTCTCTATCTGTCTGTCTCTATCTCTCTGTTTCTCTGTCTCTCTCTGTCCGTGTGTGTCTCTCTCTCTCTCTATCTGTCTGTCTGTCTCTATCTCTCTGTTTCTCTGTCTCTCTCTGTCTATGTGTCTCTCTCTCTCTCTCTATCTGTCTGTCTCTATCTCTCTGTTTCTCTGTCTCTCTCTGTCCGTGTGTGTCTCTCTCTCTCTATCTGTCTGTCTGTCTCTATCTCTCTGTTTCTCTGTCTCTCTCTGTCTGTGTGTCTCTCTCTCTCTCTCTCTATCTGTTTGTCTCTATCTCTCTGTTTCTCTGTCTCTCTCTGTCTGTGTGTGTCTCTCTCTCTATCTGTCTGTCTCTCTCTCTCTGTTTCTCTGTCTCTCTCTGTCTGTGTGTGTCTCTCTCTCTATCTGTCTGTCTCTATCTCTCTGTTTCTCTGTCTCTCTCTGTCTGTGTGTGTCTCTCTCTCTCTATCTGTCTGTCTGTCTCTCTCTCTCTGTTTCTCTGTCTCTCTCTGTCTGTGTGTGTCTCTCTCTATCTGTCTGTCTCTATCTCTCTGTTTCTCTGTCTCTCTCTGTCTGTGTGTGTCTCTCTCTGTCTGTCTCTCTCTCTCTGTTTCTCTGTCTCTCTCTGTCTGTGTGTCTCTCTCTCTCTCTATCTGTCTGTCTGTCTCTATCTCTCTGTTTCTCTGTCTCTCTCTGTCTGTGTGTGTGTCTCTCTCTCTGTCTGTCTCTCTCTCTGTTTCTCTGTCTCTCTCTGTCCATGTGTGTCTCTCTCTCTATCTGTCTGTCTCTATCTCTCTGTTTCTCTGTCTCTCTCTGTCTGTGTGTGTCTCTCTCTCTATCTGTCTGTCTCTATCTCTCTGTTTCTCTGTCTCTCTCTGTCTGTATGTGTCTGTCTCTCTATCTGTCTGTCTCTCTCTCTCTCTGTTTCTCTGTCTCTCTCTGTCTGTGTGTGTCTCTCTCTCTCTATCTGTCTGTCTCTCTCTCTGTTTCTCTGTCTCTCTCTGTCTGTGTGTGTCTCTCTCTCGATCTGTCTGTCTCTATTGCTCTGTTTCTCTGTCTGTCTCTCTTGTTTGCTTTCTCTCTCTCTCTCTCTCTCTCTCTCGCTTCATCTTTTTGTTTCTGCTATGATACAGGCAAAACCCATTTGCTAATTTAAACCAGCCACACAGAAAAGCTCACCTCGTGCTGTGATCTGTTAAATTTGAGGGGCAAAGACCTACCCCAGAGGTCACTATTTAAAGTAAAAATTAACAATTTTATTCTTTAGTCCAACAGGAAATATTAAAACCGACAACTATTTACAACTCCTTTCTCTTAGACCTATCTTTTTCATCCCACTCTACAATACTAGTAGAACATAGACCATTACAACGTAGTACAGGCCCTTCGGCCCTCGATGTTGTGCTGAACTGTGGAACCAATCTGAAGCCTATCAATCCTACACTATTCCATTCTCGTCCATATGCCTATCCAATAAACACTTAAATACCCATAAAGTTGATGAGTCCACTACTGTTGTAGACAGTGTGTTCCACGCCGCTACTACTCTCTGAGTAAAGAAACTACCTCTGACATCTGTCCTGTATCTATCACCCCTCAATTTAAAGCTATGTCCCCTCGTGCTCGCCATCACCATCCGAGGTAAAAGGCTCTCCCTGTCCACCCTATCTAACCCTCTGATTATCTTGTATGTCTCTATTAAGTCACCTCTCAACCTTCTTCTCTCTAACGAAAACAGCCTCAAGGCCCTCAGCCTTTCCTTCCATACCAGGCAGCATCCTGGTAAATCTCCTCTGAACCCTTTCCAAATCTTCCACATCCTTCCTATAATGCGGTGACCAGAACTGTACACAATACTCCAAGTGCGGCCGCACCAGAGTTTTGTACAGCTGTAGCATGACCTCATGGTTCCAAAACTCAATCCCTCTACCAATAAAAGGTAACACATTGTATACCTTCTTAACAACCCTATCAGCCTGGGTGGCAACTTTCAAGGAACTACGTACCTGGACACAGAGATCTCTCTGTTCAATTACACTGCCAAGAATCTTACTATTAGCCCAGTACTCTGCATTCCTGTTACTCCTTCCAAAGTGAATCACCTCACGCTTGTCCGCATTAAACTCCATTTGCCACCTCTCAGCCCAGCTCTGCAGCTTATCTATGTCCCTCTGTAACCTACAACATCCTTCATCACTATCCACAACTCCACCGACCTTAGTGTCATCCACAAATTTACTAACCCATCCTTCTACACTCTTGTCCAGTCATTTATAAAAATGACAAACAGCAGTGGCCTCAAAACAGATCCTTGCGGTACACCACTGGTAACTGGACTCCAGGATGAACATTTCCCATCAACCACCACCCTCTGTCTTCTTTCAGCAAGCCAATTACTGATCCAAACTGCTATATCTCCCACAATCCCATTCCTCCGCATTTTGTACAATAGCCTACTGTGGGGAACCTTATCGAACGCCTTGCTGAAATTCATATACACCACATCAACCGGTTTACTCTCATCTACCTGTTTGGTCACCCTCTCAAAGAACTCAATAAGGTTTGTGAGGCACGATCTACCCTTCACAAAACCGTGCTGACTATCCCTAATCAAATTATTCTTTTCTAGATGATTATAAATCCTATCTCTTATAACCCTTTCCAACACTTTACCCACAACCGAAGTGAGGCTCACTGGTCTATAATTACCAGGGTTGGCTCTACTCCCCTTCTTGAACAGGGGAACCACATTTGCTATCGTCCAGTCTTCTGGCACTGTTCCTGTAGACAATGACGATTTAAAGATCAAAGCCAAAGGCTCGGCAATCTCCTCCCTGGCTTCCCAGAGGATCCCAGGATAAATCCCATCTGGCCCAGGGGACTTGTCTATTTTCACACTTTCCAGAATTGCTGACACCTCCTCCTTGTGAACCTCAATCCTATCTAGTCTAGTCGCCTGTGTGTCAGTATCCTCCTCGACCACATTGTCTTTCTCCTCTGACTCCACACACAACTTCCCACTACTATCCTTGACTGGCCCTAATTTTACTCTCGTCTTTCTTTTATTCCTTAAATACCTATAGAAAGCCTTAGGGTTTACCCTGATCTTATCCGCCAACAACTTCTCATGTCTCCTCCTGACTCTTCTGAGCTCTCTCTTTAGGTCTTTCCTGGCTACCTTGTAACCCTTGAGCGCCCTAACTGAGCCTTCACATCTCATCCTGACATAAGCCGCCTTCTTCCTCTTGACAAGAGATTCAACTTACTCTGTAAACCACAGTTCCCTCTCTCGACCACTCCCTCCCTGCCTGTTAGGTACATACTTATCAAGGACACACAGTAGCTGTCCCTTGAATAAGGTCCACTTTTCAACTGTCCCCATCCCCTGCAGTTTCCTTCCCCTACCTATGCATCCTAAATCTTGCCTAATCACATCATAATTGCTTTTCTCTCAGCTATAACTCTTGCCCTGCGATATAAATCTATCCCTTTCCATCACTGAAGTAAACATAACCGAATTGTGGTCACTATCACCAAAGTGCTCACCTACCTCCAAATCTAACACCTGACCGGGTTCATTCCCCAGTACCAAATCCAATGTGGCCTCGCCCCTTGTTGGCCTGTCTACATACTGTGTCAGGAAATCCTCCTGTACACACTGGATAAAAACTGACCCATCTATAGTACTTGAATTATTATTCCGATAAAGAAATCCTGATTAAGATTTACAAAGAAATTCAACCTTCAAAACCGACCAGCTGCCAAATCTTCTGTTTGTACCTTCCTCTGCAGATTTCCCTTGGCCACCTTTTCGATATTCTGCTGCACAAGCGTCTCATAGGCAGGTCCCTTTCAGAGAGCTGTTCTGCTGGCAGTCTGTACTTGTTGGTGGCTTGGCAGTTCTCCCCCTAACTGTTCAAGATGTCTGGTTTCATACCCCAAAACGTCAGATCATTTCATTGGTTTTACTTTTATCAATATACTAGCTTCAAATTTGATTGGATTCTGGTATCTTAGGGCATAGTTTAAACTGATTGGCCGAATTTGAATTTATTCTTGTTTCATGCAACCCATCTGCTGCTAGCTGTTTTGACCAAGTATTATACTGTTACCTTGTTCAGGGCTCTCTGTGCTTTCTCCTTGCTATCTTTTCAATTCTCTTAAAGGTACAGTACCTCATAGAGTCATAGAGATGTACAGCATGGAAACAGACCCTTCGGTCCAACCCGTCCATGCCGACCAGATATCCCAACCCAATCTAGTCCCATCTGCCAGCACCCGGCCCACATCTCTCCAAACCCTTCCTATTCATATACCTGAAGAAGGGCTTATGCCCGAAACGTCGATTCTCCTGTTCCTTGGATGATGCCTGACCTGCTGCGCTTTTCCAGCAACACATTTTCAGCTATTCATATACCCATCCAAATGCCTCTTAAATGTTGTATTTGTACCAGCCTCCACCACATCCTCTGGCAGCTCATTCCATACACGTACCACCCTCTGCATGAAAAAGTTGCCCCTTAGGTCTCTTTTAAATCTTTCCCCTCTCACCCTAAACCTATGCCCTCTAGTTCTGGACTTCCCCACCCCAGGGAAAAGACTTTGTCTATTTATCCTATCCATGTCCCTTATAATTTTGTAAACCTCTATAAGGTCACCCCTCAGCCTCCGACGCTCCAGGGAAAACTGCCCCAGCCTGTTCAGCCTCTCCCTGTAGCTCAGATCCTCCAACCCTAGCAACATCCTTGTAAATCTTTTCTGAACCCTTTCAAGTTTCACAACATCTTTCCGATAGGAAAGTGACCAGAATTGCATGCAATATTCCAACAGTGGCCTAACCAATGTCCTGTACAGCCGCAACATGACCTCCCAACTCCTGTACTCAATACTCTGACCAATAAAGGAAAGCATACCAAACGTCTTCTTCACTATCCTATCTACCTGCGACTCCACTTTCAAGGTGCTATGAACCTGCACTCCAAGGTCTCTTTGTTCAGCAACACTCCCTAGGACCTTACCATTAAGTGTATAAGTCCTGCTAAGATTTGCTTTCCCTAAATGCAGAAGCTCGCATTTATCTAAATTAAACTCCATCTGCCACTTCTCACCCATTGGCCCATCTGGTCCAGATCCTGTTGTAATCTGAGGTAACCCTCTTTGCTGTCCACTACACCTCCAATTTTGGGGTCATCTGCAAACTTACTAACTGTACCTCTTATGCTCGCATCCAAATCATTTATGTAAATGACAAAAAGTAGAGGACCCAGCACCGATCCTTGTGGCACTCCACTGGTCACAGGCCTCCAGTCTGAAAAACAACTCTCCACCACCATCCTCTGTCTTCTACCTTTGAGCCAGTTCTGTATCCAAATGGCTAGTTCTCCTTGTATTCCATGAGATCTAACCTTGCTAACCAGTCTCCCATGGGGAACCTTGTCGAACGCCTTACTGAAGTCCATATAGATCACATCTACTGCTCTGCCCTCATCAATCCTCTTTGTTACTTCATCAAAAAACTCAATCAAGTTTGTGAGACATGATTTCCCAAAAAGTACCTCTACACCTTCATAACATTTCTTTCGAGATGTCTGTTTATCTTTGCTTCCCTCCCTTTTCTTTTGTGGTTTTGTTTTTGTCTCTATTTCTTTCTCACTGTGCCTCCTTCTCACCTTCTCGTTTTGCTCTGTATTTTCCATTCCGTTGGATGGACATTAACATTGGTCCCAGCTTGCAGTGGGAGGAGCTAGCGGTGTGCTGGAAATGGGGCCTTTTAGTAATGAGATTTTCAGTTGTTTTACTGAACCGCAGCTTTACATTTCTCACAGTTTGAGTGGGTGAGCATAATGGTAACTTGTTCTTGAGAGGACAAGTGAATAAAGCAAATGGCATCAGAAATAGCATGTTCCTTTCCGAGCACAGCACTTTAGGAAGAATCTGACAGCTTCAGAGAGTGAGGAAAAAGATTAATGTGAATGATTCTACAGAGGAGAAACTTCAGTGATAAGATCAGAGTGGACAAGCTGGCTCTATTTACATTGAAGAGAAGGTTGAAGAATAATTAATTGAAGCAGAGGCCTCCCAACCTCATGGAGTCTTGACATCGAGGCCTGATCAGGACGAGAACAAAATTCTGCAAAGGTCCCGAGGCTGCGATCGATCCCCAGGAGCTCTCCGGATGGACAGACCCACTTACCTTCCAGAACAGCAGACCAGCCACTCCTCCAAGGCCTGCAGGGGAAACTGAAACAGCACGGTTTCATGTTCCCCATCCCCAGTGTATCCTGGGAAATGTCAAAGCCATTGAAAACAAGCTGGACAGATTTGAAATTAGACTCACCTTGGAGAATCGAGAGGCAGCTGTGTGCTTGGTTTTACAGAGACATGGCTCACTCCTGTGACACCTGACTGTGCCTTCCACCCTGGGAGCTTCTCAATCCCCCAGACGGACTGAACGGCACCCTCGTGCAAGGCAAAGGGACTGCCTCCTGATCAATACCTCCCAGTGCTTGGACATGATGATCCTGCAAAATGACTGCACCCTGGTGAAATGCCATTCCTGCTACCCGCCGTGCGAGTCCATCTCTCCACCATCCTGACAGCAATTTACATCCCACCCTGTGCGTGGATAAACAATAAACTTGCTGAAATGTAATCTTCCAAAAGTGTTGAGACAGAATACAGCCACCAACCTGCCTAACGCTTCAGTCCTCGTTCTCAGGCTGCCACCTCATCATCACTGGCTGAAGGTGGCTTCATGCCTTTGCAGCCTCTTCATGCCCTCCCACAGGTTGCCTGAACCGAGCTTTGTATCAGCAACAAGCTTGGTCCCTTTGTCTCAGAATTAACTGCTGTTGGTTTCCCCTCCTCCTCCCTCTGAGGCAGTTCCTCGAGATCTGACGATGACATTGTTGCACTCTGCTGTTGTGGGTCTGAGTTGATTGAGCAGCCTGTTGCTGGCTCTTCACTCCCTGCCACAACACAGCCGCCTGCTGGGAGTGATATTCTGGTTCCCATACACTCCCGCTGCCTGCTCCTGGGCCTGTCTGCTGGGCTCGAGATGACTACGGCAGGCACAGCTGCTTCTTGCCCAGTTTGGTGGTCCAGGGTGAGAAGCTCCCACAGGCTGGTCAGAATGCTGCATTTTATTTCAGGGTGGTTTTGAGGATGTTGTTGAATTGTTCCACCTGCTTTCCTGGTAACAGAGCTCAGAGTTGACAGCTCGTCCTGAGAGAAAGAGAGGACTGCAGATGCTGGAGATCAGAGCTGAACATGTGTTGCTGGAAAAGCGCAGCAGGTCAGGCAGCATCCAAGGAGCAGGAGAATTGACGTTTCGGACATGAGCCCTTCTTCATTCCTGCTCCTTGGATGCTGCCTGATCTGCTGCGCTTTTCCAGCAACACATTTTCACCTCGGCCTGAGAGTCTTGTATCAGTTTGTGGAATGTGACCTCCCCAGTGCAGCTGATTGGTCAGACCCAGTGCCTCGATGCTGGATCCATTGCCCTGTTACTGGAGCGTTTATCCTGTCAGTGGGTTTTGTGGATGTTGCAGAATCATTGCTGGCGATGTTTCTGACAGGCTTTGTGGTGTCAGGTGTATGTGGCCAATTTGAGCAGATAGGGGAGGCCTGAAATGAGTTTTTTTTGCTTCGGATTTCACCCAGGAAAGGGACCTTGTTGTGAATGAGGACTTTGAGGAGCTGGGATACAGGCTTGACCAGATCAAGATTGATGAAGTTGACGTGCTGGAAATTTTGGAAAACATTAAGATTGATAAGCCCCCAGGGCCAGACCAGATTTATCCCAGGCTGCTCTGGGAAGTGAGAAAGGAGGTTGCTAAGCCGCTGGCGAGGATCTTTGCCTCCTCACTCTCCACGGGAGTTGTATCGGAGGATTGGAGGGAGGCAAATGTTGTTCCTCTTTTCAAGAAGGGGAATAGGGAAGTCCCTGGCAATTACAGACCAGTCAGTCTTACGTCTGTGGTCAGCAAGGTTTTGGAAAGAATTCTGAGGGATAGGATTTATGACTATTTGGAAAATCATAGTGTGGTTAAAGGCAGTCAGCATGGCTTTGTGAGGGGCAGGTCATGCCTCACAAATCTTATTGAGTTCTTTGAGGAGGTGACAAGACAGGTCAACGATGGTCGAGCAGTGGATGTAGTGTATATGTACTTCAGCAAGGCATTTGATAGGGTTCCCCATGGTAGGCTCATTCATAAAGTCAGGAAGTATGGGATACAGGGAGATTTGGCTGTCTGGATTCAGAATTGGCTGGCTGACAGAAGGCAGAGAGTGGTTGTAGATGGAAAGTATTCTGCCTGGAGGTCAGTGTTGAGTGGGGTCCCACAGGGCTCTGTTCTTGGGCCTCTGCTCTTTATAGTTTTTATAAATGACTTGGATGAGGAGGTTGAGGGGTGAGTTAGTGAAATTGCAGATGACACAAAGGTTGGAGGTGTCGTCGATAGTATCGAGGGCTACTGCAGGCTGCAGCGTGACATAGACAGGATACAGAGCTGGGCTGAGAAATGGCAGATGGAGCTCAACCTGGATAAATGCAAAGTGATGCATTTTGGAAGGTCGAACTCGAATGCTGAATATAGGATTAAAGACAGGATTCTTGGCAGTGTGGAGGGACAGAGAGATCTGGGTGTGCAAGTACATAGATCCCTCAAAGTTGCCACCCAAGTGGATAGGGTTGTTAAGAAAGCATATGGTGCTTTGGCTTTCATTAACAGGGGGAATAGAGTTTAAGAGCCGCGAGGTTTTGCTGCAGCTCTACATGCCCCTGGTGAGGCCACACTTTGAATATTGTGTCCAGTTCTGGTCGCCCTACTATAGGAAAGATACAGAGGCTTTGGAGAGGGTGCAAAGAAGGTTTACCAGGATGCTGCCTGGACTGGAGGGCTTGCCTTTTGAAGAAAGGTTGAATAAGCTCAGACTTTTCTCTCTGGAGAGAAGGAGGAAGAGAGGAGACCTGATTGAGGAGTACAAGGTAATGAGAGGAATGGATAGAGTCAATAGCCAGAGACTTTTCCCGAGGGCAAGATTGACTGGTACGAGGGGTCATAGTTTGAAGATATTAGGAGGAAGATATAAAGGAGACATCAGAGGTAAGTTCTTTACACAGAGGGTTGTGAATGTATGGAATGTGTTGCCCGCGGTGGTGGTGGAAGCAGAGTCATTAGGGCCATTTAAGCGACTGCTGGACATGCACATGATAGCAGTGAGTTGAGGGGTGCGCACTTTATTTTACATTCTATGTTCTATGTGTCCAACACACACTGAAGGACAGGTCACAGGGCAGTGTGTAGAGTGGGAGCTCAGTAACAGGTTAGAGCTCTTTATCACACTGCAGCTGATGTTGTATTTCATCATCGTGGTGTGTGTCCCCATAGAGAGTTGCCTCCCAAGGAATGGGATTGGATCAATGTTGGCCAGTGGCTCAGCGTGAAGTTCGATCACCTGGGGGCAGTATTACCCATCAGGAGCAGGCTGCAAGAGGACCTTGCCCATCTCTCATGTGCCTCTCGGAGGAGTTTGGAGCTGTCTCTGAGTGCACAAACGCACGCATGAACATTGGGTTATACCACCTCATTGACAGGGGAGGCCTGGGTTGCCTCTGGGCTGGAGGTGATGCAGTTTGAACGGGTCTGCCTTCAGTCTGTGAGAAAGGGCCACTCCAGCAGGAAGCTCCCAGGAATCCAGTCGAAATCTTGCAGTGAGGAGGAGGGAGATACCGTTGGTGTACCAACATAGCTCTGATTGACTCCGAAAAACCCCTAGGAACTGCAGGTGCTGAGAATCAGAAACAAAGACAGAAATCCCTGGAAAATTTCAGCAGGTCTGATGCCATCTGTGGAGAAAAGCGAGGTTAACATTTTGAGTCCAGTGACCCTTCTTTCTGAACAGGCAGTGTATTTGTGATGTATTCAGGCTGACACCGGGAGAATGTGCAAACTCCACACAGACAGTTGCCTGAGGCAGGAATCGAACCCGGGTCCCTGGTGCTGTGAGGCAGCAGTTTTAACCACTGTGCCACCTGTCCTTTAGGTCACAGGTCATTCTTGTGGGACCTTGGCCTTCATTTGGTGCTGCTTCTGCATCAGGAACAGCTTGCTGTTTGAATCTTGTGGGTATTATCATCAAACCAGTCTTGATGTTTCCTGACAGACAAACCAAGAGTCCCTTGCAGGTGCTGTTTGAGATGCTTTACGGACAGACCAGGTGCTGTGAATATTCTGTTTGGTGGGAGTCACCAGGTTGACTGTGAGGCACTGACTGAGAATCTTCAACTCCATCAGCATGGGATTTCCTGCTGCAACGCTCCTGCCTTGTCTGCCGCAGGTCAGTGGAGAGAGCGGACCGGGTCACTGGTGATTGGTCCATGAGCCACCAGCTGCTGCCCGAGTACAGCTGAAGCAAAAACATTTCTGGTCTCACATTGAGAGAATGACATAGTGAAGCAGGAGGAAATGTTCAGGGCGATAATATTGCTGCAAGATATTGTGTTGTCTCTCTGATGAAATAGAGCAGGCCTTGTTGGTTCTTTATCATGACCTCATTGCTGTTTGCCTTCTCTCCACCTGCATCAATCATGCCTTTTCAGAGATTTGTGTCTCTCCCAGTTCTGGCTTTGGTCTCACCAAGGAGACCCCAGGTCTTCCCTTTGGGACCCAGGACATGACACATCAAGGCTGGAGTCATCTGTCACATCTGGGGTTGGGGCTGTTGCTGTGATGAATGTGGTGTACTTCTCCAAGGTTCCCATGAGACACCAGGTCATGAGGCAATCACACATCCCACAGGGGGCTTACTGAGCCGGTCAGCTGGTTTATGTTTTGTGACGAAACCAACCCATGGAGTCAGCATTCTTCCTTGGCTCATCTTTCCAAAAGTGGAGTTTCTCCCCGACTCACCCAAGCCCCACTTTGGACAGTGATCGCAGTGTCGTAGCGTGCAGTTTGGGTTATGATAGCAATGCAACCTTCAGGTCTGTCACTCCTGAATTATGCGTGAGCTCTTGATGTTCCAGGTCACAATGGGCATCGGGGGGGGGGCAAACTCTCCGCTGGTTGGAGTCATACCTGACACACAGAAAGATGTCAAGGGTGTGGTGCTGGAAAAGCACAGCAGGGCAGGCAGCATCCGAGGAGCAGGAGAATCGACGTTTCGGGCCAGAGCCCTTCATCAGGAACATTTGTGCCACACAAATGCCAGGCTATGACCAATGCCAATGAGTGACAGTCTAACAACTGCCCCTTGATAGCAATGATAATGTCACTGAATGTCAACATCCTGGGAGTTGCCGTTGGCCAGAAACTCTCTAGACTCACAACATAAACACAGTGGCTACAAGAGCAAATCAGAGACTAGGAATACTGCAGTAAGTAACTCTTCCCCGACTCCCCAAAGCCTGTCCACCATCGACAAGGCACAAGTCAGGAGTGAAATGGAACACTCCCCACTTGCCCTGGGTGGGGGCAGCTCCAACAACACTCAAGAAGCTCGACACCATCCAGGACAAAGCAGCCGCTTGTTTGGCACCACATCCACAAACATCCCCTCCCTCCCCCACCGACACTCAGTAGCAGCAGTTTGTACCAGCTACAAGATGTACTGCAGAAATTCACCAAAGATCCTCAGACAGCACCTTCCAAACCCCACGGCCACTTGGAAGGAGAAGTGAAGCAGATACATGAGACAGGTCGAGGGTATGACCTGGTTGGTCAGTGGGAGGAATGAATCTGATTGGTGGCAGGGAGGAAGGGAGGGGGAGGGGCTGGGAAGGGAGTTGGGGGATGGGAAGGGAGACGGCGGATGGGAAGGGAGGTTATTTGAAATTGGAGAACTCAATGTTGAGTCCTCTGGTCTATAGGTTGCCCAGGCGGAAGATGAGATATTGTTCCTCCAATTTGCAGTGTGGCTTGTTGTGGCGATGGAGAAGGCTAAGGATGGTCATGTCAGAAAGGGAGTGGGAAGGGGGATTGAAATGGGCAGTGACTGGGAGGTTCGGTCGGCCCCTGCGGCCTGGCTGAGATGCTCAGTGAACCATTCCCTCAGTTTACGTTCAGTCTCCCTGATGTAGAGAAGACCACACCGGGAGCACCTGATCCAGTAAACTCGGTTGGAGGAGAGGCAGGTGAACCTCTGTCTCACCTGGAAGGACGGGGCCATGGATGGAGGTGGGGGGTGGCTTTTCTGATTGTAGGGGAAGGTCTCTGGGGGTTCGAGGTGTCTGGGACGGTGGGGGTGTTCGGTGGGGAGACTGGCACAAACCAAGGACTGTCAAAGGGAATGGTACTTGCGGAAGGCAGAGTGTAGTGGGGAGGGGGAGATGTTCTTGGTGGTGGGGTGTAGTTGGTGTTGGTGGAAGTGTTTGAGAATGATGTGTTGGATATGGAGATTGATGCTGCCCGGCTTGCTGTGTTCTTCCAGCCTCCTGCTCGTCTACCTTGGATTCCAGCATTTGCAGGTTTTTTTGCCGATACCCAGCATGGGCAAAACCAATGTAGTGTACAAAATCTCATGCAAGGACTGCACAAAACACTATATAGGACAAACAGGAAGACAGCTAATGATCCGCATCCACAAACATCAACTAGCCACGAAACGACATGACCAGCTATCCTTAGTAGCCACACATGCAGACGACAAGCAACATGAGTTCGACTGGGACAACACTACTATTATAGGACAAACCAAACAGAGAACAGCCAGGGAATTCCTAGAGGCATGGCATTCATCCACAGATTCAATCAATAAGCACATCGACCTGGACCCAATATACCAACCACTGCAACTGACAGCTGGAACTGAAAACCGGAAGCAGCAGATTCAAACCACTATAAATGCTGGAGGGAACATCACAGCAGCGCTTCACAGGAGGCTCCCAAGCACTGAGGATGTCACCTAGACAGGGGACGAAACGTCTGCAACACAAATTCCCAGCTCGGCGAACAGAACCACAACAAGGATTCACATTTTTTGGATCATTGGATTCTCTTTTGGGGTAGAAGTGACCTGTACAAGAAGGACGGATTGCACCTAAATTGGAAGGGGACTAATATACCGGCAGGGACATTTGTTAGAACTGCTTGGGAGGATTTAAACTAGTAAGGTGGGGGGGTGGGACCCAGGGAGACAGTGAGGAAAGAGATCGATCTGAGACGGGTACAATTGAGAACAGAAGTGAGTCAAACAGTCAGGGCAGGCAGGGACAAGGTAGGACTAATAAATTAAACTGCATTTATTTCAATGCGAGGGGCCTAACAGGGAAGGCAGATGAACTCAGGGTATGGTTAGGAACATGGGACTGGGATATCATAGCAATTACAGAAACATGGCTCAGGGATGGGCAGGACTGGCAGCTTAATGTTCCAGGATACAAATGCTACAGGAAGGATAGAAAGGGAGGCAAGAGAGGAGGGGGAGTGGCATTTTTGATAAGGGATAGCGTTACAGCTGTGCTGAGGGAGGATATTCCCGGAAATACATCCAGGGAAGTTATTTGGGTGGAACTGAGAAATAAGAAAGGGATGATCACCTTACTGGGATTGTATTATAGACCCCCCTAATAGTCAGAGGGAAATTGAGAAACAAATTTGTAAGGAGGTCTCAGCAAGCTGTAAGAATAATAGGGGGGTTGTCGTAGGGGATTTTAACTTTCCAAACATAGACTGGGACTGCCATCGTGTAAAGGAATGAGATGGAGAGGAATTTCTTAAGTGTGTACAAGAAAATTTTCTGATTCAGTATGTGGATGTACCTACTAGAGAAGGTGCAAAACCTGACCTACTCTTGGGAAATAAGGCAGGGCAGGTGACTGAGGTGTCAGTGGGGAGCACTTTGGGGCCAGCGACCATAATTCTATTAGATTTAAAATAGTGATGGAAAAGGATAGACCAGATCTAAAAGTTGAAGTTCTAAATTGGAGAAAGGCCAATTTTGACGGTATTGCAAGAAATGGGGGAGATACTAAAGAAGTATTTTGCATCAGTATTTACTGTGGAAAAGGATATGGAAGATATAGACTGTAGGGAAATAGATGGTGACATCTTGCAAAATGTCCATATTACAGAGGAGGAAGTGCTGGATGTCTTGAAACAGTTAAAGGTGGATAAATCCCCAGGACCTGATCAGGTGTACCCGAGAACTCTGTGGGAAGCTAGAGAAGTGATTGCTGGGCCTCTTGCTGAGATATTTGTATCATCGATAGTCACAGGTGAGGTGCCAGAAGACTGGAGGTTGGCTAACATGGTGCCACTGTTTAAGAAGGGCGGTAAGGACAAGCCAAGGAACTATAGACCGGTGAGCCTGACCTCAGTGGTGGGCAAGTTGTTGGAGGGAATCCTGAGGGACAGGATGTACATGTATTTGGAAAGGCAAGGACTGATTAGGGATAGTCAACATGGCTTTGTGCGTGGGAAATCATGTCTCACAAACTTGATTAAGTATTTTGAAGAAGTAACAAAGAGGATTGATGAGGGCAGAGCAGTAGATGTGATCGATAGGGACTTCAGTAAGGCATTCGACAAGGTTCCCCATAGGAGACTGGTTAGCAAGGTTAGATCTCATGGAATACAGGGAGAACTAGCCATTTGGATACAGAACTGGCTCAAAGGTAGAAGACAGAGGGTGGTGGTGGAGGGTTGTTTTTCAGACTGGAGGCCTGTGGCCAGTGGAGTGCCACAAGGATCAGTGCTGGGTCCTCTACTTTTCATCATTCATATAAATAATTTGGATGTGAGCATAAGTGGTATAGTTTGTAAGTTTGCAGATGATGCCAAAATTGGAGGTGTAGTGGACAGTGAAGAAGGTTCCATCAGTTTACAACAGGATCTGGACCAGACGGGCCAATGGGCTGAGAAGTGGCAGATGGAGTTTAATTCAGATAAATGTGAGGTGCTGCATTTTGGAAAAGCAAATCTTAGCAGGACTTATACACTTAATGGTAAGGTCCTAGGGAACGTTCCTGAACAAAGAGACCTTGGAGTGCAGGTTCATAGCTCCTTGAAAGTGGAGTCGCAGGTAGATAGGATAGTGAAGGTGGTGTTTGGTATGCTTTCCTTTATTGGTCAGAGTATTGAGTACAGGAGTTGGGAGGTCATGTTGCAGCTGTGCAGGACATTGGTTAGGCCACTGTTGGAATATTGCATGCAATTCTGGTCTCCTTCCTATCGGAAGGATGTTGTAAAACTTGAAAGGGTTCAGAAAAGATTTACAAGGATGTTGCCAGGATTGGAGAGGTTGAATAGGCTAGGGCTGATTTCCTTGGAGTGTCAGAGGCTGAGGAGTGACCTTATAGAGGTTTCATGATGGGCATGGATAGAGTAAATAGTCAAGGTCTTGGTTACAGTGGTGCTGGAAAAGCACAGCAAGTGAGGAAGCATCTGAGGAGCAAGGAAATCGACGTTTTGGGAAAAAGCCCTTCATCAGGAATGAGGCAGGAGCCTCCGGGGTGGAATGCTAAAGGGCTTTTTCCTGAAACATCGATTTTCCTCCTCCTCGGATGCTGCCTGACCTGCTGTGCTTTTCCAGCACCACTCTGATCTTGACTCTGATCTCCAGCATCTGCAGTCCTCACTTTCACCTAAATAGACAAAGTATTTTCCCTGGGGTGGGGGAGTCCAGAACTAGAGGGCATAGGTTTAGGGTGAGAGGGGAAAGATATAAAAGAGACCTAAGGGGCAACCTTTTCACACAGAGGGTGGCTATGTTTGGAATGAGCTGCCAGAGGAAGTGGTGGAGGCTGGTACAATTGCAACATTTAAGAGGCATTTGGATGGGTATATGAATAGGAAGGGTTTGGAGGGATATGGGCCGGGTGCTGGCAGGTGGGACTAGATTGGGTTGGGATATCTGGTCGGCATGGACGGGTTGGACCGAAGGGTCTGTTTCCGTGTAGTACATCTCTGTGACTCTATGAATCTACCTCCATACTCTTCTGGTCTATTCACTCAATTAACCAAAGCTAGTTCTCCTTTCTAATTAGCTTTGTTTCAGATCAAGATTCATGTTTGATACCAGAGTGTGTTGCATAGAGTAGATAGTGTGGTGGCTGTGGTGTACATTAACTTTACGAATGTTTAGGCAGCATCTACATCACAGGCCTGTCAAATAACTAAAAGGAGTCCTTGGGAAAGCAACAAATTGGATTCCAATTGTTTAAGTGACAGGAATCAAAGGACTCCAGCTGGCAGCTGTTTGTGTGGCTGGAAGGCTGTTTCTATTTGGGTTTTATAGGTACCTGTACTTAGCTCCTGTCGTTACAGACTTAATGAATGATTTGTTCTGGAATAGAGGACCTTGCAAGTAAAGTTTACAGAATACATAAAAACGTGTCTGTGTGAGTGAAGAGTCAGGAAGAATGCTTGGATTTGCTGGGATTGGTCTCCTTGGAGCAGTGGGGGCTGAGGGATGATTTGATTGGGATGAACAAAGGCTTACAGATAGAGATATAGTTCACGAAGATGGGAGTGGGTTGGATCACTTGTCTTCAAACAGCACAGAGACTATGTACTGAATGATCTCCTTGGGCCATCGTTTCTGTGAAAATTGATGGGGACATTACCTCTGTCCACTTCAGACCCTAAGGACCCTAATCAGAGCCTGGCAATTTACTTGCTTGCTCCTGTTGTTCACAATGGCTGCTGCTTTGTAGATTTCCTTATGATAAGTTGGTCTTACCTTCCAAACTTCTCTTTTAGGCAATCCATTCTTTGCTACTGTGTTGTACGTTCAATGAAGGTTAGTACTGGAACCAATCTTTACGCATCTTTCTCAGTATAGATTTGCAGAATTACAAACCTGTCCCTCTGAACCTGGTCGTTGCAATTTTGATCGTTGTCTCTTTCATTGAGAGTTACGTGACTGCTCAGATAATGTCCACAAGCAATCAAACCCAATCAATGTCCAGTCTCACATTCCAATCACCAGCACCCCACACCCACTACCCCCACCTTCCCTCCACCGCATAAATGCTGCTCCCTCCCACTTCACCTCAGCTCTGATGGACTGAAAGCGTTAGCTTGCTCTCTCTCCACGGATGCTGCCTGACCCACTGGGATCTCCAGCATTTTCTGTTTTCAGTACAGATTCCAGCACCTGCAGGAATTTGTTCCTGTCAATCAGTGATCAGTTTCTCCTTCTTTTCAATTCATTTTCCCTTGACTTTAGATTCAGACAGAAATGAGAATCAAGGAGGAAGAGGAGAGGAAAGAACAGAAGTTGAAAGAAGAAAAGGAAAAGGAATTGCAGAAGTCAGCTGGAAAAGACTCCAAAAAAAAGGGAGGGAAGTCAGCAGATAAGAAAAAAGGTGATTTTCCCTCTGACTGGAAACAAGCTAGACTGGGAATGGGCTGGGAATCTGGGAGTGAGACAGACTGGGAATCTGGTGGAGGGAATGGATTGGGAATCTGAGAGTGAGAATGGACTGGGAATTTGGGGGTGGGAATGGATTGGGAATCTGGGAGTGAGGCAGATTGGGAATCTGGTGATGGGAATAAAACTGGAACCAAGTGGTGGGAATGGTCTGGGAATCTGGTGGTGTGATAAATTTAGGGATGAGATGAGGATTGGATTGCGAATATATCTTGGGGATGAATTGTGTACATCACCCTAACCATCCATGGCATTCCTCCATTTCTTAAAGCTGGTGAATTGAATTGTTACTTCAGAGAGCTAGCACAGAGAACAATGGGCCAAATGGCTTTCTGTTTTGTAACAATTGTAAGATTCTGTGCCAAGATGACTTGGGGAGTTTTCTCCGTGATGAAACAAGACTATTATATTTCTTGTGTACAGCTCCAGAAAATTCTTGAATCCTCCTGAGGCTCTCTGTATGTTTGTGTCTCTTTCTAGGCCGCCAATCTCTAACCCCCTCGGTGCCACCCCCTGTGATTGAGAATCCAGAGGTGGCCAGGAAGCAAGAACTGAGAGAGCATATATACACAGAGTATCTGGGAGCACTGGAGGATGAGGGTGAGTGAAGCCTTCACAGGGGCTGAAGGAGAGGGGTCATGTCCATAAACAGCAGCACGATCCTCAGTCTGTCCAGAGAATTCAGTTACCGTTCCCAATCCTCAATGTAATTCTGGCACTGCTTGACTATTTCAGTTCTCATTGATAGTTTTGCGGGAAAAGTTTTAAAATTACAAGGGAAAAGGGAAAACCAGCCAAGTTTTTTTTTCATTTTGATTGTACCTCAGCTAATTCCAGTTGTGGACATCCCAGTTTCAGGCATCCTTTATTCCAATTCTAAATGTTGGATCATCACATGATGCAGCCCACCTTTACAACATCCTACTTTTACTTCTGCCTGTATTTATCGACCAACTCTCTCGGTTTAACAAATAAACCACCATTATATCTTCCACTTCCAGGAAACTGTCCACAATGTTCAAAGTCGTCTTCAAATTCCCAGACAATAAAGTTCACTACAATACAGCAGCTTTATAACCAGAGCCACCCCAAAACTGTTATATTTAAAAACAAGGCAGAGATCCCTCACAAAGCCAGTCAATTCAAAACTCCTGCCAAAAGCCACTGCTGCTTATGATCCCAGCCCAAGTTATTTCTGGACGAGTCAGAGCCTGACTGAAATCTGATTTGGTAAACTCTGTTTGGATTTTGTTTTGTCTGAATGAGGTGGTCTTTCACTGAAAGCACAAACTTCAATGCTGCAGGTTTGAACTGAACAACAAAACACAACTTTATTAACAAATGCCGGTAAAATAGAATAGACCAAGATATTAACACTTTACACAAATTTCAAGATTTTGAAACGTGCAGTAAAATAATATAATTGTATTAATCCCAAAAGGGCCCATTTACGGTACTCACACTCGGGAGAATTCTCTTTTCAGTCACTCCAAAGAGTTTACTTTCGTTCTGCCTTTAACTTCCAGTCTGGAAAGTCTCACAGTCTCTTCTTTGAGCCTTCGTACAAATGACCTTCAATTTTCTCAGCATCTTCTCCCTCCCTTTTTAAACAGTGGGGTTACATTTTCCATCCTCCCACCAGACACCACCATGTTTATACCCACATACTCAACTTGTCTCAATCACCTTGAACCCACCTTATATCCTCCTCACGATCCAGTCTCTCAGCAAACTTGGAAATGTTACATTTGTTTTCCCCATCCAAGTTATTTATACACATTGTTAATAGCTGGAGATTAAGCTCTGATCCCTGCATTACCCAAACTCTGCCACTCAGTAAAAGGAGAAAGTGAGGTCTGCAGATGCTGGAGATCAAAGTTGAAACTTTATTGCTGGAACAGCACAGCAGGTCAGGCAGCATCCAGGGAACAGGAGATTCGACGTTTCGGGCACAGGCCCTTCTTCAGGAATGACCATTCCTGAAGAAGGGCCTGTGCCCGAAACGTCGAATCTCCTGTTCCCTGGATGCTGCCTGACCTGCTGTGCTGTTCCAGCAATAAAGTTTCAACCACTCAGTAAAAGACCCATTTATTCCCACTCGATGTTTCCTCTCTGTCAACAGATTCTCACTGTATGCCAATACATTACCCCTTTCCCATGTGGTTTATCTTTAACCCCTTATGAGTGCAAGTATTAAAAGTCTTCTAAAAATCCAAATACCTGACATCCACCTGTTCTCCCTCATCCATTCTTAGATTGTTACCTCCTCAAGAATTCAGAAGGACAGTTAAGCATGATATTCCTTTCCTTAACCCGTGCTAACTTTGTCTAATCCCCTGAAAGCTCTCAAAGTGTTCTCATTGAGTCATAGAGTCATAGAGATGTACAGCATGGAAACAGACCCTTTGGTCTGACCCGTCCATGCCGACCAGATATTCCAACCCAATCTAGTCCATCTGACAGCACCCGACCCATATCCCTCCAAACCCTTCCTATTCATATACACATCCAAATGCCTCTTAAATGTTGCAATTGTACCAGCCTCCACCACATCCTCTGGCAGCTCATTCCATACACATACCACCCTCTGTGTGAAAAGGTTGCCCCTTAGGTCTCTTTTATATCTTTCCCCTTTCACCCTAAACCTATGCCCTCTAGTTCTGGAGTCTCCGACCCCAGGGAAAAGACTTTGCCTATTTATCCTATCCATGCCCCTCATAATTTTGTAAACCTCTATAAGGTCACCCCTCAGCCTCCGAAACTCCAGGGAAAACAGCCCCAGCCTGTTCAGCCTCTCCCTGTAGCTCAGATCCTCCAACCCTGGCAACATCCTTGTAAATCTTTTCTGAACCCTTTCAAGTTTCACAACATCCTTCCGATAGGAAGGAGACCAGAATTGCACGCAATATTCCAACAGTTGCCCAACCAATGTCCTGTACAGCCGCAACATGACCTCCCAACTCCTGTACTCAATATTCTGACCAATAAAGGAAAGCATACCAAACACCTTCTTCACTATCCTATCTATCTGCGACTCCACTTTCAAGGTGCTATGAACCTGCACTCCAAGGTCTCTTTGTTCAGCAACACTCCCTAGGACCTTACCATTAAGTGTATAAGTCCTGCTAAGATTTGCTTTCCCAAAATGCAGCACCTCACATTTATCTGAATTAAACTTCATCTGCCACTTCTCAGCCCATTGGCCCATCTGGTCCAGATCCTGTTGTAATCTGAGGTAACCCTCTTCGCAGTCCACTACACCTCCAATTTTGGTGTCATCTGCAAACTTACTAACTGTACCTCTTATGCTCACATCCAAATCATTTATGTAAATGACAAAAAATAGAGGACCCAGCACCGATCCTTGTGGCACTCCACTGGTCACAGGCCTCCAGTCTGAAAAACAACCCTCCAGCACCCCCTCTGTCTTCTACCTTTGAGCCAGTTCTGTGTCCAAATGGCTAGTTCTCCCTGCATTCCATGAGATCTAACCTTGCTAATCAGTCTCCCATGGGGAACCTTGTCGAACGCCTTACTGAAGTCCATATAGATCACATCTACTGCTCTGCCCTCATCAATCCTCTTTGTTACTTCTTCAAAAACCTCAATCAAATTTGTGAGACATGTTTTCCCACTCACAAAGCCATGTTGACTATCCCTAATCAGTCCTTGCCTTTCCAAATACATGTACATCCTGTCCCTCAGGATTCCCTCCAACAACTTGCCCACCACCGAGGTCAGGCTCACTGGTCTATAGTTCCCTGGCTTGTCTTTACCGCCCTTCTTAAACGACGTTAGCCAACCTCCAGTCTCCCGGCACCTCACCTGTGACTATCGATGATACAAATATCTCAGCAAGAGGCCCAGCAATCACTTCTTTAGCTTCCCACAGAGTTCTCAGGTACACCTGATCAGATTCTGGGGATTTATCCACTTTAACCGTTTCAAGACATCCACCACTTCCTCCCCTGTAATCTGGAAATTTTGCAAGATGTACATTTGGATGGGTATATGAATAGGAAGGGTTTGGAGGGTTATGGGCCGGGTGCTGGCAGGTGGGACTAGATTGGGTTGGGATATCTGGTCGGCATGGACGGGTTGGACCGAAGGGTCTGTTTCCGCGCTGTACATCTCTGTGATTCTATGATTCTATGTCACCATCTATTTCCCTACAGTTTATATCTTCCATATCCTTTTCCACAGTAAATACTGATGCAAAATATTTATTTAGTATCTCCCCCATTTTCTGCGGCTCCACACAAAGGCCGCCTTGCTGATCTTTGAGGGGCCGTATTCTCTCCCTAGTTACCCTTTTGTCCTTAATATATTTGTAAAAACCCTTTGGATTCTCCTTAATTCTATTTGCCAAAGCTATCTCATGTCCCCGTTTTGCCCTCCTGATTTCCCTCTTAACTATACTCCTACTGCCTTTATACTCTTCTAAGGATTCACTTGATCTATCCTGTCTGTACCTGACATATGCTTCCTTCTTTTTCTTAACCAAACCCTCAATTTCTTTAGTCATCCAGCATTCCCTATACCTACCAGCCTTCCCTTTCACCCTGACAGTTCTGTTATTACATCTTTTCTAATAGTCTCTAGCATTTTTCACAGTTCGGGTTATTTTTATTTGATTTGATGTATTATTGTGACATGTACCCAGGTACAGTGAAAAGTTTTGTTTTGTGTAGTACAGGCAGATCATACCGTACAGAGATCATAGGGTGACTGAACACAGCATGGAGTACAATGTTACAGCTGCAGAGAAGGTGCACAGAGAGCAAGATCAACATTAAGTTCAAAATTACAGAGGTCCATTCAGTAGTGTAATAACAGCAAGGATGAAACTGTCCTTGAATTAGTTGGTAAGTGTGTTTAAGCTTCTGTATCTTCTGCCTGATGGAAGAGGTTGGTAGAGATTGTAACCGGGGTGGGAGGGCTCTTTGATGTTGCCTTTCTGAAGAGGCGAGACGTGTAGACAGATGGAAGTTTGGCTTGTGTGATGGCACTGCTCTGCCCAAGACCAAAGGAATTACAGAGAGTTGTGAACGCAGTCCAGGCCAACACGGAAAAGTTTAAAAATACGTACCAACAGATTCAAGAACAGCTAGTTCTCCGCTGTTATCAGACTTCTGATCAGACCTCTCATATATTAGAGTTGATCTTTCTCTGCACCTTCTCTGTAGCTGTAACACTACATCCTGTATTCGGTTTGGTTACCCTGATGTACTTAAGTAAGGTGTGATTTATCTGGTTAGCACACAAAACAGTACTTTGCATTGTGTCTTGGTACATGTGATAATAATAAATCAAATCAAATCAAACTTTAACATTTCCTTACTGGATTTCACACTATAACTCTGAGTCCCCCAACCCAGCCTACATCAGCATCTGACATCTCCTGTTACAACTGCTTCCTTTTTAGCCTTTATCAGTCGAGGCTTGAATTATCAGAGCAGGGAGGCTCTGGTGGAGCTGTACAGGAGTTTGGGGAGGCCACAGCTGGAGGACTGTGTGCAGTTTCTGGTGCCCACACTATAGGAAGGATGTGATTGTACTGGGAGGGGGTACAGAGGGGATTCACCAGGATACTGCCTGGGATGGAGCAGGTTAGTGATGAAGACAGGCTGGAGAAGCTCAGGGTGGTTTCTTTAGAGCAGTGAAGGCTGAGGGGGAACCTGATAATGGTCTATAAGATTATGAGGATCATGGACAAGAGGATAGAAAGCATCTCTTCCCATTAGTCAAAGGGTCAATAACTAGGGGAAATAATTTTAAGGTGAAATGCGGGGCATTACCTCCTTGAACTGCTGCAGTCCTTAGATCGTAGGATAGCCACAGTACTGTTAGGGAGGGAGCTCCAGAATTTTGCCTGAACACACTGTCAGAATGGCAGTATATGTCCAAGTCAGAATGGACTTTTGAAAGTTAGGTGCGCTACATCAACTACACTCCCTTCATCCACCCTCACTGTTAACTCATGAAAATAACCATCAGCAGATGAACTACTCCCACCTGCCGTTCCGTTCTATCTTATTGATGGAAATCTTGAATGTGCTGCCTCGGTGGGTATTTGAGGTGGGAAACCTCACAACCTTTAAAAGTTGTGGTTGAGCACTTGAAATGTCATAACATTCAAGGCCATGAACCTGGCGCTAGAAAGTGGGACTAGTGTACACTTCGTGTTTTTTAGGCAGGATGGGCCTAAAGATGTCTTCTGGACTGTATGATTCACCCGCCCTCACTTTCTCTTCCATTCTAGTTTCCTCATTCTCATTCCCTATACCTGTGTTATTGATGGTCCCTCAGCCAAACCCTTGCTGCCCCATTTCAAAATTGATTCTCGACAAATCCCCTCAAACATCGCCACTTCTCACTCATTCCAGCTCATCTTCAGGAAGCCCCTCCCACTGACTGAGCAAGCAGCTGTGTAAACAGCACTTACAGTGAGGGGCAGGCTGTTTGTTTTGGAAAGGTGCAGCAATCCCTCCCACAATCCTCAGGGTTTAGAAAACAGCCCTTTTCTCATTTCAGTCCACAACCCGACATACAGAGACATAAAAGAGATACAGTCTTTACTGAACACGGTTGTACACAGACATGGAAACTGGCCAAGAATGACCAAGGCAGTCAACAATCGAGAGTAAATCAGCTAGAAACCTGAAGTCAGGTGGGGAGAGCATCTTTAATTGTTTCTAAGATTGAGAGTAGCGATAGTAATTGTGATCCTGATTTCTGTTCCTAGGTCAGGAGCACAGACATAGGATGCTTCCTAGTTTTGCAATCCTGACCCAGGGAATTCTGGTCCAGGAACTTGGATTAACATTTGGATGGCTGGGTTTTCTTGGAGGTGGGCTGGATGATCCTGGTATAAGAGCAGAGGCTGATGGTTGCAGATGCAGTCTGGCACAGCACTGGATGGAAGTTTTTATTAACAACAGAATGAAACCTAAAGCCCACACTCCCACTCACACACACCACCTTCCCCTAAACAAATCTCTCCAGACTCCATCCATGCTAACCCATACCCTCTATTCCACTCCAGCCACCCTCCATGGCCCCTCACACCTTCAGGCTGACCTATGCCCCAGTCATCACCATGGACCTTTCAAACATCCATGAACTTAATGCCAGCTCGTGCCAGCCCTTCCAACAGCCTTCCCTTTCCACGTGAAACCCCTTTGTGTCTACCCTTGGCAAACTTCAGCAGCCATGCTAACCTCAAATACAGTTGTGCATTTATCAACCATGTCACTATTAAAAACATCATTGATCTAAAAAAAAATCAAATTCTTTCAATTAATCACAATGAAAACAAACATCTCACTCAATTACTTAATCCTTTATGAAAACAAACATTTTCTGTTCTAGAGATAGTTGGAACTTTAAGATACTCACCTTGAGAGGTACCTCACTGTGTACTTGAGCTAATAAGCAAATCCTGTAATGGCTTTGGCAACAGGCACACTGGCATACTTAGCATGGAATCTTTTTAACTCTAAAATTTTTAACATTCCTTTAACAGATTGACGATTCTAAAAGAGTTATGCAATTATATGGATCATTGCTCATCTCTCCCTGGAATATTGTGTACATGTGACCGGTCTATGTAACTGTGGAAAAGTATATTTGCCAGAGAGCGACTGCAACAAAGATTCATAGAAACACAGATAATAGGAGTGGGGGTAGGCCAATCAACCCTTCAATCCTGCTGCCCCATTCAATATGATCATTCAATAATATCATCCAACTCAGTCCCCTGTTCCCACTTTCTCCCCATACCCTTCGCTCTCTTTCACCCAAAGAGCTGTATCTAACTCCCTCTTGAAAACATTTAGTGTTTTGGTCTCAATGCTTTCTATGGCAGAGAATTCCACAGCGTCACCACATTGTTGATGAAGATAGTTCTTCTCATCCACATCCTAAATATCCCATATCCTTCATCTATGACCCTGGTTCTGGACTCCCAGGTCATTGGGAACATCCTTCTTGCATCTATCTTGTCTAATTCTGTTAGAATTTTATAAGTTTCCGAGATCCTCCCTCATTCTTCTAAGCTCCAGTGAATATTGTCCAGATACTGATCCAATCTCACTTTACACTTCAGTCCTATCAGACTGGTAAACCTTTGTTGCAGTCCCCCCCTATCACCAGGACATCCTCCTTCTGATAAGGAGGCAAAAGCTGCCCACAATACTCCAGGTGTGGTCACTCCAAGGCCCCATACAAATACAGCCAAACCTGAATCCTCTCACGATGAAGGCCATTCCCCTTCTTCACCACCTGCTGCACCTGTTTTATTTCAGATTTCCAGTGTCCACTGAATTTTATTTCTATTTGACAGAACTTTCTCTGAATAAGGGGCTGAGCCATTTAGACTCAGCTGAGAAGGCATTTCATTGTATCTTTGGAATTCTCTGTCAGAGTGATCTGTGATAGAACATAGAACATAGAACAATACAGCACAGAACAGGCCCTTTGGTCCACGATGTTGTGCCGAACATTTGTCCTAGCTTAAGCACCTATCCATGTACCTATCCAATTGCCGCTTAAAGGTCGCCAATGATTCTGACTCTGCCACTCCCACAGGCAGCACATTCCATGCCCCCACCACTCTCTGGGTAAAGAACCCACCCCTGACATCTCCCCTATACCTTCCACCCTTCACCTTAAATTTATGTCCCCTTGTAACACTCTGTTGTACCCGGGGAAAAAGTTTCTGACTGTCTACTCTATCTATTCCTCTGATCATCTTATAAACCTCTATCAAGTCACCCCTCATCCTTCGCCGTTCCAACGAGAAAAGGCCTAGCACTCTCAACCTATCCTCATACGACCTATTCTCCATTCCAGGCAACATCCTGGTAAATCTCCTCTGCACCCTCTCCAAAGCTTCCACATCTTTCCTAAAGTGAGGCGACCAGAACTGCACACAGTACTCCAAATGTGGCCTAACCAAAGTCCTGTACAGTTGCAACATCACTTCACGACTCTTGAATTCAATCCCTCTGCTAATGAACGCTAATACACCATAGGCCTTCTTACAAGCTCTATCCACCTGAGTGGCAACTTTCAAAGATCTATGAACATAGACCCCAAGGTCCCTCTGCTCCTCCACCTTACTAAGAACCCTACCGTTAATCCTGTATTCCGCATTCTTATTTGTCCTTCCAAAGTGGACAACCTCACACTTGACAGGGTTGAACTCCATCTGCCACCCCTCAGCCCTGCTCTGCATTATCTCTAATATGATGTGGGGGAGCTGGTGTTGGACTGGGGTGGGCAGTGTTAAATATCACACAGGTTTATAGTCCAACAGGTTTATTTGAAAGCACATCGGGTCACTGTGGAACAGGATCATAAGACTCAGAATTGATAGCGAAAGATTACAGTGACATGCAACTGAAATGACATACTGAAAAAACATAGATTGTTGTTAAGTCTTTCATCTTTTAGGATGGGATGCAGGTTTCGCTTCATTAATATGTAAATCCCAGAACTTCTTTTAAGTCACATTCTTGAGATAACTTAAGTTTTATTAAAATACAAGATGACATCTCAGCTTAGACAATGCATTAAAGGTGTGAGGTTCGAGTCTGTCTGTATCCCAACCTTGAGTCAGACTGGCTCTATTTCCACAGTGGAATTTACAAAATATTACATGGATTGACTGCCTGCAGATTGTGCATTTTTTGAGCTAAAAATGCAACGCCATCCATGCTCTCAAAACCAATCACAACATTGTCATCAAACCAGCAGATAAAGGAGGAGCCAATGTCATTCAGAATAGAACAGATTACTGCAAGGAAGTGGACCGACAACTGAACAACCAGGAACACTACAGGCAACTACCAGCTGATCCGACCAAAGAACACACCCGAGAATTAAACACATTGATCAGGACTTTGGATCCAGCCCTTCAGAGTTCCCTACGCGCCCTCATCCCACGTACTTCTCGTGTAGGCGACCTCTGCTGCCTTCCAAAGGTACACAAAGCCAACACACCGGGACGTCCCATCGTGTCGGGCAATGGGACCCTATGTGAGAATCTCTCTGGCTATGTGGAAGGCATCTTGAAACCTATTGTACAGGGGATCCCCAGCTTCTGTCGCGGTACTACGGATTTCTTACAGAAACTCAGCACCCACGGACCAGTCGAACCAGGAACATTCCTCGTCACAATGGACGTTTCCGCACTCTACACCAGCATCCCCCACAATGACAGCATCGCAGCAATAGCCTCAGTACTCAACACCAACAACTGCCAGTCTCCAAACACCATCCTACAACTCATCCGCTTTATCCTCGATCATAACGTCTTCACCTTTGACAACCAGTTCTTCATCCAGACACACGGAACAGCCATGGGGACCAAATGTGCACTCCAATATGCCAACATTTTTATGCACAGGTTCGAACAAGATTTCTTCTCTATGCAGGATCTCCAACCGACATTGTACACCAGGTACATTGACGACATTTTCTTCCTCTGGACCCATGGTGAGGAGTCACTGATAAAACTACACGCCATCAACAAGTTTCATCCCACCATCAAACTCACTCTCACCTATCTGTCTCATTCTTGGACACGTGTGTCTCCATCAAGGATGGGCACCTCAGCACCACACTCTACCGCAAACCCACAGATAACCTCACAATGCTACACTTCTCCAGCTTCCACCCAAAACACATTAAAACAGCCATTCCCTATGGACAAGCCCTACGCATACACCGGATCTGCTCAGATGAGGAGGAATGTGATGGACACCTGAAAGTACTCAGGGATGCCCTCATAAGAACGGGGTACAATGCCCAAATCCTCGACCGCCAGTTCCGACCTGCCACAGCAAGGAACCGTAATGACCTCCTCAGGAGACAGACACGTGCTGCAACCGACAGGGTACCCTTCGTTGTTCAGTATTTCCCAGGAGCTGAAAAACTGCGCCATGTTCTTCGCAGCCTACAGAACATTGAACACCTCACCAAGACCTTCCCCACACCTCCACTGCTTGCCTTTAAACAACCACCAAACCTCAGACCATTGTTCACAGCAAACTGACCAGCCTTCAGGACAACATCGACCACAACACTGTACAACCCTGTCAAGGTAGGTGCTGCAAGACGTGTCAGAGTGTCGATACAGGTACCACCATTACACGTGGGGACACCACCCATCATGGACGTGGCAGGTACCCATGTGACTCAGCCAACGTTGTCTATCTCATACGCTGCAGGCAAGGATGCCCTGAGGCATGGTACATTGGTGAGACCGAGCAGAGGCTACGGCAATGGATGAATGGGCACCGCACAACAATCACCAGACAGGAGTGTCCTGTCCCAGTTGGAGAACACTTCAGTGGTCCAGGACCTTTGGCCTCAGATCTTTGGGTGACCATCCTCCAAGGTAGACTTCAGGACAGGCAACAACACAGAGTGGTCAAGCAGAGGGTGATAGCCAAGTTCAGTACGCATGGGGATGGCCTCAATCAGGTCTTTCGGTTCATGTCACAATACAGGTGACCCCACTGCACTACACACTCTCACACACACTCACACAGATGCACACACACTCTTACATACTCACACACTCATGCAGACCCTCTCTCATACACACACACACGTGCACTGCCCACATTCACATCCATGCACAAACCCTCTCACAGGTTTGTATCCCATCACACTCATGCAAACACACCTTCTCTCTGGACTCACACTCACATGCACACACACACTCTCTCTCTCTCATGCACACACACACATATAAGTCTACACGGTGAATTTGTATTTCCAGAATTATATTTGCAGACACATTCTATTTTGCTCAAAAAGCACACAATCTGCAGGCAGTCAATCCATGTAATATTTTGTAAATTCCACTTTGGAAATAGACTCAGTCTGACTCAAGGCTGGGATACAGACAGACTCCAACCTCACACCTTTAATGCATTGTCTGAGCTAGGATGTCACCTTTGGTTATAAAACCTTAAGTTATCTTGATAATGTGACTTAAACGGAATTCTGGGATTTACATATTAATGAAACGAAACCTGCAATCCATTCTAAAAGATGAAAGACTTAGCAATCTAGGTTTGTTCAATATATCATTTCAGTTTCATGACATTGTAATCTTTTGCTATAAATTCTGTGTCTTACAATCTTATATTCCACAACCCCTGATTAAGGAGCAGTGCTTCCAAATAAACCTGTTGGACTTTCACCTGGTGTTGTGTGATTTTTAGCAGTGACCAATCATTGAGTATGTCCAAGATTGAGGTAGATAGATTTCTATATATTGAAGACATTATGGGGTATGGGGACAGAGCAGGAAACTGATGCTGAAGTAGGAGATCAGCTGTAATCCCATTGAATGTTGGAGCAGACTCGAAGGGCTGAATGGCCTCATCTTGCTCCAGGTTTTGTAAGCTTTCTGTCTGCCCCAAGGTAAGCTGTGATTGACTTGTATTTCCAGCACAAGCTGTCAGGCTGCGACTGGAGCGGATCAAACTGAAGGCCATGGCTGTGGTCCAGGAGCTGAAATCCAAAGCAGCAGAAATCTTCACCATCATGGAGGATCAGCTCGGGGCCCGGTTCCTGCAGGAAATGGAAAGGTACTGCAGTTATCGTCCTGTTCTGGCAGCAGCTGGAGACAGCCCAGGACGTGAGAACCCTCCCTGCCCTTTCACTCCAACCGTCAACCCCCACCTATTCTCTTTCATTCCACACCCATCCCACCCTCTCCTCTTAATAGCCCCAATGTCCCTTTGCTGCGTCCCTATCCTCCACCCTCTCCTCCTCTTCCTCTCCCTTTGCTCTCCATCCCTCACCATCTCCCCTTCCTTTCAGACCCATTACTCCTGCCCACGTCTCCCCTCTCCACACCTCCATCCCACCCAGCTTTCCTCCTCCTCTTTCTCAGCTCTCCCCTCCAGACTGCAATATACTCCGTCTCTCTCTCTCTCTCTTTCTCCTTTTATAGTTCCTGTTCCATCCCTCCCTTATTCTCTCCCATTGCCTCTCCAAACCTCTCAGAACTTGAGCTCTTCAGCACAGTGAACATTGAGGGTGCAGATAGAAATGGGCACACCTTCAGTTGAAGTGTTGAGGAGGCCTGTGTACACAATCAGGTTGTTTGCAAAGAGACCATTCCACAACCACCAGGCGCATCCACACTGAGCTCACTGAACTGTTGATTAATACAACCCATCAACACCCTTTCACTTGGATTGATTCACATTGAGGTAAACCAACAATCGTTTTTTATTTAAAGGTTCCCCAGAAGATTCTAAATTACAATACTTACAAATAGACAATCTGCATGAATTATGTTGGTGTATTGTTGGGGCCCGTTGCCTGAACTGTTGGTTGGTAAGCGATTAACCGTTGGAAGTTCGGTGTGGCCAGCTACAATTTCCTATGGAGGCAGATCCCACAGGACAGCACATTTAGGGAGAGGAAGCAGATTCTGGCTTCGGTTCTGCAGCTGGAGGACTTATCACGGCCCAGTTCGACAGTGTTAAAAATCACACAACACCAGGTTATAGTCCAAGAGGTTTAATTGGAAGCACTAGCTTTCGGAGCGACGCTCCTTCATCAGGTGGTTGTGGAGTACATGATGAAGAAGCGTCGCTCCGAAAGCTAGTGCTTCCAATTAAACCTCTTGGACTATAACCTGGTGTTGTGTGATTTTTAACTTTGTCCACCCCAGTCCAACACCAGCATCATCAAATCAGTTCTGCAGTCAGAGAGATCTACAGCACACATCAGACCCTTCGGCCCTTGGAGTCTGTGCTGGTAAAAAAACAACCATCTAATTATTCTAATCCCATTATCCAGCACTTGGCCATAGCCTTGTATGCCTTGGCATCACACAGGTATGTATAAATACTTCAACAACGTGATGAGGGTTTCTGTCTCGACCTCCCTCACCAGAGAAACGGCAGATGGAGTTTAATCTGGACAAGTGAGAGGCAATATGTTTTGGGAGATCTAATGCAAGAGGGAAATATACAGTAAATGGCAGGACCCTTAAGTAGCATCAACACTCAGAGGGATCTAGGTGGACAGGTGAATGTGGCAACACGAGTGCACAAGGTGGTCACGAGACATATGGCATGCTGGCCTTCATTAGTTAGGACATCTCAAAAGTTAGGCTACAGCTTTCTCGAATTTTCGTTAGGCTGCACCTGGAATATTGCATGCAGTTCTGGTCGCTACACTATCAGAAGGTTGTGGAGGCTTTGGAGAGGGTACAGAAATGGTTTGGACAATAGACAATAGGTGCAGGAGGAGGCCAGGATGTTGCCTGGTTTGGAGGGTATTAGTTAGGAGGGCAGTTTGGACACAGTTTGTTTTCACTCGTACATCAGAGCTGAGGGGGTGATCTGATAGAAGTTGTGGGAGGCATGGGTACGATTGTCAATCACTAGAGCATATAGGTTTAGGGTAAAAGGGGGAATGTTTAAGGAGATGTGTGAGGCAAGTTTTTTTCCACAGAGGCTGGAATGTGCTGCCAGAGGAGGTGGGAGAGACGGATACAATCGCAATGTTTAAGAGGCACCTGGACAGAGACATGAATAAGGACGAGAGGAATAGAGACCACACAGAGGTAGAAGGTTTTCACTTTAGAAAGACAATAGACAATAGGTGCAGGAGTAGGCCATTCTGCCCTTCGAGCCTGCACCACCATTCAATATGATCATGGCTGATCATCCTTAATCAGTATCCTGTTCCTGCCTTATCTCCATAACCCTTTATTCCACTATCCTTGAGAGCTCTATCCTCATGAACCTACACTGCACTCCCTCAATAGCCAGAATGTCTTTCCTCAAATTTGGAGACCAGATCTGCACACAGTACTCCAGGTGTGGTCGCACCAGGGCCCTGTACAGCTGCAGAAGAACCTCTTTGCTTCTATACTCAATCCCTCTTGTTATGAAGGCCAGCATGCTATTAGCCTTCTTCACTACCTGCTGTACCTGCTTGCTTACCTTCATTGACTGGTGTACAAGAACACCCAGATCTCTCTGTACTGCCCCTTTACCTAAATTGATTCCATTTAGGTAGTAATCTGCCTTCCTGTTCTTGTATGTTGGCACAGTCTTAGTGCGGCAAAGGGCCTGTTCCTGTGCTGTACCAGTCTGTGTTCCCCCCTCAACCCAATCCCCTTTGCTCCAAGGGCAACAACGCCAGTCTGTGTAATCCCTCTGTATCACAGAATCATAGAGGTGTTATGCACAGAAAGATGTCACTTAGCCCATGATGCCAGTACTGGATCTTCAAACAAGCTCATGATCTCATTCCAATCTCCTGCCTACACCCCTGACCACAAATAACCAGACAGTGCCACCTTTAATGTCTCACAAGCTCACCCTCTCTCCCCCACTCTCTCTCGCACTCTCCCCCACTCTCTCCGTCTCTCTCCCCCACTCTCTCTCGCTCTCTCCCCCACTCTCTCTCCCTCTCTCTCACCCACTCTCTCTCCCTCTCTTTCCCCCACTCTCTCCCTCTCTCTCCACCACTCTCTCCCTCTCTCTCTTCCCCACTCTCTCCCTCTCTCTTCACCACTCTCTCTCCCTCTCTCCCCCACTCTCTCCCTCTCTCCCTCTCTCTCCCCCACTCTCTCCGTCACTCTCTCCCTCTCTCTCCCCCACTCTCTCCGTCTCCCCCTCCCTCTCCCGCACTCTCTCCGTCTCTCTCCCCCTCTCTCTCCCTCTCTTCCCCACTCTCTTACTCTCTCCCTCCCTCTCTTCTCCACTCTCTCCCACTCCATTCCCCTCTTTCGCCCTCTCTTCCCCACTCTCTCCCTCTCTCTCCCCCACTCTCTCCCTCTCTCTCCCCCACTCTCTCCCTCTGTCTTCCCCACTCTCTCCCTCTGTCTTCCCCACTCTCTCCCCAACTCTCTCCCTCTCTCTCCCCCACTCTCTCCCTCTCTCTCCCCCACTCTCTCTCCCTCTCTCCCCCCCACTCTCTTCCTCTTCTCTCCCTCCCACTCCCCCACTCTCTCCCTCTCTCTCCCCCACTCTCTCTCTCTCCCCCACTCTCTCCCTCTCTCTTCCCCACTCTCTCTCCCTGGAGGAGAAAGTGAGGTCCGCAGATGCTGGAGATCAAAGTTGAAACTTTATTGCTGGAACAGCACAGCAGGTCAGGCAGCATCCAGGGAACAGGAGATTCCACGTTTCGGGCACAGGCCCTTCTGCAGGAATGACACTCTCCCCCACTCTCTCTCTCTCCCCCACTCTCTCCCTCTCTCTTCCCCACTCTCTCTCCCTCTCTTCCCACTCTCTCCCACTCCATTCCCCTCTTTCGCCCTCTCTTCCCCACTCTCTCCCCCTCTCTCCCCCACTCTCTCCGTCTCTCCCCCACTCTCTCCCTCTCTCTCCCCCACTCTCTCCCTCTCTTTCCCCCACTCTCTCCGTCTCTCTTCCCCTCCCTCTCCCTCTCTCTCCCCCACTCTCTCCCTCTCTCTCTTCCCCACTCTCTCCCTCTCTCTTCCCCACTCTCTCTCCCTCTTTTCCCACTCTCTTCCCCTCTCCCTCCCTCTCTTCCCACTCTCTCCCACTCCATTCCCCTCTTTCGCCCTCTCTTCCACACTCTCTCCCTCTCTCTCCCCCACTCTCTCCCTCTCTCTCCCCCACTCTCTCCCTCTCTCACCCCCACTCTCTCCGTCTCCCCCTCACTCTCCCGCACTCTCTCCGTCTCTCCCCCTCTCTCTCTCTCTTCCCCACTCTCTTCCTCTCTCCCTCCCTCTCTTCTCCACTCTCTCCCACTCGATTCCCCTCTTTCGCCCTCTCTTCCCCACTCTCTCCCCCACTCTCTCCGTCTCTCTCCCCCACTCTCTCCCTCTCTCTCCCCCACTCTCTCCCTCTCTCTCCCCCACTCTCTCCCTCTGTCTTCCCCACTCTCTCCCCAACTCTCTCCCTCTCTCTCCCCCACTCTCTCTCTCTGTCTTCCCCACTCTCTCCCCCACTCTCTCCGTCTCTCTCCCCCTCCCTCTCCCTCTCTCTTCCCCACTCTCTCGCCCTCTCTGCCCCACTCTCTCCCTCTCTCTCCCCCATTCTCTCCCTCACTCTTCCCCACTCTCTCCCTCTCTCTCCCTCACTCACTCCGTCTCTCTCCCCCCACTCTCCCTCTCTCTCCCCACTCTCTCCCTCTCGCTCCCCCACACTCTCCCTCGCTCTTCCCCATTCTCTCTGACTCTCTCCCCCTCCCTCTCCCTCTCTCTTCCCCATTCTCTCCCTCTCTCTTCCCCACTCTCTCCTTCTCTCTCTGTCCACCACGTGGACAGTGTGGGCAGGAAAGATGGGGGGGAGATGATGTATTGCACTGATTGAACAGTCCAATCCTTTAGCACCTGAAACTGTGGTAGTTCTGGGCCAGGAGGTGTTTGAGGTGCCGGGTATCTGTCCTGTGCATCAGAGAGACAGCATGGAGCGCTGCAGTGAGGGAGGATGGACTTGTTGGTCAGTGTGATGGCACACCCCAGCTACATCCCAGTGTGCTCTCTAACTGGGTGTGTGGTGGATCACTCAGTGTGCTCTCTAACTGGGTGTGTGGTGGATTACTCAGTGTGCTCTCTAACTGGGCGTGTGGTGGATCACTCAGTGTGCTCTCTAATTGGGTGTGTGGTGGATCACTCAGTGTGCTCTCTAACTGGGTGTGTGGTGGATTACTCAGTGTGCTCTCTAACTGGGCGTGTGGTGGATCACTCAGTGTGCTCTCTAATTGGGTGTGTGGTGGATCACTCAGTGTGCTCTCTAACTGGGTGTGTGGTGGATCACTCAGTGTGCTCTCTAACTGGGCGTGTGGTGGATCACTCAGTGTGCTCTCTAATTGGGTGTGTGGTGGATCACTCAGTGTGCTCTCTAACTGGGTGTGTGGTGGATCACTCAGTGTGCTCTCTAACTGGGTGTGTGGTGGATCACTCAGTGTGCTCTCTAACTGGGTGTGTGGTGGATCACTCAGTGTGCTCTCTAACTGGGTGTGTGGTGGATCACTCAGTGTGCTCTCTAACTGGGCGTATGGTGGATCACTCAGTGTACTCTCTAACTGGGTGTGTGGTAGATCAGTCTGTGTGCTCTCTAACTGAGTGTGTGGTGGATCACTCAGTGTGCTCTCTAACTGGGCGTGTGGTGGATCACTCAGTGTGCTCTCTAACTGGGCGTATGGTGGATCACTCAGTGTGCTCTCTAACTGGGTGTGTGGTGGATCAGTCTGTGTGCTCTCTAACTGGGCGTGTGGTGGATCACTCAGTGTACTCTCTAACTGGGTGTGTGGTAGATCAGTCTGTGTGCTCTCTAACTGAGTGTGTGGTGGATCACTCAGTGTGCTCTCTAACTAGGCGTGTGGTGGATCACTCAGTGTGCTCTCGAACTGGGCATGTGGTGGATCACTCAGTGTGCTCTCTAACTGGGTGTGTGGTGGATCACTCAGTGTGCTCTCTAACTGGTGTGTGGTGGATCACTCAGTGTGCTCTCTAACTGGGCGTGTGGTGGATCACTCAGTGTGCTCTCTAACTGGGTGTGTGGTGGATCACTCAGTGTACTCTCTAACTGGGCGTATGGTGGATCACTCAGTGTGCTCTCTAACTGGGCGTGTGGTGGATCACTCAGTGTTCTCTCTAACTGGGTGTGTGGTGGATCACTCAGTGTGCTCTCTAACTGGGTGTGTGGTGGATCACTCAGTGTGCTCTCTAACTGGGCGTGTGGTGGATCACACAGTGTGCTCTCTATCTGGGTGTGTGGTGGATCACTCAGTGTGCTCTCTAACTGGGCATGTGGTGGATCACTCAGTGTGCTCTCTAACTGGGTGTGTGGTGGATCACTCTGTGCTCTCTAACTGGGCGTGTGGTAGATCAGTCTGTGTGCTCTCTAACTGGGTGTGTGGTGGATCACTCAGTGTGCTCTCTAACTGGGTGTGTGGTGGATCACTCAGTGTGCTCTCTAACTGGGTGTGTGGTGGATCAGTCTGTGTGCTCTCTAACTGGGCGTATGGTGGATTAGTCAGTGTGCTCTCTAACTGGGTGTGTGGTGGATCAGTCTGTGTGCTCTCTAACTGGGCGTGTGGTGGATCACTCAGTGTGCTCTCTAACTGGGCGTCTGTTGGATCACTCAGTGTGCTCTCTAATTGGGTGTGTGGTGGATCACTCAGTGTGCTTTCCAACTGGGCGTATGGTGGATCACTCAATGTGCTCTCTAACTGGGTGTGTGGTGGATCACTCAGTGTGCTCTCTAACTGGGCGTGTGGTGGATCACTCAGTGTGCTCTCTAACTGGGTGTGTGGTGGATTACTCAGTGTGCTCTCCAACTGGGTGTGTGGTAGATTACTCAGTGTGCTCTCTAACTGGGCGTGAGTTAGATCAGTCTGTGTGCTCTCTAACTGGGCGTGTGGTGGATCACTCAGTGTGCTCTCTAACTGGGCGTGTGGTGGATCACTCAGTGTGCTCTCTAACTGGGCGTGTGGTGGATCACTCAGTGTGCTCCCTAACTGGGTGTGTGGTGAATTACTCAGTGTGCTCTCTAACTGGGCGTGTGGTAGATCACTCAGTGTGCTCTCTAACTGGGTGTGTGTTAGATCAGTCTGTGTGCTCTCTAACTGGGCGTCTGTTGGATCACTCAGTGTGCTCTCTAATTGGGTGTGTGTTGGATCACTCAGTGTGCTCTCTAACTGGGCGTCTGTTGGATCACTCAGTGTGCTCTCTAACTGGGCGTCTGTTGGATCACTCAGTGTGCTCTCTAATTGGGTGTGTGGTGGATCACTCAGTGTGCTCTCTAACTGGGCGTGTGGTGGATCACTCAGTGTGCTCTCTATCTGGGCGTGTGGTGGGTTACTCAGTGTACTCTCTAACTGGGCGTGTGGTAGATCACTCAGTGTGCTCTCTAACTGGGCGTGTGTTAGATCAGTCTGTGTGCTCTCTAACTGGGTGTGTGGTGGATCACTCAGTGTGCTCTCTAACTGGGCGTCTGTTGGATCACTCAGTGTGCTCTCTAATTGGGTGTGTGGTGGATCACTCAGTGTGCTCTCTAACTGGGCGTGTGGTGGATCACTCAGTGTGCTCTCTAACTGGGCGTGTGGTGGATCACTCAGTGTGCTCTCTAACTGGGCGTGTGGTAGATCACTCAGTGTGCTCTCTAACTGGGCGTGTGTTAGATCAGTCTGTGTGCTCTCTAACTGGGTTTGTGGTCGATCACTCAGTGTGCTCTCTAACTGGGTGTGTGTTAGATCAGTCTGTGTGCTCTCTAACTGGGTGTGTGGTGGATCACTCAGTGTGCTCTCTAACTGGGCGTGTGGTGGGTTACTCAGTGTACTCTCTAACTGGGCGTGTGGTAGATCACTCAGTGTGCTCTCTAACTGGGCGTGTGTTCGATCAGTCTGTGTGCTCTCTAACTGGGTTTGTGGTCGATCACTCAGTGTGCTCTCTAACTGGGTGTGTGGTGGATCACTCAGTGTGCTCTCTATCTGGGCGTGTGGTGGATCACTCAGTGTGCTCTCCAGCTGGGTGTGTGTACTCTCGGTGTGTGATGGATCACTCAGTGTGTACTCTGGGTGTGTGATGGATCATTCAGTGTGTACTCTGGGTGTGTGGTGGATCCCTCAGTGTGTACTCTGGGTGTGAGATGGATCACTCAGTGTGTACTCTGGGTGTGTGGTGGATCACTCATTGTGTACTCTGGGTGTGTGGTGGATCACTCAGTGTGTACTCTGGGTGTGTGGTGGATCACTCAGTGTGTACTATGGGTGTGTGATGGATCACTCAGTGTGTACTCTGGGTGTGTGATGGATCACTCAGTGTGTACTCTGGGTGTGTGTTGGATCACTCAGTGTGTACTCTGGGTGTGTGGTAGATTACTCAGTGTGTACTCTGGGTCTGTGGTGGATCACTCAGTCTGTACTCTGGGTGTGTGATGGATCACTCAGTGTGTACTCTGGGTGTGTGATGGATCACTCAGTGTGTACTCTGGGTGTGTGGTGGATCACTCAGTGTGTACTCTGGGTGTGTGGTGGATCACTCTGTCTGTACTCTGGGTGTGTGATGGATCACTCAGTGTGTACTCTGAGTGTGTGATGGATCACTCAGTGTGTACTCTGGGTGTGTGGTGGATCGCTCAGTGTGTACTCTGGGTGTGTGATGGATCACTCAGTGTGTATTCTCGGTGTGTGATGGATCACTCAGCGTGTACTCTGGGTGTGTGATGGATCACTGAGTGTGTATTATGGGTGTGTGGTGGATCACTCAGTGTGTACTCTGGGTGTGTGGTGGATCACTGAGTGTGTATTCTGGGTGTGTGATGGATCACTCAGTGTGTACTCTGGGTGTGTGGTGGATCACTGAGTGTGTATTCTGGGTGTGTGATGGATGGCTCAGTGTGTACTCTGGGTGTGTGGTGGATCACTCAGTGTGTACTCTGGGTGTGTGGTGGATCACTGAGTGTGTATTCTGGGTGTGTGGTGGATCACTCAGTGTGTACGCTGGGTGTGTGGTGGATCACTGAGTGTGTATTCTGGGTGTGTGATGGATCACTCAGTGTGTACTCTGGGTGTGTGGTGGATCACTGAGTGTGTATTCTGGGTGTGTGATGGATGGCTCAGTGTGTACTCTGGGTGTGTGGTGGATCACTCAGTGTGTACTCTGGGTGTGTGGTGGATCACTGAGTGTGTATTCTGGGTGTGTGGTGGATCACTCAGTGTGTACGCTGGGTGTGTGGTGGATCACTGAGTGTGTATTCTGGGTGTGTGATGGATCACTGAGTGTGTACTCTGGGTGTGTGGTGGATCACTCAGTGTGTACTCTGGGTGTGTGATGGATCACTCAGTGTGTACTCTGGGTGTGTGATGGATCGCTCAGTGTGTACTCTGGGTGTGTGGTGGATCACTGAGTGTGTATTCTGGGTGTGTGGTGGATCACTCAGTGTGCACTCTAACTGGGTGTGTGGTTGATCACTCAGTGTGCTCTCTAATTGGGCGTGTGGTGGATCACTCAGTGTGCTCTCTAACTGGGCGTGTGGTGGATCACTCAGTGTGCTCTCTAATTGGGCGTGTGGTGGATCACTCAGTGTGCTCTCTAACTGGGTGTGTGGTGGATCACTCAGTGTGCTCTCTATCTGGATGTGTGGTGGATCACTCAGTGTGTACTCTGGGTGTGTGGTAGATCACTCAGTGTATACTCTGGGTGTGTGATGGATCACTCAGTGTGTAATCTGGGTGTGTGATGGATCACTCAGTGTGTACTCTGGGTGTGTGGTGGATCACTCAGTGTGTACTCTGGGTGTATGATGCATCACTCAGTGTGTACTCTGGGTGTGTGGTGGATCACTCAGTGTGTACTCTGGGTGTGTGGTGGATCACTCAGTGTGTCCTCTTGGTGTGTGGTGGATCACTCAGTGTGTACTGTGGGTGTGTGATGGATCACTCAGTGTGTACGCTGGGTGTGTGGTGGATCACTCAGTGTGTACTCTGGGTGTGTGATGGATCACTCAGTGTGCTCTCTATCTGGATGTGTGGTGGATCACTCAGTGTGTACTCTGGGTGTGTGGTAGATCACTCAGTGTGTACTCTGGGTGTGTGATAGATCACTCAGTGTGTAATCTGGGTGTGTGATGGATCACTCAGTGTGTACTCTGGGTGTGTGGTGGATCACTCAGTGTGTACTCTGGGTGTATGATGCATCACTCAGTGTGTACTCTGGGTGTGTGGTGGATCACTCAGTGTGTACTCTGGGTGTGTGGTGGATCACTCAGTGTGTCCTCTGGGTGTGTGGTGGATCACTCAGTGTGTACTGTGGGTGTGTGATGGATCACTCAGTGTGTACGCTGGGTGTGTGGTGGACCACTCAGTGTGTACTCTGGGTGTGTGGTGGATCACTCAGTGTGTACTCTGGGTGTATGATGGATCACTCAGTGTGTACTCTGGGTGTGTGGTGGACCACTCAGTGTGTACTCTGGGTGTGTGGTGGATCACTCAGTGTGTACTCTGGGTGTATGATAGTTCACTGAGTGTGTACTCTGGATGTGTGATGGATCACTCAGTGTGTACTCTGGGTGTGTGGTGGATCACTCAGTGTGTACTCTGGGTGTGAGGTGGATCACTCAGTGTGTACTCTGGGTGTGTGGTAGATCACTCAGTGTGTACTCTGTGTGTGTGATGGATCACTCAGTGTGTACTCTGGGTGTGTGGTGGATCACTCAGTGTGTATTCTGGGTGTGTGGTGGATCACTCAGTGTTTACTCTGGGTGTGTGGTGGATCACTCAGTGTGTCCTCTGGGTGTGTGGTAGGTCACTCAGTGTGTACTCTGGGTGTGTGATGGATCATTCAGTGTGTACTCTGGGTGTGTGGTGGATCACTCAGTGTGTACTCTGGGTGTGTGTTGGATCACTCAGTATGTACTCTGGGTGTGTGATGGATCACTCAGTGTGTACTCTGGGTGTGTGGTGGATCACTCCGTGTGTACTCTGGGTGTGTGGTGGATCACTGAGTGTGTACTCTGGGTGTGTGATGGATCACTCAGTGTGTACTCTGAGTGTGTGGTGGATCACTCAGTGTGTACTCTGGGTGTGTGTTGGATCACTCAGTATGTACTCTGGGTGTGTGATGGATCACTCAGTGTGTACTCTGGGTGTCTGGTGGACCACTCAGTGTGTACTCTGGGTGTGTGGTGGATCACTCAGTGTGTACTCTGGGTGTGTGGTGGATCACTCAGTCTGTACTCTGGGTGTGTGATGGATCACTCAGTGTGTACTCTGGGTGTGTGATGGATCACTCAGTGTGTACTCTGGGTGTGTGGTGGATCGCTCAGTGTGTACTCTGGGTGTGTGATGGATCACTCAGTGTGTATTCTCGGTGTGTGATGGATCACTCAGCGTGTACTCTGGGTGTGTGATGGATCACTCAGTGTGTACTCTGGGTGTGTGATGGATCACTGAGTGTGTATTATGGGTGTGTGGTGGATCACTCAGTGTGTACTCTGGGTGTGTGGTGGATCACTGAGTGTGTATTCTGGGTGTGTGATGGATCACTCAGTGTGTACTCTGGGTGTGTGGTGGATCACTGAGTGTGTATTCTGGGTGTGTGATGGATGACTCAGTGTGTACTCTGGGTGTGTGGTGGATCACTCAGTGTGTACTCTGGGTGTGTGGTGGATCACTGAGTGTGTATTCTGGGTGTGTGGTGGATCACTCAGTGTGTACGCTGGGTGTGTGGTGGATCACTGAGTGTGTATTCTGGGTGTGTGATGGATCACTGAGTGTGTACTCTGGGTGTGTGGTGGATCACTCAGTGTGTACTCTGGGTGTGAGATGGAACACTCAGTGTGTACTCTGGGTGTGTGGTGGATCACTCAGTGTGCTCTCTAACTGGTGTGTGGTGGATCACTCAGTGTGCTCTCTAACTGGGCGTGTGGTGGATCACTCAGTGTGCTCTCTAACTGGGTGTGTGGTGGATCACTCAGTGTACTCTCTAACTGGGCGTATGGTGGATCACTTAGTGTGCTCTCTAACTGGGCGTGTGGTGGATCACTCAGTGTTCTCTCTAACTGGGTGTGTGGTGGATCACTCAGTGTGCTCTCTAACTGGGTGTGTGGTGGATCACTCAGTGTGCTCTCTAACTGGGCGTGTGGTGGTTCACACAGTGTGCTCTCTATCTGGGTGTGTGGTGGATCACTCAGTGTGCTCTCTAACTGGGCGTGTGGTGGATCACTCAGTGTGCTCTCTAACTGGGTGTGTGGTGGATCACTCTGTGCTCTCTAACTGGGCGTGTGGTAGATCAGTCTGTGTGCTCTCTAACTGGGTGTGTGGTGGATCACTCAGTGTGCTCTCTAACTGGGTGTGTGGTGGATCACTCAGTGTGCTCTCTAACTGGGTGTGTGGTGGATCAGTCTGTGTGCTCTCTAACTGGGCGTATGGTGGATTAGTCAGTGTGCTCTCTAACTGGGTGTGTGGTGGATCAGTCTGTGTGCTCTCTAACTGGGCGTGTGGTGGATCACTCAGTGTGCTCTCTAACTGGGCGTCTGTTGGATCACTCAGTGTGCTCTCTAATTGGGTGTGTGGTGGATCACTCAGTGTGCTCTCCAACTGGGCGTATGGTGGATCACTCAATGTGCTCTCTAACTGGGTGTGTGGTGGATCACTCAGTGTGCTCTCTAACTGGGCGTGTGGTGGATCAAAGTTGAAACTTTATTGCTGGAACAGCACAGCAGGTCAGGCAGCATCCAGGGAACAGGAGATTCGACGTTTCGGGCACAGGCCCTTCTTCAGGAATGAGCAGAGAGTGTTCAGCAGGAGAAGATAAAGTCCCTCCTCCCTACCTTTTATCTTCTCCTGCTGAACACTCTCTGCTCATTCCTGAAGAAGGGCCTGTGCCCGAAACGTCGAATCTCCTGTTCCCTGGATGCTGCCTGACCTGCTGTGCTGTTCCAGCAATAAAGTTTCAACTTTGATCTCCAGCATCTGCAGACCTTACTTTCTCCTCGTGTGGTGGATCACTCAGTGTGCTCTCTAACTGGGTGTGTGGTGGATTACTCAGTGTGCTCTCCAACTGGGTGTGTGGTAGATTACTCAGTGTGCTCTCTAACTGGGCGTGAGTTAGATCAGTCTGTGTGCTCTCTAACTGGGCGTGTGGTGGATCACTCAGTGTGCTCTCTAACTGGCGTGTGGTGGATCACTCAGTGTGCTCTCTAACTGGGCATCTGTTGGATCACTCAGTGTGCTCTCTAACTGGCGTGTGGTGGATCACTCAGTGTGCTCTCTAACTGGGCATCTGTTGGATCACTCAGTGTGCTCTCTAACTGGGCGTGTGGTGGATCACTCAGTGTGCTCCCTAACTGGGTGTGTGGTGAATTACTCAGTGTGCTCTCTAACTGGGTGTGTGTTAGATCAGTCTGTGTGCTCTCTAACTGGGTGTGTGGTGGATCACTCAGTGTGCTCTCTAACTGGGCGTCTGTTGGATCACTCAGTGTGCTCTCTAATTGGGTGTGTGGTGGATCACTCAGTGTGCTCTCTAACTGGGCGTGTGGTGGATCACTCAGTGTGCTCTCTATCTGGGCGTGTGGTGGGTTACTCAGTGTACTCTCTAACTGGGCGTGTGGTAGATCACTCAGTGTGCTCTCTAACTGGGCGTGTGTTAGATCAGTCTGTGTGCTCTCTAACTGGGTGTGTGGTGGATCACTCAGTGTGCTCTCTAACTGGGCGTCTGTTGGATCACTCAGTGTGCTCTCTAATTGGGTGTGTGGTGGATCACTCAGTGTGCTCTCTAACTGTGCATGTGGTGGATCACTCAGTGTGCTCTCTAACTGGGCGTGTGGTAGGTTACTCAGTGTACTCTCTAACTGGGCGTGTGGTAGATCACTCAGTGTGCTCTCTAACTGGGCGTGTGTTAGATCAGTCTGTGTGCTCTCTAACTGGGTTTGTGGTCGATCACTCAGTGTGCTCTCTAACTGGGTGTGTGGTGGATCACTCAGTGTGCTCTCTATCTGGGCGTGTGGTGGATCACTCAGTGTGCTCTCCAACTGGGTGTGTGTACTCTCGGTGTGTGATGGATCACTCAGTGTGTACTCTGGGTGTGTGATGGATCACTCAGTGTGTACTCTGGGTGTGTGGTGGATCACTCAGTGTGTACTCTGGGTGTGAGATGGATCACTCAGTGTGTACTCTGGGTGTGTGGTGGATCACTCATTGTGTACTCTGGGTGTGTGGTGGATCACTCAGTGTGTACTCTGGGTGTGTGGTGGATCACTCAGTGTGTACTATGGGTGTGTGATGGATCACTCAGTGTGTACTCTGGATGTGTCATGGATCACTCAGTGTGTGCTCTGGGTGTGTGTTGGATCACTCAGTGTGTACTCTGGGTGTGTGGTAGATCACTCAGTGTGTACTCTGGGTCTGTGGTGGATCACTCAGTCTGTACTCTGGGTGTGTGATGGATCACTCAGTGTGTACTCTGGGTGTGTGATGGATTACTCAGTGTGTACTCTCGGTGTGTGATGGATCACTCAGTGTGTACTCTGGGTGTGTGGTGGATCACTCAGTGTGTACTCTGGGTGTGTGGTAGATCACTCAGTGTGTACTCTGGGTGTGTGGTGGATCACTCAGTCTGTACTCTGGGTGTGTGATGGATCACTCAGTGTGTACTCTGGGTGTGTGATGGATCACTCAGTGTGTACTCTGGGTGTGTGGTGGATCACTCAGTGTGTACTCTGGGTGTGTGGTGGATCACTCAGTCTGTACTCTGGGTGTGTGATGGATCACTCAGTGTGTACTCTGGGTGTGTGGTGGATCGCTCAGTGTGTACTCTGGGTGTGTGATGGATCACTCAGTGTGTATTCTCGGTGTGTGATGGATCACTCAGCGTGTACTCTGGGTGTGTGATGGATCACTCAGTGTGTACTCTGGGTGTGTGATGGATCACTGAGTGTGTATTCTGGGTGTGTGGTGGATCACTCAGTGTGTACTCTGGGTGTGTGGTGGATCACTGAGTGTGTATTCTGGGTGTGTGATGGATGACTCAGTGTGTACTCTGGGTGTGTGGTGGATCACTCAGTGTGTACTCTGGGTGTGTGGTGGATCACTGAGTGTGTATTCTGGGTGCGTGGTGGATCACTCAGTGTGTACGCTGGGTGTGTGGTGGATCACTGAGTGTGTATTCTGGGTGTGTGATGGATCACTGAGTGTGTACTCTGGGTGTGTGGTGGATCACTCAGTGTGTACTCTGGGTGTGAGATGGATCACTCAGTGTGTACTCTGGGTGTGTGATGGATCACTGAGTGTGTACTCTGGGTATGTGATGGATCACTCAGTGTGTACTCTGGGTGTGTGATGGATCGCTCAGTGTGTACTCTGGGTGTGTGGTGGATCACTGAGTGTGTATTCTGGGTGTTTGGTGGATCACTCAGTGTGCTCTCTAACTGGGTGTGTGGTTGATCACTCAGTGTGCTCTCTAATTGGGCGTGTGGTGGACCACTCAGTGTGCTCTCTAACTGGGCGTGTGGTGGATCACTCAGTGTGCTCTCTAACTGGGCGTGTGGTGGATTACTCAGTGTGCTCTCTAACTGGGCGTGTGGTGGATCACTCAGTGTGCTCTCTAATTGGGCGTGTGGTGGATCACTCAGTGTGCTCTCTAACTGGGTGTGTGGTGGATCACTCAGTGTGCTCTCTATCTGGATGTGTGGTGGATCACTCAGTGTGTACTCTGGGTGTGTGGTAGATCATTCAGTGTGTACTCTGGGTGTGTGATGGATCACTCAGTGTGTAATCTGGGTGTGTGATGGATCACTCAGTGTGTACTCTGGGTGTGTGGTGGATCACTCAGTGTGTACTCTGGGTGTATGATGCATCACTCAGTGTGTACTCTGGGTGTGTGGTGGATCACTCAGTGTGTACTCTGTGTGTGTGATGGATCACTCAGTGTGTACTCTGGGTGTGTGGTGGATCACTCAGTGTGTACTGTGGGTGTGTGATGGATCACTCAGTGTGTACACTGGGTGTGTGGTGGATCACTCAGTGTGTACTCTGGGTGTGTGATGGATCACTCAGTGTGTACTCTGGGTGTGTGGTGGACCACTCAGTGTGTACTCTGGGTGTGTGGTGGATCACTCAGTGTGTACTCTGGGTGTATGATGGATTACTCAGTGTGTACTCTGGGTGTGTGGTGGATCACTCAGTGTGTACTCTGGGTGTGTGGTGGATCACTCAGTGTGTCCTCTCGTTGTGTGGTGGATCACTCAGTGTGTACTGTGGGTGTGTGATGGATCACTCAGTGTGTACGCTGGGTGTGTGGTGGATCACTCAGTGTGTACTCTGGGTGTGTGGTGGACCACTCAGTGTGTACTCTGGGTGTGTGATGGATCACTCAGTGTGTACTCTGGGTGTATGATGGATCACTCAGTGTGTACTCTGGGTGTGTGGTGGACCACTCAGTGTGTACTCTGGGTGTGTGGTGGATCACTCAGTGTGTACTCTGGGTGTATGATGGTTCACTCAGTGTGTACTCTGGGTGTGTGATGGATGACTCAGTGTGTACTCTGGGTGTGTGGTGGATCACTCAGTGTGTACTCTGGGTGTGAGGTGGATCACTCAGTGTGTACTCTGGGTGTGTGGTAGATCACTCAGTGTGTACTCTGGGTGTGTGGTGGATCACTGAGTGTGTAATCTAGGTGTGTGATGGATCACTCAGTGTGTACTCTGGGTGTGTGGTGGATCACTCAGTGTGTATTCTGGGTGTGTGGTGGATCACTGAGTGTTTACTCTGGGTGTGTGGTGGATCACTCAGTGTGTCCTCTGGGTGTGTGGTAGGTCACTCAGTGTGTACGCTGGGTGTGTGGTGGATCACTCAGTGTGTACTCTGGGTGTGTGATGGATCATTCAGTGTGTACTCTGGGTGTGTGGTGGATCACTCAGTGTGTACTCTGGGTGTGTGTTGGATCACTCAGTATGTACTCTGGGTGTGTGATGGATCACTCAGTGTGTACTCTGGGTGTGTGGTGGATCACTCCGTGTGTACTCTGGGTGTGTGATGGATCACTGAGTGTGTACTCTGGGTGTGTGATGGATCACTCAGTGTGTACTCTGAGTGTGTGATGGATCACTCAGTGTGTACTCTGGGTGTGTGTTGGATCACTCAGTATGTACTCTGGGTGTGTGATGGATCACTCAGTGTGTACTCTGGGTGTGTGGTGGACCACTCAGTGTGTACTCTGGGTGTGTGGTGGATCACTCAGTGTGTACTCTGGGTGTGTGGTGTATCACTGAGTGTGTACTCTGGGTGTGTGGTGGATCACTCAGTGTGTACTCTGGGTGTGTGATGGATCATTCAGTGTGTACTCTGGGTGTGTGGTGGATCACTGAGTGTGTATTCTCGGTGTGTGATGGATCACTCAGTGTGTACTCTGGGTGTGTGATGGATCACTCACTGTGTACTCTGGGTGTGTGATCGATCACTCAGTGTGTACTCTGGGTGTGTGGTGGATCACTCTGTGTGTACTCTGGGTGTGTGGTGGATCACTGAGTGTGTACTCTGGGTGTGTGATGGATCACTCAGTGTGTACTCTGGGTGTGTGGTGGATCACTCAGTATGTATTCTGGGTGTGTGATGGATCACTCAGCGTGTACTCTGGGTGTGTGATGGATCACTCAGTGTGCTCTCTAACTGGGCGTGTGGTGGATTACTCAGTGTGCTCTCTAACTGGGCGTGTGGTGGATCACTCAGTGTGCTCTCTAATTGGGCGTGTGGTGGATCACTCAGTGTGCTCTCTAACTGGGTGTGTGGTGGATCACTCAGTGTGCTCTCTATCTGGATGTGTGGTGGATCACTCAGTGTGTACTCTGGGTGTGTGGTAGATCACTCAGTGTGTACTCTGGGTGTGTGATGGATCACTCAGTGTGTAATCTGGGTGTGTGATGGATCACTCAGTGTGTACTCTGGGTGTGTGGTGGATCACTCAGTGTGTACTCTGGATGTATGATGCATCACTCAGTGTGTACTCTGGGTGTGTGGTGGATCACTCAGTGTGTACTCTGTGTGTGTGATGGATCACTCAGTGTGTACTCTGGGTGTGTGGTGGATCACTCAGTGTGTCCTCTGGGTGTGTGGTGGATCACTCAGTGTGTACTGTGGGTGTGTGATGGATCACTCAGTGTGTACACTGGGTGTGTGGTGGATCACTCAGTGTGTACTCTGGGTGTGTGATGGATCACTCAGTGTGTACTCTGGGTGTGTGGTGGACCACTCAGTGTGTACTCTGGGTGTGTGGTGGATCACTCAGTGTGTACTCTGGGTGTATGATGGATTACTCAGTGTGTACTCTGGGTGTGTGGTGGATCACTCAGTGTGTACTCTGGGTGTGTGGTGGATCACTCAGTGTGTCCTCTCGTTGTGTGGTGGATCACTCAGTGTGTACTGTGGGTGTGTGATGGATCACTCAGTGTGTACGCTGGGTGTGTGGTGGATCACTCAGTGTGTACTCTGGGTGTGTGGTGGACCACTCAGTGTGTACTCTGGGTGTGTGATGGATCACTCAGTGTGTACTCTGGGTGTATGATGGATCACTCAGTGTGTACTCTGGGTGTGTGGTGGACCACTCAGTGTGTACTCTGGGTGTGTGGTGGATCACTCAGTGTGTACTCTGGGTGTATGATGGTTCACTCAGTGTGTACTCTGGGTGTGTGATGGATGACTCAGTGTGTACTCTGGGTGTGTGGTGGATCACTCAGTGTGTACTCTGGGTGTGAGGTGGATCACTCAGTGTGTACTCTGGGTGTGTGGTAGATCACTCAGTGTGTACTCTGGGTGTGTGGTGGATCACTGAGTGTGTAATCTAGGTGTGTGATGGATCACTCAGTGTGTACTCTGGGTGTGTGGTGGATCACTCAGTGTGTATTCTGGGTGTGTGGTGGATCACTGAGTGTTTACTCTGGGTGTGTGGTGGATCACTCAGTGTGTCCTCTGGGTGTGTGGTAGGTCACTCAGTGTGTACGCTGGGTGTGTGGTGGATCACTCAGTGTGTACTCTGGGTGTGTGATGGATCATTCAGTGTGTACTCTGGGTGTGTGGTGGATCACTCAGTGTGTACTCTGGGTGTGTGTTGGATCACTCAGTATGTACTCTGGGTGTGTGATGGATCACTCAGTGTGTACTCTGGGTGTGTGGTGGATCACTCCGTGTGTACTCTGGGTGTGTGATGGATCACTCAGTGTGTACTCTGGGTGTGTGATGGATTACTCAGTGTGTACTCTGGGTGTGTGATGGATCACTCAGTGTGTACTCTGGGTGTGTGGTGGATCACTCAGTGTGTACTCTGGGTGTGTGGTAGATCACTCAGTGTGTACTCTGGGTGTGTGGTGGATCACTCAGTCTGTACTCTGGGTGTGTGATGGATCACTCAGTGTGTACTCTGGGTGTGTGGTGGATCACTGAGTGTGTATTCTGGGTGTGTGATGGATCACTCAGTGTGTACTCTGGGTGTGTGGTGGATCACTGAGTGTGTATTCTGGGTGTGTGATGGATGACTCAGTGTGTACTCTGGGTGTGTGGTGGATCACTCAGTGTGTACTCTGGGTGTGTGGTGGATCACTGAGTGTGCTCTCTAACTGGGCGTGTGGTGGATCACTCAGTGTTATCTCTAACTGGGTGTGTGGTGGATCACTCAGTGTGCTCTCTAACTGGGTGTGTGGTGGATCACTCAGTGTGCTCTCTAACTGGGCGTGTGGTGGATCACACAGTGTGCTCTCTATCTGGGTGTGTGGTGGATCACTCAGTGTGCTCTCTAACTGGGCGTGTGGTGGATCACTCAGTGTGCTCTCTAACTGGGTGTGTGGTGGATCACTCTGTGCTCTCTAACTGGGCGTGTGGTAGATCAGTCTGTGTGCTCTCTAACTGGGTGTGTGGTGGATCACTCAGTGTGCTCTCTAACTGGGTGTGTGGTGGATCAGTCTGTGTGCTCTCTAACTGGGCGTATGGTGGATTAGTCAGTGTGCTCTCTAACTGGGTGTGTGGTGGATCAGTCTGTGTGCTCTCTAACTGGGCGTGTGGTGGATCACTCAGTGTGCTCTCTAACTGGGCGTCTGTTGGATCACTCAGTGTGCTCTCTAATTGGGTGTGTGGTGGATCACTCAGTGTGCTCTCTAACTGGGTGTGTGGTGGATTACTCAGTGTGCTCTCCAACTGGGTGTGTGGTAGATTACTCAGTGTGCTCTCTAACTGGGCGTGAGTTAGATCAGTCTGTGTGCTCTCTAACTGGGCGTGTGGTGGATCACTCAGTGTGCTCTCTAACTGGCGTGTGGTGGATCACTCAGTGTGCTCTCTAACTGGGCATCTGTTGGATCACTCAGTGTGCTCTCTAACTGGCGTGTAGTGGATCACTCAGTGTGCTCCCTAACTGGGTGTGTGGTGAATTACTCAGTGTGCTCTCTAACTGGGCGTGTGGTAGATCACTCAGTGTGCTCTCTAACTGGGTGTGTGTTAGATCAGTCTGTGTGCTCTCTAACTGGTTGTGTGGTGGATCACTCAGTGTGCTCTCTAACTGGGCGTCTGTTGGATCACTCAGTGTGCTCTCTAATTGGGTGTGTGGTGGATCACTCAGTGTGCTCTCTAACTGGGCGTGTGGTGGATCACTCAGTGTGCTCTCTATCTGGGCGTGTGGTGGGTTACTCAGTGTACTCTCTAACTGGGCGTGTGGTAGATCACTCAGTGTGCTCTCTAACTGGGCGTGTGTTAGATCAGTCTGTGTGCTCTCTAACTGGGTGTGTGGTGGATCACTCAGTGTGCTCTCTAACTGGGCGTCTGTTGGATCACTCAGTATGCTCTCTAATTGGGTGTGTGGTGGATCACTCAGTGTGCTCTCTAACTGTGCATGTGGTGGATCACTCAGTGTGCTCTCTAACTGGGCGTGTGGTAGGTTACTCAGTGTACTCTCTAACTGGGCGTGTGGTAGATCACTCAGTGTGCTCTCTAACTGGGCGTGTGTTAGATCAGTCTGTGTGCTCTCTAACTGGGTTTGTGGTCGATCACTCAGTGTGCTCTCTAACTGGGTGTGTGGTGGATCACTCAGTGTGCTCTCTATCTGGGCGTGTGGTGGATCACTCAGTGTGCTCTCCAACTGGGTGTGTGTACTCTCGGTGTGTGATGGATCACTCAGTGTGTACTCTGGGTGTGTGATGGATCACTCAGTGTGTACTCTGGGTGTGTGGTGGATCACTCAGTGTGTACTCTGGGTGTGAGATGGATCACTCAGTGTGTACTCTGGGTGTGTGGTGGATCACTCATTGTGTACTCTGGGTGTGTGGTGGATCACTCAGTGTGTACTCTGGGTGTGTGGTGGATCACTCAGTGTGTACTATGGGTGTGTGATGGATCACTCAGTGTGTACTCTGGGTGTGTGATGGATCACTCAGTGTGTGCTCTGGGTGCGTGTTGGATCACTCAGTGTGTACTCTGGGTGTGTGGTAGATCACTCAGTGTGTACTCTGGGTCTGTGGTGGATCACTCAGTCTGTACTCTGGGTGTGTGATGGATCACTCAGTGTGTACTCTGGGTGTGTGATGGATTACTCAGTGTGTACTCTCGGTGTGTGATGGATCACTCAGTGTGTACTCTGGGTGTGTGGTGGATCACTCAGTGTGTACTCTGGGTGTGTGGTAGATCACTCAGTGTGTACTCTGGGTGTGTGGTGGATCACTCAGTCTGTACTCTGGGTGTGTGATGGATCACTCAGTGTGTACTCTGGGTGTGTGATGGATCACTCAGTGTGTACTCTGGGTGTGTGGTGGATCACTCAGTCTGTACTCTGGGTGTGTGATGGATCACTCAGTGTGTACTCTGGGTGTGTGGTGGATCGCTCAGTGTGTACTCTGGGTGTGTGATGGATCACTCAGTGTGTATTCTCGGTGTGTGATGGATCACTCAGCGTGTACTCTGGGTGTGTGATGGATCACTCAGTGTGTACTCTGGGTGTGTGATGGATCACTGAGTGTGTATTCTGGGTGTGTGATGGATCACTCAGTGTGTACTCTGGGTGTGTGGTGGATCACTGAGTGTGTATTCTGGGTGTGTGATGGATGACTCAGTGTGTACTCTGGGTGTGTGGTGGATCACTCAGTGTGTACTCTGGGTGTGTGGTGGATCACTGAGTGTGTATTCTGGGTGCGTGGTGGATCACTCAGTGTGTACGCTGGGTGTGTGGTGGATCACTGAGTGTGTATTCTGGGTGTGTGATGGATCACTGAGTGTGTACTCTGGGTGTGTGGTGGATCACTCAGTGTGTACTCTGGGTGTGAGATGGATCACTCAGTGTGTACTCTGGGTGTGTGATGGATCACTGAGTGTGTACTCTGGGTGTGTGATGGATCACTCAGTGTGTACTCTGGGTGTGTGATGGATCGCTCAGTGTGTACTCTGGGTGTGTGGTGGATCACTGAGTGTGTTTTCTGGGTGTGTGGTGGATCACTCAGTGTGCTCTCTAACTGGGTGTGTGGTTGATCACTCAGTGTGCTCTCTAATTGGGCGTGTGGTGGACCACTCAGTGTGCTCTCTAACTGGGCGTGTGGTGGATCACTCAGTGTGCTCTCTAATTGGGCGTGTGGTGGATCACTCAGTGTGCTCTCTAACTGGGTGTGTGGTGGATCACTCAGTGTGCTCTCTATCTGGATGTGTGGTGGATCACTCAGTGTGTACTCTGGGTGTGTGGTAGATCACTCAGTGTGTACTCTGGGTGTGTGATGGATCACTCAGTGTGTAATCTGGGTGTGTGATGGATCACTCAGTGTGTACTCTGGGTGTGTGGTGGATCACTCAGTGTGTACTCTGGGTGTATGATGCATCACTCAGTGTGTACTCTGGGTGTGTGGTGGATCACTCAGTGTGTACTCTGTGTGTGTGATGGATCACTCAGTGTGTACTCTGGGTGTGTGGTGGATCACTCAGTGTGTCCTCTGGGTGTGTGGTGGATCACTCAGTGTGTACTGTGGGTGTGTGATGGATCACTCAGTGTGTACACTGGGTGTGTGGTGGATCACTCAGTGTGTACTCTGGGTGTGTGGTGGATCACTGAGTGTGTATTCTGGGTGTGTGATGGATCACTGAGTGTGTACTCTGGGTGTGTGGTGGATCACTCAGTGTGTACTCTGGGTGTGAGATGGATCACTCAGTGTGTACTCTGGGTGTGTGATGGATCACTGAGTGTGTACTCTGGGTGTGTGATGGATCACTCAGTGTGTACTCTGGGTGTGTGATGGATCGCTCAGTGTGTACTCTGGGTGTGTGGTGGATCACTGAGTGTGTTTTCTGGGTGTGTGGTGGATCACTCAGTGTGCTCTCTAACTGGGTGTGTGGTTGATCACTCAGTGTGCTCTCTAATTGGGCGTGTGGTGGACCACTCAGTGTGCTCTCTAACTCTGCGTGTGGTGGATCACTCAGTGTGCTCTCTAATTGGGCGTGTGGTGGATCACTCAGTGTGCTCTCTAACTGGGTGTGTGGTGGATCACTCAGTGTGCTCTCTATCTGGATGTGTGGTGGATCACTCAGTGTGTACTCTGGGTGTGTGGTAGATCATTCAGTGTGTACTCTGGGTGTGTGATGGATCACTCAGTGTGTAATCTGGGTGTGTGATGGATCACTCAGTGTGTACTCTGGGTGTGTGGTGGATCACTCAGTGTGTACTCTGGGTGTATGATGCATCACTCAGTGTGTACTCTGGGTGTGTGGTGGATCACTCAGTGTGTACTCTGTGTGTGTGATGGATCACTCAGTGTGTACTCTGGGTGTGTGGTGGATCACTCAGTGTGTCCTCTGGGTGTGTGGTGGATCACTCAGTGTGTACTGTGGGTGTGTGATGGATCACTCAGTGTGTACACTGGGTGTGTGGTGGATCACTCAGTGTGTACTCTGGGTGTGTGATGGATCACTCAGTGTGTACTCTGGGTGTGTGGTGGACCACTCAGTGTGTACTCTGGGTGTGTGGTGGATCACTCAGTGTGTACTCTGGGTGTATGATGGATTACTCAGTGTGTACTCTGGGTGTGTGGTGGATCACTCAGTGTGTACTCTGGGTGTGTGGTGGATCACTCAGTGTGTCCTCTCGTTGTGTGGTGGATCACTCAGTGTGTACTGTGGGTGTGTGATGGATCACTCAGTGTGTACTCTGGGTGTGTGGTGGATCACTCAGTGTGTACTCTGGGTGTGTGGTGGACCACTCAGTGTGTACTCTGGGTGTGTGATGGATCACTCAGTGTGTACTCTGGGTGTATGATGGATCACTCAGTGTGTACTCTGGGTGTGTGGTGGACCACTCAGTGTGTACTCTGGGTGTGTGGTGGATCACTCAGTGTGTACTCTGGGTGTATGATGGTTCACTCAGTGTGTACTCTGGGTGTGTGATGGATGACTCAGTGTGTACTCTGGGTGTGTGGTGGATCACTCAGTGTGTACTCTGGGTGTGAGGTGGATCACTCAGTGTGTACTCTGGGTGTGTGGTAGATCACTCAGTGTGTACTCTGGGTGTGTGGTGGATCACTCAGTGTGTACTCTGGGTGTGTGGTGGATCACTCAGTGTGTACTCTGGGTGTATGATGGATTACTCAGTGTGTACTCTGGGTGTGTGGTGGATCACTCAGTGTGTACTCTGGGTGTGTGGTGGATCACTCAGTGTGTCCTCTCGTTGTGTGGTGGATCACTCAGTGTGTACTCTGGGTGTGAGGTGGATCACTCAGTGTGTACTCTGGGTGTGTGGTGGATCACTCAGTGTGTAATCTGGGTGTGTGATGGATCACTCAGTGTGTACTCTGGGTGTGTGGTGGATCACTCAGTGTGTACTCTGGGTGTGTGGTAGGTCACTCAGTGTGTACGCTGGGTGTGTGGTGGATCACTCAGTGTGTACTCTGGGTGTGTGATGGATCATTCAGTGTGTACTCTGGGTGTGTGGTGGATCACTCAGTGTGTACTCTGGGTGTGTGTTGGATCACTCAGTTTGTACTCTGGGTGTGTGATGGATCACTCAGTGTGTACTCTGGGTGTGTGGTGGATCACTCAGTGTGTATTCTGGGTGTGTGGTGGATCACTCAGTGTTTACTCTGGGTGTGTGGTGGATCACTCAGTGTGTCCTCTGGGTGTGTGGTAGGTCACTCAGTGTGTACGCTGGGTGTGTGGTGGATCACTCAGTGTGTACTCTGGGTGTGTGATGGATCATTCAGTGTGTACTCTGGGTGTGTGGTGGATCACTCAGTGTGTACTCTGGGTGTGTGTTGGATCACTCAGTATGTACTCTGGGTGTGTGATGGATCACTCAGTGTGTACTCTGGGTGTGTGGTGGATCACTCCGTGTGTACTCTGGGTGTGTGATGGATCACTGAGTGTGTACTCTGGGTGTATGATGGATCACTCAGTGTGTACTCTGAGTGTGTGGTGGATCACTCAGTGTGTACTCTGGGTGTGTGTTGGATCACTCAGTATGTACTCTGGGTGTGTGATGGATCACTCAGTGTGTACTCTGGGTGTGTGGTGGATCACTCAGTGTGTACTCTGGGTGTGTGATGGATCACTCAGTGTGTACTCTGGGTGTGTGTTGGATCACTCAGTATGTACTCTGAGTGTGTGGTGGATCACTCAGTGTGTACTCTGGGTGTGTGTTGGATCACTCAGTATGTACTCTGGGTGTGTGATGGACCACTCAGTGTGTACTCTGGGTGTGTGGTGGATCACTCAGTGTGTACTCTGGGTGTGTGGTGTATCACTGAGTGTGTACTCTGGGTGTGTGGTGTATCACTGAGTGTGTACTCTGGGTGTGTGGTGGATCACTCAGTGTGTACTCTGGGTGTGTGATGGATCATTCAGTGTGTACTCTGGGTGTGTGGTGGATCACTGAGTGTGTATTCTCGGTGTGTGATGGATCACTCAGTGTGTACTCTGGGTGTGTGATGGATCACTCACTGTGTACTCTGGGTGTGTGGTGGACCACTCAGTGTGTACTCTGGGTGTGTGGTGGATCACTCAGTGTGTACTCTGGGTGTGTGGTGTATCACTGAGTGTGTACTCTGGGTGTGTGGTGGATCACTCAGTGTGTACTCTGGGTGTGTGATGGATCATTCAGTGTGTACTCTGGGTGTGTGGTGGATCACTGAGTGTGTATTCTCGGTGTGTGATGGATCACTCAGTGTGTACTCTGGGTGTGTGGTGGATCACTCAGTGTGTACTCTGGGTGTGTGGTGGATCACTGAGTGTGTACTCTGGGTGTGTGATGGATCACTCAGTGTGTACTCTGGGTGTGTGGTGGATCACTCAGTATGTATTCTGGGTGTGTGATGGATCACTCAGCGTGTACACTGGGTGTGTGATGGATCACTCAGTGTGTAGTGTGGGTGTGTGATGGATTACTCAGTGTGTACTCTGGGTGTGTGATGGATCACTCAGTGTGTCCTCTGGGTGTGTGGTGGATCACTCAGTGTGTACTCTGGGTGTGTGGTAGATCACTCAGTGTGTACTCTGGGTGTGTGGTGGATCACTCAGTCTGTACTCTCGGTGTGTGATGGATCACTCAGTGTGTACTCTGGGTGTGTGATGGATCACTCAGTGTGTACTCTGGGTGTGTGGTGGATCACTCAGTGTGTACTCTGGGTGTGTGGTGGATCACTCAGTCTGTACTCTGGGTGTGTGATGGATCACTCAGTGTGTACTCTGGGTGTGTGATGGATCACTCAGTGTGTACTCTGGGTGTGTGGTGGATCGCTCAGTGTGTACTCTGGGTGTGTGATGGATCACTCAGTGTGTACTCTGGGTGTGTGGTGGATCACTGAGTGTGTATTCTGGGTGTGTGATGGATCACTCAGTGTGTACTCTGGGTGTGTGGTGGATCACTGAGTGTGTATTCTGGGTGTGTGATGGATGACTCAGTGTGTACTCTGGGTGTGTGGTGGATCACTCAGTGTGTACTCTGGGTGTGTGGTGGATCACTGAGTGTGTATTCTGGGTGTGTGGTGGATCACTCAGTGTGTACGCTGGGTGTGTGGTGGATCACTGAGTGTGTACTCTGGGTGTGTGGTGGATCACTCAGTGTGTACGCTGGGTGTGTGGTGGATCACTGAGTGTGTATTCTGGGTGTGTGGTGGATCACTCAGTGTGTATTCTGGGTGTGTGATGGATCACTGAGTGTGTACTCTGGGTGTGTGGTGGATCACTCAGTGTGTACTCTGGGTGTGAGATGGATCTCTCAGTGTGTACTCTGGGTGTGTGATGGATCACTGAGTGTGTACTCTGGGTGTGTGATGGATCACTCAGTGTGTACTCTGGGTGTGTGATGGATCGCTCAGTGTGCTCTCTAACTGGGTGTGTGGTTGATCACTCAGTGTGCTCTCTAATTGGGCGTGTGGTGGATCACTCAGTGTGCTCTCTAACTGGGCGTGTGGTGGATCACTCAGTGTGCTCTCTAACTGGGCGTGTGGTGAATTACTCAGTGTGCTCTCTAACTGGGCGTGTGGTGGATCACTCAGTGTGCTCTCTAATTGGGCGTGTGGTGGATCACTCAGTGTGCTCTCTAACTGGGCGTGTGGTGGATCACTCAGTGTGCTCTCTAATTGGGCGTGTGGTGGATCACTCAGTGTGCTCTCTAACTGGGTGTGTGGTGGATCACTCAGTGTGCTCTCTATCTGGATGTGTGGTGGATCACTCAGTGTGTACTCCAACTGGGTGTGTGGTAGATTACTCAGTGTGCTCTCTAACTGGGCGTGAGTTAGATCAGTCTGTGTGCTCTCTAACTGGGCGTGTGGTGGATCACTCAGTGTGCTCTCTAACTGGCGTGTGGTGGATCACTCAGTGTGCTCTCTAACTGGGCATCTGTTGGATCACTCAGTGTGCTCTCTAACTGGCGTGTGGTGGATCACTCAGTGTGCTCCCTAACTGGGTGTGTGGTGAATTACTCAGTGTGCTCTCTAACTGGGCGTGTGGTAGATCACTCAGTGTGCTCTCTAACTGGGTGTGTGTTAGATCAGTCTGTGTGCTCTCTAACTGGGTGTGTGGTGGATCACTCAGTGTGCTCTCTAACTGGGCGTGTGGTGGATCACTCAGTGTGCTCTCTATCTGGGCGTGTGGTGGGTTACTCAGTGTACTCTCTAACTGGGCGTGTGGTAGATCACTCAGTGTGCTCTCTAACTGGGCGTGTGTTAGATCAGTCTGTGTGCTCTCTAACTGGGTGTGTGGTGGATCACTCAGTGTGCTCTCTAACTGGGCGTCTGTTGGATCACTCAGTGTGCTCTCTAATTGGGTGTGTGGTGGATCACTCAGTGTGCTCTCTAACTGTGCATGTGGTGGATCACTCAGTGTGCTCTCTAACTGGGCGTGTGGTAGATCACTCAGTGTGCTCTCTAACTGGGCGTGTGTTAGATCATTCTGTGTGCTCTCTAACTGGGTTTGTGGTCGATCACTCAGTGTGCTCTCTAACTGGGTGTGTGGTGGATCACTCAGTGTGCTCTCTATCTGGGCGTGTGGTGGATCACTCAGTGTGCTCTCCAACTGGGTGTGTGTACTCTCGGTGTGTGATGGATCACTCAGTGTGTACTCTGGGTGTGTGATGGATCACTCAGTGTGTACTCTGGGTGTGTGGTGGATCACTCAGTGTGTACTCTGGGTGTGAGATGGATCACTCAGTGTGTACTCTGGGTGTGTGGTGGATCACTCATTGTGTACTCTGGGTGTGTGGTGGATCACTCAGTGTGTACTCTGGGTGTGTGGTGGATCACTCAGTGTGTACTATGGGTGTGTGATGGATCACTCAGTGTGTACTCTGGGTGTGTGATGGATCACTCAGTGTGTGCTCTGGGTGTGTGTTGGATCACTCAGTGTGTACTCTGGGTGTGTGGTAGATCACTCAGTGTGTACTCTGGGTCTGTGGTGGATCACTCAGTCTGTACTTTGGGTGTGTGATGGATCACTCAGTGTGTACTCTGGGTGTGTGATGGATTACTCAGTGTGTACTCTCGGTGTGTGATGGATCACTCAGTGTGTACTCTGGGTGTGTGGTGGATCACTCAGTGTGTACTCTGGGTGTGTGGTAGATCACTCAGTGTGTACTCTGGGTGTGTGGTGGATCACTCAGTCTGTACTCTGGGTGTGTGATGGATCACTCAGTGTGTACTCTGGGTGTGTGATGGATCACTCAGTGTGTACTCTGGGTGTGTGGTGGATCACTCAGTGTGTACTCTGGGTGTGTGGTGGATCACTCAGTCTGTACTCTGGGTGTGTGGTGGATCGCTCAGTGTGTACTCTGGGTGTGTGATGGATCACTCAGTGTGTATTCTCGGTGTGTGATGGATCACTCAGCGTGTACTCTGGGTGTGTGATGGATCACTCAGTGTGTACTCTGGGTGTGTGATGGATCACTGAGTGTGTATTATGGGTGTGTGGTGGATCACTCAGTGTGTACTCTGGGTGTGTGGTGGATCACTGAGTGTGTATTCTGGGTGTGTGATGGATCACTCAGTGTGTACTCTGGGTGTGTGGTGGATCACTGAGTGTGTATTCCGGGTGTGTGATGGATGACTCAGTGTGTACTCTGGGTGTGTGGTGGATCACTCAGTGTGTACTCTGGGTGTGTGGTGGATCACTGAGTGTGTATTCTGGGTGTGTGGTGGATCACTCAGTGTGTACGCTGGGTGTGTGGTGGATCACTGAGTGTGTATTCTGGGTGTGTGATGGATCACTGAGTGTGTACTCTGGGTGTGTGGTGGATCACTCAGTGTGTACTCTGGGTGTGAGATGGATCACTCAGTGTGTACTCTGGGTGTGTGATGGATCACTGAGTGTGTACTCTGGGTGTGTGATGGATCACTCACTGTGTACTCTGGGTGTGTGATGGATCGCTCAGTGTGTACTCTGGGTGTGTGGTGGATCACTGAGTGTGTATTCTGGGTGTGTGGTGGATCACTCAGTGTGCTCTCTAACTGGGTGTGTGGTGGATCACTCAGTGTGCTCTCTAACTGGGCGTGTGGTGGATTACTCAGTGTGCTCTCTAACTGGGCGTGTGGTGGATCACTCAGTGTGCTCTCTATCTGGATGTGTGGTGGATCACTCAGTGTGTACTCTGGGTGTGTGGTAGATCACTCAGTGTGTACTCTGGGTGTGTGATGGATCACTCAGTGTGTACTCTGGGTGTGTGGTGGATCACTCAGTGTGTACTCTGGGTGTGTGATGGATCACTCAGTGTGTACTCTGGGTGTGTGGTAGGTCACTCAGTGTGTACTCTGGGTGTGTGATGGATCACTCAGTGTGTACTCTGGGTGTGTGGTTCATCACTCAGTGTGTAATCTGGGTGTGTGATGGATCACTCAGTGTGTAATCTGGGTGTGTGATGGATCACTCAGTGTGTACTCTGGGTGTGTGGTGGATCACTCAGTGTGTACTCTGGGTGTATGATGCATCACTCAGTGTGTACTCTGGGTGTGTGGTGGATCACTCAGTGTGTACTCTGGGTGTGTGGTGGATCACTCAGTGTGTACTCTGGGTGTGTGATGGATCACTCAGTGTGTACTCTGGGTGTGTGGTGGACCACTCAGTGTGTACTCTGGGTGTGTGGTGGATCACTCAGTGTGTACTCTGGGTGTATGATGGATTACTCAGTGTGTACTCTGGGTGTGTGGTGGATCACTCAGTGTGTACTCTGGGTGTGTGGTGGATCACTCAGTGTGTCCTCTCGTTGTGTGGTGGATCACTCAGTGTGTACTGTGGGTGTGTGATGGATCACTCAGTGTGTACGCTGGGTGTGTGGTGGATCACTCAGTGTGTACTCTGGGTGTGTGGTGGACCACTCAGTGTGTACTCTGGGTGTGTGATGGATCACTCAGTGTGTACTCTGGGTGTATGATGGATCACTCAGTGTGTACTCTGGGTGTGTGGTGGACCACTCAGTGTGTACTCTGGGTGTGTGGTGGATCACTCAGTGTGTACTCTGGGTGTATGATGGTTCACTCAGTGTGTACTCTGGGTGTATGATGGATCACTCAGTGTGTACTCTGGGTGTGTGGTAGATCACTCAGTGTGTACTCTGGGTGTGTGGTGGATCACTGAGTGTGTAATCTGGGTGTGTGATGGATCACTCAGTGTGTACTCTGGGTGTGTGGTGGATCACTCAGTGTGTATTCTGGGTGTGTGGTGGATCACTCAGTGTTTACTCTGGGTGTGTGGTGGATCACTCAGTGTGTCCTCTGGGTGTGTGGTAGGTCACTCAGTGTGTACGCTGGGTGTGTGGTGGATCACTCAGTGTGTACTCTGGGTGTGTGATGGATCATTCAGTGTGTACTCTGGGTGTGTGGTGGATCACTCAGTGTGTACTCTGGGTGTGTGTTGGATCACTCAGTATGTACTCTGGGTGTGTGATGGATCACTCAGTGTGTACTCTGGGTGTGTGGTGGATCACTCCGTGTGTACTCTGGGTGTGTGATGGATCACTGAGTGTGTACTCTGGGTGTGTGATGGATCACTCAGTGTGTACTCTGAGTGTGTGGTGGATCACTCAGTGTGTACTCTGGGTGTGTGGTGGATCACTCCGTGTGTACTCTGGGTGTGTGATGGATCACTCAGTGTGTACTCTGGGTGTGTGGTGGACCACTCAGTGTGTACTCTGGGTGTGTGGTGGATCACCCAGTGTGTACTCTGGGTGTGTGGTGTATCACTGAGTGTGTACTCTGGGTGTGTGGTGGATCACTCAGTGTGTACTCTGGGTGTGTGATGGATCATTCAGTGTGTACTCTGGGTGTGTGGTGGATCACTGAGTGTGTACTCTGGGTGTGTGATGGATCACTCAGTGTGTACTCTGGGTGTGTGGTGGATCACTCAGTATGTATTCTGGGTGTGTGATGGATCACTCAGCGTGTACTCTGGGTGTGTGATGGATCACTCAGTGTGTACTCTGGGTGTGTGGTGGATCACTCAGTGTGTACTCTGGGTGTGTGGTAGATCACTCAGTGTGTACTCTGGGTGTGTGGTGGATCACTCAGTCTGTACTCTGGGTGTGTGATGGATCACTCAGTGTGTACTCTGGGTGTGTGATGGATCACTCAGTGTGTACTCTGGGTGTGTGGTGGATCACTCAGTGTGTACTCTGGGTGTGTGGTGGATCACTCAGTCTGTACTCTGGGTGTGTGATGGATCACTCAGTGTGTACTCTGGGTGTGTGATGGATCACTCAGTGTGTAATCTGGGTGTGTGGTGGATCGCTCAGTGTGTACTCTGGGTGTGTGATGGATCACTCAGTGTGTACTCTGGGTGTGTGGTGGATCACTGAGTGTGTATTCTGGGTGTGTGATGGATCACTCAGTGTGTACTCTGGGTGTGTGGTGGATCACTGAGTGTGTATTCTGGGTGTGTGATGGATGACTCAGTGTGTACTCTGGGTGTGTGGTGGATCACTCAGTGTGTACTCTGGGTGTGTGGTGGATCACTCAGTGTGTATTCTGGGTGTGTGGTGGATCACTGAGTGTGTATTCTGGGTGTGTGATGGATCACTGAGTGTGTACTCTGGGTGTGTGGTGGATCACTCAGTGTGTACTCTGGGTGTGAGATGGATCACTCAGTGTGTACTCTGGGTGTGTGATGGATCACTGAGTGTGTACTCTGGGTGTGTGATGGATCACTCAGTGTGTACTCTGGGTGTGTGATGGATCGCTCAGTGTGTACTCTGGGTGTGTGGTGGATCACTGAGTGTGTATTCTGGGTGTGTGGTGGATCACTCAGTGTGCTCTCTAACTGGGTGTGTGGTTGATCACTCAGTGTGCTCTCTAATTGGGCGTGTGGTGGATCACTCAGTGTGCTCTCTAACTGGGCGTGTGGTGGATCACTCAGTGTGCTCTCTAACTGGGCGTGTGGTGAATTACTCAGTGTGCTCTCTAACTGGGCGTGTGGTGGATCACTCAGTGTGCTCTCTAATTGGGCGTGTGGTGGATCACTCAGTGTGCTCTCTAACTGGGTGTGTGGTGGATCACTCAGTGTGCTCTCTATCTGGATGTGTGGTGGATCACTCAGTGTGTACTCTGGGTGTGTGATGGATTACTCAGTGTGTACTCTCGGTGTGTGATGGATCACTCAGTGTGTACTCTGGGTGTGTGGTGGATCACTCAATGTGTACTCTGGGTGTGTGGTGGATCACTCAGTCTGTACTCTGGGTGTGTGATGGATCACTCAGTGTGTACTCTGGGTGTGTGATGGATCACTCAGTGTGTACTCTGGGTGTGTGGTGGATCACTCAGTGTGTACTCTGGGTGTGTGGTCGATCACTCAGTCTGTACTCTGGGTGTGTGATGGATCACTCAGTGTGTACTCTGGGTGTGTGGTGGATTGCTCAGTGTGTACTCTGGGTGTGTGATGGATCACTCAGTGTGTATTCTCGGTGTGTGATGGATCACTCAGCGTGTACTCTGGGTGTGTGATGGATCACTCAGTGTGTACTCTGGGTGTGTGATGGATCACTGAGTGTGTATTATGGGTGTGTGGTGGATCACTCAGTGTGTACTCTGGGTGTGTGGTGGATCACTGAGTGTGTATTCTGGGTGTGTGATGGATCACTCAGTGTGTACTCTGGGTGTGTGGTGGATCACTGAGTGTGTATTCTGGGTGTGTGATGGATGACTCAGTGTGTACTCTGGGTGTGTGGTGGATCACTCAGTGTGTACTCTGGGTGTGTGGTGGATCACTGAGTGTGTATTCTGGGTGTGTGGTGGATCACTCAGTGTGTACGCTGGGTGTGTGGTGGATCACTGAGTGTGTATTCTGGGTGTGTGATGGATCACTGAGTGTGTACTCTGGGTGTGTGGTGGATCACTCAGTGTGTACTCTGGGTGTGAGATGGATCACTCAGTGTGTACTCTGGGTGTGTGATGGATCACTGAGTGTGTACTCTGGGTGTGTGATGGATCACTCAGTGTGTACTCTGGGTGTGTGATGGATCGCTCAGTGTGTACTCTGGGTGTGTGGTGGATCACTGAGTGTGTATTCTGGGTGTGTGGTGGATCACTCAGTGTGCTCTCTAACTGGGTGTGTGGTTGATCACTCAGTGTGCTCTCTAATTGGGCGTGTGGTGGACCACTCAGTGTGCTCTCTAACTGGGTGTGTGGTGGATCACTCAGTGTGCTCTCTAACTGGGCGTGTGGTGGATCACTCAGTGTGCTCTCTAACTGGGCGTGTGGTGGATCACTCAGTGTGCTCTCTAATTGGGCGTGTGGTGGATCACTCAGTGTGCTCTCTAACTGGGTGTGTGGTGGATCACTCAGTGTGCTCTCTATCTGGATGTGTGGTGGATCACTCAGTGTGTACTCTGGGTGTGTGGTAGATCACTCAGTGTGTCCTCTGGGTGTGTGATGGATCACTCAGTGTGTAATCTGGGTGTGTGATGGATCACTCAGTGTGTACTCTGGGTGTGTGGTGGATCACTCAGTGTGTACTCTGGGTGTATGATGCATCACTCAGTGTGTACTCTGGGTGTGTGGTGGATCACTCAGTGTGTACTCTGGGTGTGTGGTGGATCACTGAGTGTGTACTCTGGGTGTATGATGCATCACTCAGTGTGTACTCTGGGTGTGTGGTGGATCACTCAGTGTGTACTCTGGGTGTGTGATGGATCACTCAGTGTGTACTCTGGGTGTGTGGTGGATCACACAGTGTGTACTCTGGGTGTGTGATGGATCACTCAGTGTGTACTCTGGGTGTGTGGTGGACCACTCAGTGTGTACTCTGGGTGTGTGGTGGATCACTCAGTGTGTACTCTGGGTGTATGATGGATTACTCAGTGTGTACTCTGGCTGTGTGGTGGATCACTCAGTGTGTACTCTGGGTGTGTGGTGGATCACTCAGTGTGTCCTCTCGTTGTGTGGTGGATCACTCAGTGTGTACTGTGGGTGTGTGATGGATCACTCAGTGTGTACGCTGGGTGTGTGGTGGATCACTCAGTGTGTACTCTGGGTGTGTGGTGGACCACTCAGTGTGTACTCTGGGTGTGTGATGGATCACTCAGTGTGTACTCTGGGTGTGTGGTGGATCACTCAGTGTGTCCTCTCGTTGTGTGGTGGATCACTCAGTGTGTACTCTGGGTGTGTGGTGGATCACTCAGTGTGTACTCTGTGTGTATGATGGTTCACTCAGTGTGTACTCTGGGTGTGTGATGGATGACTCAGTGTGTACTCTGGGTGTGTGGTGGATCACTCAGTGTGTACTCTGGGTGTGAGGTGGATCACTCAGTGTGTACTCTGGGTGTGTGATGGATCACTCAGTGTGTACTCTGGGTGTGTGGTGGATCACTCAGTGTGTACTCTGGGTGTGTGGTAGATCACTCAGTGTGTACTCTGGGTGTGTGGTGGATCACTCAGTGTGTACTCTGTGTGTATGATGGTTCACTCAGTGTGTACTCTGGGTGTGTGATGGATGACTCAGTGTGTACTCTGGGTGTGTGGTGGATCACTCAGTGTGTACTCTGGGTGTGTGATGGATTACTCAGTGTGTACTCTCGGTGTGTGATGGATCACTCAGTGTGTACTCTGGGTGTGTGGTGGATCACTCAGTGTGTACTCTGGGTGTGTGGTAGATCACTCAGTGTGTACTCTGGGTGTGTGGTGGATCACTCAGTCTGTACTCTGGGTGTGTGATGGATCACTCAGTGTGTACTCTGGGTGTGTGATGGATCACTCAGTGTGTACTCTGGGTGTGTGGTGGATCACTCAGTGTGTACTCTGGGTGTGTGGTGGATCACTCAGTCTGTACTCTGGGTGTGTGATGGATCACTCAGTGTGTACTCTGGGTGTGTGGTGGATCGCTCAGTGTGTACTCTGGGTGTGTGATGGATCACTCAGTGTGTATTCTCGGTGTGTGATGGATCACTCAGCGTGTACTCTGGGTGTGTGATGGATCACTCAGTGTGTACTCTGGGTGTGTGATGGATCACTGAGTGTGTATTATGGGTGTGTGGTGGATCACTCAGTGTGTACTCTGGGTGTGTGGTGGATCACTGAGTGTGTATTCTGGGTGTGTGATGGATCACTCAGTGTGTACTCTGGGTGTGTGGTGGATCACTGAGTGTGTATTCTGGGTGTGTGATGGATGACTCAGTGTGTACTCTGGGTGTGTGGTGGATCACTCAGTGTGTACTCTGGGTGTGTGGTGGATCACTGAGTGTGTATTCTGGGTGTGTGGTGGATCACTCAGTGTGTACGCTGGGTGTGTGGTGGATCACTGAGTGTGTATTCTGGGTGTGTGATGGATCACTGAGTGTGTACTCTGGGTGTGTGGTGGATCACTCAGTGTGTACTCTGGGTGTGAGATGGATCACTCAGTGTGTACTCTGGGTGTGTGATGGATCACTGAGTGTGTACTCTGGGTGTGTGATGGATCACTCAGTGTGTACTCTGGGCGTGTGATGGATCGCTCAGTGTGTACTCTGGGTGTGTGGTGGATCACTGAGTGTGTATTCTGGGTGTGTGGTGGATCACTCAGTGTGCTCTCTAACTGGGTGTGTGGTTGATCACTCAGTGTGCTCTCTAATTGGGCGTGTGGTGGACCACTCAGTGTGCTCTCTAACTGGGCGTGTGGTGGATTACTCAGTGTGCTCTCTAACTGGGCGTGTGGTGGATCACTCAGTGTGCTCTCTAATTGGGCGTGTGGTGGATCACTCAGTGTGCTCTCTAACTGGGCGTGTGGTGGATTACTCAGTGTGCTCTCTAACTGGGCGTGTGGTGGATCACTCAGTGTGCTCTCTAATTGGGCGTGTGGTGGATCACTCAGTGTGCTCTCTAACTGGGTGTGTGGTGGATCACTCAGTGTGCTCTCTATCTGGATGTGTGGTGGATCACTCAGTGTGTACTCTGGGTGTGTGGTAGATCACTCAGTGTGTACTCTGGGTGTGTGATGGATCACTCAGTGTGTAATCTGGGTGTGTGATGGATCACTCAGTGTGTACTCTGGGTGTGTGGTGGATCACTCAGTGTGTACTCTGGGTGTATGATGCATCACTCAGTGTGTACTCTGGGTGTGTGGTGGATCACTCAGTGTGTACTCTGGGTGTGTGATGGATCACTCAGTGTGTACTCTGGGTGTGTGGTGGATCACTCAGTGTGTCCTCTGGGTGTGTGGTGGATCACTCAGTGTGTACTGTGGGTGTGTGATGGATCACTCAGTGTGTACACTGGGTGTGTGGTGGATCACTCAGTGTGTACTCTGGGTGTGTGATGGATCACTCAGTGTGTACTCTGGGTGTGTGGTGGACCACTCAGTGTGTACTCTGGGTGTGTGGTGGATCACTCAGTGTGTACTCTGGGTGTATGATGGATTACTCAGTGTGTACTCTGGGTGTGTGGTGGATCACTCAGTGTGTACTCTGGGTGTGTGGTGGATCACTCAGTGTGTCCTCTCGTTGTGTGGTGGATCACTCAGTGTGTACTGTGGGTGTGTGATGGATCACTCAGTGTGTACGCTGGGTGTGTGGTGGATCACTCAGTGTGTACTCTGGGTGTGTGGTGGATCACTCAGTGTGTACTCTGGGTGTGTGATGGATCACTCAGTGTGTACTCTGGGTGTATGATGGATCACTCAGTGTGTACTCTGGGTGTGTGGTGGACCACTCAGTGTGTACTCTGGGTGTGTGATGGATGACTCAGTGTGTACTCTGGGTGTGTGGTGGATCACTCAGTGTGTACTCTGGGTGTGAGGTGGATCACTCAGTGTGTACTCTGGGTGTGTGGTAGATCACTCAGTGTGTACTCTGGGTGTGTGGTGGATCACTGAGTGTGTAATCTGGGTGTGTGATGGATCACTCAGTGTGTACTCTGGGTGTGTGGTGGATCACTCAGTGTGTATTCTGGGTGTGTGGTGGATCACTCAGTGTTTACTCTGGGTGTGTGCTGGATCACTCAGTGTGTCCTCTGGGTGTGTGGTAGGTCACTCAGTGTGTACGCTGGGTGTGTGGTGGATCACTCAGTGTGTACTCTGGGTGTGTGATGGATCATTCAGTGTGTACTCTGGGTGTGTGGTGGATCACTCAGTGTGTACTCTGGGTGTGTGTTGGATCACTCAGTATGTACTCTGGGTGTGTGATGGATCACTCAGTGTGTACTCTGGGTGTGTGGTGGATCACTCCGTGTGTACTCTGGGTGTGTGATGGATCACTGAGTGTGTACTCTGGGTGTGTGATGGATCACTCAGTGTGTACTCTGAGTGTGTGGTGGATCACTCAGTGTGTACTCTGGGTGTGTGTTGGATCACTCAGTATGTACTCTGGGTGTGTGATGGATCACTCAGTGTGTACTCTGGGTGTGTGGTGGACCACTCAGTGTGTACTCTGGGTGTGTGGTGGATCACTCAGTGTGTACTCTGGGTGTGTGGTGTATCACTCAGTGTGTACTCTGGGTGTGTGGTGGATCACTCAGTGTGTACTCTGGGTGTGTGATGGATCATTCAGTGTGTACTCTGGGTGTGTGGTGGATCACTGAGTGTGTATTCTCGGTGTGTGATGGATCACTCAGTGTGTACTCTGGGTGTGTGATGGATCACTCACTGTGTACTCTGGGTGTGTGATCGATCACTCAGTGTGTACTCTGGGTGTGTGGTGGATCACTCAGTGTGTACTCTGGGTGTGTGGTGGATCACTGAGTGTGTACTCTGGGTGTGTGATGGATCACTCAGTGTGTACTCTGGGTGTGTGGTGGATCACTCAGTATGTATTCTGGGTGTGTGATGGATCACTCAGCGTGTACTCTGGGTGTGTGATGGATCACTCAGTGTGTACTCTGGGTGTGTGATGGATTACTCAGTGTGGACTCTGGGTGTGTGATGGATCACTCAGTGTGTACTCTGGGTGTGTGGTGGATCACTCAGTGTGTACTCTGGGTGTGTGGTAGATCACTCAGTGTGTACTCTGGGTGTGTGGTGGATCACTCAGTGTGTACTCTGGGTGTGTGATGGATCACTCAGTGTGTACTCTGGGTGTGTGATGGATCACTCAGTGTGTACTGTGGGTGTGTGGTGGATCACTCAGTGTGTACTCTGGGTGTGTGGTGGATCACTCAGTCTGTACTCTGGGTGTGTGATGGATCACTCAGTGTGTACTCTGGGTGTGTGATGGATCACTCAGTGTGTACTCTGGGTGTGTGGTGGATCGCTCAGTGTGTACTCTGGGTGTGTGATGGATCACTCAGTGTGTACTCTGGGTGTGTGGTGGATCACTGAGTGTGTATTCTGGGTGTGTGATGGATCACTCAGTGTGTACTCTGGGTGTGTGGTGGATCACTGAGTGTGTATTCTGGGTGTGTGATGGATGACTCAGTGTGTACTCTGGGTGTGTGGTGGATCACTCAGTGTGTACTCTGGGTGTGTGGTGGATCACTGAGTGTGTATTCTGGGTGTGTGGTGGATCACTCAGTGTGTACGCTGGGTGTGTGGTGGATCACTGAGTGTGTATTCTGGGTGTGTGATGGATCACTGAGTGTGTACTCTGGGTGTGTGATGGATCACTCAGTGTGTACTCTGGGTGTGTGATGGATCGCTCAGTGTGTACTCTGGGTGTGTGATGGATCGCTCAGTGTGTACTCTGGGTGTGTGGTGGATCACTGAGTGTGTATTCTGGGTGTGTGGTGGATCACTCAGTGTGCTCTCTAACTGGGTGTGTGGTTGATCACTCAGTGTGCTCTCTAACTGGGCGTGTGGTGGATCACTCAGTGTGCTCTCTAACTGGGCGTGTGGTGAATTACTCAGTGTGCTCTCTAACTGGGCGTGTGGTGGATCACTCAGTGTGCTCTCTAATTGGGCGTGTGGTGGATCACTCAGTGTGCTCTCTAACTGGGTGTGTGGTGGATCACTCAGTGTGCTCTCTATCTGGATGTGTGGTGGATCACTCAGTGTGTACTCTGGGTGTGTGATGGATTACTCAGTGTGTACTCTCGGTGTGTGATGGATCACTCAGTGTGTACTCTGGGTGTGTGGTGGATCACTCAATGTGTACTCTGGGTGTGTGGTAGATCACTCAGTGTGTACTCTGGGTGTGTGGTGGATCACTCAGTCTGTACTCTGGGTGTGTGATGGATCACTCAGTGTGTACTCTGGGTGTGTGATGGATCACTCAGTGTGTACTCTGGGTGTGTGGTGGATCACTCAGTGTGTACTCTGCGTGTGTGGTGGATCACTCAGTCTGTACTCTGGGTGTGTGATGGATCACTCAGTGTGTACTCTGGGTGTGTGGTGGATCGCTCAGTGTGTACTCTGGGTGTGTGATGGATCACTCAGTGTGTATTCTCGGTGTGTGATGGATCACTCAGCGTGTACTCTGGGTGTGTGATGGATCACTCAGTGTGTACTCTGGGTGTGTGATGGATCACTGAGTGTGTATTATGGGTGTGTGGTGGATCACTCAGTGTGTACTCTGGGTGTGTGGTGGATCACTGAGTGTGTATTCTGGGTGTGTGATGGATCACTCAGTGTGTACTCTGGGTGTGTGGTGGATCACTGAGTGTGTATTCTGGGTGTGTGATGGATGACTCAGTGTGTACTCTGGGTGTGTGGTGGATCACTCAGTGTGTACTCTGGGTGTGTGGTGGATCACTGAGTGTGTATTCTGGGTGTGTGGTGGATCACTCAGTGTGTACGCTGGGTGTGTGGTGGATCACTGAGTGTGTATTCTGGGTGTGTGATGGATCACTGAGTGTGTACTCTGGGTGTGTGGTGGATCACTCAGTGTGTACTCTGGGTGTGAGATGGATCACTCAGTGTGTACTCTGGGTGTGTGATGGATCACTGAGTGTGTACTCTGGGTGTGTGATGGATCACTCAGTGTGTACTCTGGGTGTGTGATGGATCGCTCAGTGTGTACTCTGGGTGTGTGGTGGATCACTGAGTGTGTATTCTGGGTGTGTGGTGGATCACTCAGTGTGCTCTCTAACTGGGTGTGTGGTTGATCACTCAGTGTGCTCTCTAATTGGGCGTGTGGTGGATCACTCAGTGTGCTCTCTAACTGGGCGTGTGGTGGATTACTCAGTGTGCTCTCTAACTGGGCGTGTGGTGGATCACTCAGTGTGCTCTCTAATTGGGCGTGTGGTGGATCACTCAGTGTGCTCTCTAACTGGGTGTGTGGTGGATCACTCAGTGTGCTCTCTATCTGGATGTGTGGTGGATCACTCAGTGTGTACTCTGGGTGTGTGGTAGATCACTCAGTGTGTACTCTGGGTGTGTGATGGATCACTCAGTGTGTAATCTGGGTGTGTGATGGATCACTCAATGTGTACTCTGGGTGTGTGGTGGATCACTCAGTGTGTACTCTGGGTGTATGATGCATCACTCAGTGTGTACTCTGGGTGTGTGGTGGATCACTCAGTGTGTACTCTGGGTGTGTGATGGATCACTCAGTGTGTACTCTGGGTGTGTGGTGGATCACTCAGTGTGTCCTCTGGGTGTGTGGTGGATCACTCAGTGTGTACTGTGGGTGTGTGATGGATCACTCAGTGTGTACACTGGGTGTGTGGTGGATCACTCAGTGTGTACTCTGGGTGTGTGATGGATCACTCAGTGTGTACTCTGGGTGTGTGGTGGACCACTCAGTGTGTACTCTGGGTGTGTGGTGGATCACTCAGTGTGTACTCTGGGTGTATGATGGATTACTCAGTGTGTACTCTGGGTGTGTGGTGGATCACTCAGTGTGTACTCTGGGTGTGTGGTGGATCACTCAGTGTGTCCTCTCGTTGTGTGGTGGATCACTCAGTGTGTACTGTGGGTGTGTGATGGATCACTCAGTGTGTACTCTGGGTGTGTGGTGGATCACTCAGTGTGTACTCTGGGTGTGTGGTGGACCACTCAGTGTGTACTCTGGGTGTGTGATGGATCACTCAGTGTGTACTCTGGGTGTATGATGGATCACTCAGTGTGTACTCTGGGTGTGTGGTGGACCACTCAGTGTGTACTCTGGGTGTGTGGTGGATCACTCAGTGTGTACTCTGTGTGTATGATGGTTCACTCAGTGTGTACTCTGGGTGTGTGATGGATGACTCAGTGTGTACTCTGGGTGTGTGGTGGATCACTCAGTGTGTACTCTGGGTGTGAGGTGGATCACTCAGTGTGTACTCTGGGTGTGTGGTAGATCACTCAGTGTGTACTCTGGGTGTGTGGTGGATCACTGAGTGTGTAATCTGGGTGTGTGATGGATCACTCAGTGTGTACTCTGTGTGTGTGGTGGATCACTCAGTGTGTATTCTGGGTGTGTGGTGGATCACTCAGTGTTTACTCTGGGTGTGTGGTGGATCACTCAGTGTGTCCTCTGGGTGTGTGGTAGGTCACTCAGTGTGTACGCTGGGTGTGTGGTGGATCACTCAGTGTGTACTCTGGGTGTGTGATGGATCATTCAGTGTGTACTCTGGGTGTGTGGTGGATCACTCAGTGTGTACTCTGGGTGTGTGTCGGATCACTCAGTATGTACTCTGGGTGTGTGATGGATCACTCAGTGTGTACTCTGGGTGTGTGGTGGATCACTGAGTGTGTACTCTGGGTGTGTGGTGGATCACTCAGTGTGTACTCTGAGTGTGTGGTGGATCACTGAGTGTGTATTCTGGGTGTGTGGTGGATCACTCAGTGTGTACGCTGGGTGTGTGGTGGATCACTGAGTGTGTATTCTGGGTGTGTGATGGATCACTGAGTGTGTACTCTGGGTGTGTGGTGGATCACTCAGTGTGTACTCTGGGTGTGAGATGGATCACTCAGTGTGTACTCTGGGTGTGTGATGGATCGCTGAGTGTGTACTCTGGGTGTGTGATGGATCACTCAGTGTGTACTCTGGGTGTGTGATGGATCGCTCAGTGTGTACTCTGGGTGTGTGGTGGATCACTGAGTGTGTATTCTGGGTGTGTGGTGGATCACTCAGTGTGCTCTCTAACTGGGTGTGTGGTTGATCACTCAGTGTGCTCTCTAACTGGGCGTGTGGTGGACCACTCAGTGTGCTCTCTAACTGGGCGTGTGGTGGATCACTCAGTGTGCTCTCTAACTGGGCGTGTGGTGGATTACTCAGTGTGCTCTCTAACTGGGCGTGTGGTGGATCACTCAGTGTGCTCTCTAACTGGGCGTGTGGTGGATTACTCAGTGTGCTCTCTAATTGGGCGTGTGGTGGACCACTCAGTGTGCTCTCTAACTGGGCGTGTGGTGGATCACTCAGTGTGCTCTCTAACTGGGCGTGTGGTGGATTACTCAGTGTGCTCTCTAACTGGGCGTGTGGTGGATCACTCAGTGTGCTCTCTATCTGGATGTGTGGTGGATCACTCAGTGTGTACTCTGGGTGTGTGGTGGATCACTCAGTGTGTACTCTGGGTGTATGATGCATCACTCAGTGTGTACTCTGGGTGTGTGGTGGATCACTCAGTGTGTACTCTGGGTGTGTGATGGATCACTCAGTGTGTACTCTGGGTGTGTGGTGGATCACTCAGTGTGTCCTCTGGGTGTGTGGTGGATCACTCAGTGTGTACTGTGGGTGTGTGATGGATCACTCAGTGTGTACACTGGGTGTGTGGTGGATCACTCAGTGTGTACTCTGGGTGTGTGATGGATCACTCAGTGTGTACTCTGGGTGTGTGGTGGACCACTCAGTGTGTACTCTGGGTGTGTGGTGGATCACTCAGTGTGTACTCTGGGTGTATGATGGATTACTCAGTGTGTACTCTGGGTGTGTGGTGGATCACTCAGTGTGTACTCTGGGTGTGTGGTGGATCACTCAGTGTGTCCTCTCGTTGTGTGGTGGATCACTCAGTGTGTACTGTGGGTGTGTGATGGATCACTCAGTGTGTACGCTGGGTGTGTGATGGATCACTCAGTGTGTACTCTGGGTGTGTGGTGGACCACTCAGTGTGTACTCTGGGTGTGTGATGGATCACTCAGTGTGTACTCTGGGTGTATGATGGATCACTCAGTGTGTACTCTGGGTGTGTGGTGGAGCACTCAGTGTGTACTCTGGGTGTGTGGTGGATCACTCAGTGTGTACTCTGTGTGTATGATGGTTCACTCAGTGTGTACTCTGGGTGTGTGATGGATGACTCAGTGTGTACTCTGGGTGTGTGGTGGATCACTCAGTGTGTACTCTGGGTGTGAGGTGGATCACTCAGTGTGTACTCTGGGTGTGTGGTAGATCACTCAGTGTGTACTCTGGGTGTGTGGTGGATCACTGAGTGTGTAATCTGGGTGTGTGATGGATCACTCAGTGTGTACTCTGGGTGTGTGGTGGATCACTCAGTGTGTATTCTGGGTGTGTGGTGGATCACTCAGTGTTTACTCTGGGTGTGTGGTGGATCACTCAGTGTGTCCTCTGGGTGTGTGGTAGGTCACTCAGTGTGTACGCTGGGTGTGTGGTGGATCACTCAGTGTGTACTCTGGGTGTGTGATGGATCATTCAGTGTGTACTCTGGGTGTGTGGTGGATCACTCAGTGTGTACTCTGGGTGTGTGTTGGATCACTCAGTATGTACTCTGGGTGTGTGATGGATCACTCAGTGTGTACTCTGGGTGTGTGGTGGATCACTCCGTGTGTACTCTGGGTGTGTGATGGATCACTGAGTGTGTACTCTGGGTGTGTGGTGGATCACTCAGTGTGTACTCTGAGTGTGTGGTGGATCACTCAGTGTGTACTCTGGGTGTGTGTTGGATCACTCAGTATGTACTCTGGGTGTGTGATGGATCACTCAGTGTGTACTCTGGGTGTGTGGTGGACCACTCAGTGTGTACTCTGGGTGTGTGGTGGATCACTCAGTGTGTACTCTGGGTGTGTGGTGTATCACTCAGTGTGTACTCTGGGTGTGTGGTGGATCACTCAGTGTGTACTCTGGGTGTGTGATGGATCATTCAGTGTGTACTCTGGGTGTGTGGTGGATCATTGAGTGTGTATTCTCGGTGTGTGATGGATCACTCAGTGTGTACTCTGGGTGTGTGATGGATCACTCACTGTGTACTCTGGGTGTGTGATCGATCACTCAGTGTGTACTCTGGGTGTGTGGTGGATCACTCAGTGTGTACTCTGGGTGTGTGGTGGATCACTGAGTGTGTACTCTGGGTGTGTGATGGATCACTCAGTGTGTACTCTGGGTGTGTGGTGGATCACTCAGTATGTATTCTGGGTGTGTGATGGATCACTCAGCGTGTACTCTGGGTGTGTGATGGATCACTCAGTGTGTACTCTGGGTGTGTGATGGATTACTCAGTGTGTACTCTGGGTGTGTGATGGATCACTCAGTGTGTACTCTGGGTGTGTGGTGGATCACTCAGTGTGTACTCTGGGTGTGTGGTAGATCACTCAGTGTGTACTCTGGGTGTGTGGTGGATCACTCAGTCTGTACTCTGGGTGTGTGATGGATCACTCAGTGTGTACTCTGGGTGTGTGATGGATCACTCAGTGTGTACTCTGGGTGTGTGGTGGATCACTCAGTGTGTACTCTGGGTGTGTGGTGGATCACTCAGTCTGTACTCTGGGTGTGTGATGGATCACTCAGTGTGTACTCTGGGTGTGTGATGGATCACTCAGTGTGTACTCTGGGTGTGTGGTGGATCGCTCAGTGTGTACTCTGGGTGTGTGGTGGATCACTGAGTGTGTATTCTGGGTGTGTGATGGATCACTCAGTGTGTACTCTGGGTGTGTGGTGGATCATTGAGTGTGTATTCTGGGTGTGTGATGGATGACTCAGTGTGTACTCTGGGTGTGTGGTGGATCATTGAGTGTGTATTCTGGGTGTGTGATGGATGACTCAGTGTGTACTCTGGGTGTGTGGTGGATCACTCAGTGTGTACTCTGGGTGTGTGGTGGATCACTGAGTGTGTATTCTGGGTGTGTGGTGGATCACTCAGTGTGTACGCTGGGTGTGTGGTGGATCACTGAGTGTGTATTCTGGGTGTGTGATGGATCACTGAGTGTGTACTCTGGGTGTGTGGTGGATCACTCAGTGTGTACTCTGGGTGTGAGATGGATCACTCAGTGTGTACTCTGGGTGTGTGATGGATCACTGAGTGTGTACTCTGGGTGTGTGATGGATCACTCAGTGTGTACTCTGGGTGTGTGATGGATCGCTCAGTGTGTACTCTGGGTGTGTGGTGGATCACTGAGTGTGAATTCTGGGTGTGTGGTGGATCACTCAGTGTGCTCTCTAACTGGGTAAGTGGTTGATCACTCAGTGTGCTCTCTAATTGGGCGTGTGGTGGATCACTCAGTGTGCTCTCTAACTGGGCGTGTGGTGGATCACTCAGTGTGCTCTCTAACTGGGCGTGTGGTGAATTACTCAGTGTGCTCTCTAACTGGGCGTGTGGTGGATCACTCAGTGTGCTCTCGAATTGGGCGTGTGGTGGATCACTCAGTGTGCTCTCTAACTGGGTGTGTGGTGGATCACTCAGTGTGCTCTCTATCTGGATGTGTGGTGGATCACTCAGTGTGTACTCTGGGTGTGTGGTAGATCACTCAGTGTGTACTCTGGGTGTGTGATGGATCACTAAGTGTGTAATCTGGGTGTGTGATGGATCACTCAGTGTGTACTCTGGGTGTGTGGTGGATCACTCAGTGTGTACTCTGGGTGTATGATGCATCACTCAGTGTGTACTCTGGGTGTGTGGTGGATCACTCAGTGTGTACTCTGGGTGTGTGATGGATCACTCAGTGGGTACTCTGGGTGTGTGGTGGATCACTCAGTGTGTCCTCTGTGTGTGTGGTGGATCACTCAGTGTGTACTGTGGGTGTGTGATGGATCACTCAGTGTGTACACTGGGTGTGTGGTGGATCACTCAGTGTGTACTCTGGGTGTGTGATGGATCACTCAGTGTGTACTCTGGGTGTGTGGTGGACCACTCAGTGTGTACTCTGGGTGTGTGGTGGATCACTCAGTGTGTACTCTGGGTGTATGATGGATTACTCAGTGTGTACTCTGGGTGTGTGGTGGATCACTCAGTGTGTACTCTGGGTGTGTGGTGGATCACTCAGTGTGTCCTCTGGGTGTGTGGTTGGTCACTCAGTGTGTACTGTGGGTGTGTGATGGATCACTCAGTGTGTACGCTGGGTGTGTGGTGGATCACTCAGTGTGTACTCTGGGTGTGTGGTGGACCACTCAGTGTGTACTCTGGGTGTGTGGTGGATCACTCAGTGTGTACTCTGGGTGTATGATGGATCACTCAGTGTGTACTCTGGGTGTGTTGTGGACCACTCAGTGTGTACTCTGGGTGTGTGGTGGATCACTCAGTGTGTACTCTGGGTGTATGATGGTTCACTCAGTGTGTACTCTGGGTGTGTGATGGATCACTCAGTGTGTACTCTGGGTGTGTGGTGGATCACTCAGTGTGTACTCTGGGTGTGAGGTGGATCACTCAGTGTGTAATCTGGGTGTGTGATGGATCACTCAGTGTGTATTCTGGGTGTGTGGTGGATCACTCAGTGTTTACTCTGGGTGTGTGGTGGATCACTCAGTGTGTCCTCTGGGTGTGTGGTAGGTCACTCAGTGTGTCCTCTGGGTGTGTGGTAGGTCACTCAGTGTGTACTCTGGGTGTGTGGTGGATCACTCAGTGTGTATTCTGGGTGTGTGGTGGATCACTCAGTGTTTACTCTGGGTGTGTGGTGGATCACTCAGTGTGTACTCTGGGTGTGTGATGGATCACTCAGTGTGTACTCTGGGTGTGTGGTGGATCACTCAGTGTGTCCTCTGTGTGTGTGGTGGATCACTCAGTGTGTACTGTGGGTGTGTGATGGATCACTCAGTGTGTACACTGGGTGTGTGGTGGATCACTCAGTGTGTACTCTGGGTGTGTGATGGATCACTCAGTGTGTACTCTGGGTGTGTGGTGGACCACTCAGTGTGTACTCTGGGTGTGTGGTGGATCACTCAGTGTGTACTCTGGGTGTATGATGGATTACTCAGTGTGTACTCTGGGTGTGTGGTGGATCACTCAGTGTGTACTCTGGGTGTGTGGTGGATCACTCAGTGTGTCCTCTGGGTGTGTAGTGGATCACTCAGTGTGTACTGTGGGTGTGTGATGGATCACTCAGTGTGTACGCTGGGTGTGTGGTGGATCACTCAGTGTGTACTCTGGGTGTGTGGTGGACCACTCAGTGTGTACTCTGGGTGTGTGGTGGATCACTCAGTGTGTACTCTGGGTGTATGATGGATCACTCAGTGTGTACTCTGGGTGTGTGGTGGACCACTCAGTGTGTACTCTGGGTGTGTGGTGGATCACTCAGTGTGTACTCTGGGTGTATGATGGTTCACTCAGTGTGTACTCTGGGTGTGTGATGGATCACTCAGTGTGTACTCTGGGTGTGTGGTGGATCACTCAGTGTGTACTCTGTTTGTGAGGTGGATCACTCAATGTGTATTCTGGGTGTGTAATGGATGACTCAGTGTGTATTCTGGGTGTGTGGTGGATCACTCAGTGTTTACTCTGGGTGTGTGGTGGATCACTCAGTGTGTCCTCTGGGTGTGTGGTAGGTCACTCAGTGTGTCCTCTGGGTGTGTGGTAGGTCACTCAGTGTGTACTCTGGGTGTGTGGTGGATCACTCAGTGTGTATTCTGGGTGTGTGGTGGATCACTCAGTGTTTACTCTGGGTGTGTGGTGGATCACTCAGTGTGTCCTCTGGGTGTGTGGTAGGTCACTCAGTGTGTACGCTGGGTGTGTGGTGGATCACTCAGTGTGTACTCTGGGTGTGAGGTGGATCACTCAGTGTGTACTCTGGGTGTGTGGTAGATCACTCAGTGTGTACTCTGGGTGTGTGGTGGATCACTGAGTGTGTAATCTGGGTGTGTGATGGATCACTCAGTGTGTACTCTGGGTGTGTGGTGGATCACTCAGTGTGTATTCTGGGTGTGTGGTGGATCACTCAGTGTTTACTCTGGGTGTGTGGTGGATCACTCAGTGTGTCCTCTGGGTGTGTGGTAGGTCACTCAGTGTGTACGCTGGGTGTGTGGTGGATCACTCAGTGTGTACTCTGGGTGTGTGATGGATCATTCAGTGTGTACTCTGGGTGTGTGGTGGATCACTCAGTGTGTACTCTGGGTGTATGTTGGATCACTCAGTATGTACTCTGGGTGTGTGATGGATCACTCAGTGTGTACTCTGGGTGTGTGGTGGATCACTCCGTGTGTACTCTGGGTGTGTGATGGATCACTGAGTGTGTACTCTGGGTGTGTGGTGGATCATTCAGTGTGTACTCTGAGTGTGTGGTGGATCACTGAGTGTGTATTCTCGGTGTGTGATGGAACACTGAGTGTGTACTCTGGGTGTGTGATGGATCACTCAGTGTGTACTCTGGGTGTGTGGTGGATCACTCAGTATGTATTCTGGGTGTGTGATGGATGACTCAGCCTGTACTCTGGGTGTGTGATGGATCACTCAGTGTGTACTCTGGGTGTGTGATGGATTACTCAGTGTGTACTCTGGGTGTGTGATGGATCACTCAGTGTGTACTCTGGGTGTGTGGTGGATCACTCAGTGTGTACTCTGGGTGTGTGGTAGATCACTCAGTGTGTACTCTGGGTGTGTGGTGGATCACTCAGTCTGTACTCTGGGTGTGTGATGGATCACTCAGTGTGTACTCTGGGTGTGTGATGGATCACTCAGTGTGTACTCTGGGTGTGTGGTGGATCACTCAGTGTGTACTCTGGGTGTGCGGTGGATCACTCAGTCTGTACTCTGGGTGTGTGATGGATCACTCAGTGTGTACTCTGGGTGTGTGATGGATCACTCAGTGTGTACTCTGGGTGTGTGGTGGATCACTGAGTGTGTATTCTGGGTGTGTGATGGATCACTCAGTGTGTACTCTGGGTGTGTGGTGGATCATTGAGTGTGTATTCTGGGTGTGTGATGGATGACTCAGTGTGTACTCTGGGTGTGTGGTGGATCACTCAGTGTGTACTCTGGGTGTGTGGTGGATCACTGAGTGTGTATTCTGGGTGTGTGGTGGATCACTCAGTGTGTACGCTGGGTGTGTGGTGGATCACTGAGTGTGTATTCTGGGTGTGTGATGGATCACTGAGTGTGTACTCTGGGTGTGTGGTGGATCACTCAGTGTGTACTCTGGGTGTGAGATGGATCACTCAGTGTGTACTCTGGGTGTGTGATGGATCACTGAGTGTGTATTCTGGGTGTGTGATGGATCACTCAGTGTGTACTCTGGGTGTGTGATGGATCGCTCAGTGTGTACTCTGGGTGTGTGGTGGATCACTGAGTGTGTATTCTGGGTGTGTGGTGGATCACTCATTGTGCTCTCTAACTGGGTGTGTGGTTGATCACTCAGTGTGCTCTCTAATTGGGTGTGTGGTTGATCACTCAGTGTGCTCTCTAACTGGGCGTGTGGTGGATCACTCAGTGTGCTCTCTAACTGGGTGTGTGGTGGATCACTCAGTGTGCTCTCTATCTGGATGTGTGGTGGATCACTCAGTGTGTACTCTGGGTGTGTGGTAGATCACTCAGTGTGTACTCTGGGTGTGTGATGGATCACTCAGTGTGTAATCTGGGTGTGTGATGGATCACTCAGTGTGTACTCTGGGTGTGTGGTGGATCACTCAGTGTGTACTCTGGGTGTATGATGCATCACTCAGTGTGTACTCTGGGTGTGTGGTGGATCACTCAGTGTGTACTCTGGGTGTGTGATGGATCACTCAGTGTGTACTCTGGGTGTGTGGTGGATCACTCAGTGTGTCCTCTGTGTGTGTAGTGGATCACTCAGTGTGTACTGTGGGTGTGTGATGGATCACTCAGTGTGTACACTGGGTGTGTGGTGGATCACTCAGTGTGTACTCTGGGTGTGTGATGGATCACTCAGTGTGTACTCTGGGTGTGTGGTGGACCACTCAGTGTGTACTCTGGGTGTGTGGTGGATCACTCAGTGTGTACTCTGGGTGTATGATGGATTACTCAGTGTGTACTCTGGGTGTGTGGTGGATCACTCAGTGTGTACTCTGGGTGTGTGGTGGATCACTCAGTGTGTCCTCTGGGTGTGTGGTGGATCACTCAGTGTGTACTGTGGGTGTGTGATGGATCACCCAGTGTGTACGCTGGGTGTGTGGTGGATCACTCAGTGTGTACTCTGGGTGTGTGGTGGACCACTCAGTGTGTACTCTGGGTGTGTGGTGGATCACTCAGTGTGTACTCTGGGTGTATGATGGATCACTCAGTGTGTACTCTGGGTGTGTGGTGGACCACTCAGTGTGTACTCTGGGTGTGTGGTGGATCACTCAGTGTGTACTCTGGGTGTATGATGGTTCACTCAGTGTGTACTCTGGGTGTGTGATGGATCACTCAGTGTGTACTCTGGGTGTGTGGTGGATCACTCAGTGTGTACTCTGGGTGTGAGGTGGATCACTCAGTGTGTACTCTGGGTGTGTGGTAGATCACTCAGTGTGTACTCTGGGTGTGTGGTGGATCACTGAGTGTGTAATCTGGGTGTGTGATGGATCACTCAGTGTGTACTCTTGGTGTGTGGTGGATCACTCAGTGTGTACTCTGGGTGTGTGGTGGACCACTCAGTGTGTACTCTGGGTGTGTGGTGGATCACTCAGTGTGTACTCTGGGTGTGTGGTGCATCACTCAGTGTGTACTCTGGGTGTGTGGTGGATCACTCAATGTGTACTCTGGGTGTGTGATGGATCACTAAGTGTGTACTCTGGGTGTGTGGTGGACCACTCAGTGTGTCCTCTGGGTGTGTGGTAGGTCACTCAGTGTGTACTCTGGGTGTGTGGTGGATCACTCAGTGTGTACTCTGGGTGTGTGGTGGATCACTCAGTGTGTACTCTGGGTGTGTGGTGGATAACTGAGTGTGTACTCTGGGTGTGTGATGGATCATTCAGTGTGTACTCTGGGAGTGTGGTGGATCACTCAGTGTGTACTCTGGGTGTGTGGTGGATCACTCAGTGTTTACTCTGGGTGTGTGGTGGATCACTCAGTGTGTACTCTGGGTGTGTGGTAGATCACTCAGTGTGTACTCTGGGTGTGTGGTGGATCACTCAGTCTGTACTCTGGGTGTGTGATGGATCACTCAGTGTGTACTCTGGGTGTGTGATGGATCACTCAGTGTGTACTCTGGGTGTGTGGTGGATCACTCAGTGTGTACTCTGGGTGTGCGGTGGATCACTCAGTCTGTACTCTGGGTGTGTGATGGATCACTCAGTGTGTACTCTGGGTGTGTGATGGATCACTCAGTGTGTACTCTGGGTGTGTGGTGGATCACTGAGTGTGTATTCTGGGTGTGTGATGGATCACTCAGTGTGTACTCTGGGTGTGTGGTGGATCATTGAGTGTGTATTCTGGGTGTGTGATGGATGACTCAGTGTGTACTCTGGGTGTGTGGTGGATCACTCAGTGTGTACTCTGGGTGTGTGGTGGATCACTGAGTGTGTATTCTGGGTGTGTGGTGGATCACTCAGTGTGTACGCTGGGTGTGTGGTGGATCACTGAGTGTGTATTCTGGGTGTGTGATGGATCACTGAGTGTGTACTCTGGGTGTGTGGTGGATCACTCAGTGTGTACTCTGGGTGTGAGATGGATCACTCAGTGTGTACTCTGGGTGTGTGATGGATCACTGAGTGTGTATTCTGGGTGTGTGATGGATCACTCAGTGTGTACTCTGGGTGTGTGATGGATCGCTCAGTGTGTACTCTGGGTGTGTGGTGGATCACTGAGTGTGTATTCTGGGTGTGTGGTGGATCACTCATTGTGCTCTCTAACTGGGTGTGTGGTTGATCACTCAGTGTGCTCTCTAATTGGGTGTGTGGTTGATCACTCAGTGTGCTCTCTAACTGGGCGTGTGGTGGATCACTCAGTGTGCTCTCTAACTGGGTGTGTGGTGGATCACTCAGTGTGCTCTCTATCTGGATGTGTGGTGGATCACTCAGTGTGTACTCTGGGTGTGTGGTAGATCACTCAGTGTGTACTCTGGGTGTGTGATGGATCACTCAGTGTGTAATCTGGGTGTGTGATGGATCACTCAGTGTGTACTCTGGGTGTGTGGTGGATCACTCAGTGTGTACTCTGGGTGTATGATGCATCACTCAGTGTGTACTCTGGGTGTGTGGTGGATCACTCAGTGTGTACTCTGGGTGTGTGATGGATCACTCAGTGTGTACTCTGGGTGTGTGGTGGATCACTCAGTGTGTCCTCTGTGTGTGTAGTGGATCACTCAGTGTGTACTGTGGGTGTGTGATGGATCACTCAGTGTGTACACTGGGTGTGTGGTGGATCACTCAGTGTGTACTCTGGGTGTGTGATGGATCACTCAGTGTGTACTCTGGGTGTGTGGTGGACCACTCAGTGTGTACTCTGGGTGTGTGGTGGATCACTCAGTGTGTACTCTGGGTGTATGATGGATTACTCAGTGTGTACTCTGGGTGTGTGATGGATCACTCAGTGTGTAATCTGGGTGTGTGATGGATCACTCAGTGTGTACTCTGGGTGTGTGGTGGATCACTCAGTGTGTACTCTGGGTGTATGATGCATCACTCAGTGTGTACTCTGGGTGTGTGGTGGATCACTCAGTGTGTACTCTGGGTGTGTGATGGATCACTCAGTGTGTACTCTGGGTGTGTGGTGGATCACTCAGTGTGTCCTCTGTGTGTGTAGTGGATCACTCAGTGTGTACTGTGGGTGTGTGATGGATCACTCAGTGTGTACACTGGGTGTGTGGTGGATCACTCAGTGTGTACGCTGGGTGTGTGGTGGATCACTCAGTGTGTACTCTGGGTGTGTGGTGGACCACTCAGTGTGTCATCTGGATGTGTGGTGGATCACTCAGTGTGTACTCTGGGTGTGTGGTAGATCACTCAGTGTGTACTCTGGGTGTGTGATGGATCACTCAGTGTGTAATCTGGGTGTGTGATGGATCACTCAGTGTGTACTCTGGGTGTGTGGTGGATCACTCAGTGTGTACTCTGGGTGTATGATGCATCACTCAGTGTGTACTCTGGGTGTGTGGTGGATCACTCAGTGTGTACTCTGGGTGTGTGATGGATCACTCAGTGTGTACTCTGGGTGTGTGGTGGATCACTCAGTGTGTCCTCTGTGTGTGTAGTGGATCACTCAGTGTGTACTGTGGGTGTGTGATGGATCACTCAGTGTGTACACTGGGTGTGTGGTGGATCACTCAGTGTGTACTCTGGGTGTGTGATGGATCACTCAGTGTGTACTCTGGGTGTGTGGTGGATCACTCAGTGTGTCCTCTGGGTGTGTGGTGGATCACTCAGTGTGTACTGTGGGTGTGTGATGGATCACCCAGTGTGTACGCTGGGTGTGTGGTGGATCACTCAGTGTGTACTCTGGGTGTGTGGTGGACCACTCAGTGTGTACTCTGGGTGTGTGGTGGATCACTCAGTGTGTACTCTGGGTGTATGATGGATCACTCAGTGTGTACTCTGGGTGTGTGGTGGACCACTCAGTGTGTACTCTGGGTGTGTGGTGGATCACTCAGTGTGTACTCTGGGTGTATGATGGTTCACTCAGTGTGTACTCTGGGTGTGTGATGGATCACTCAGTGTGTACTCTGGGTGTGTGGTGGATCACTCAGTGTGTACTCTGGGTGTGAGGTGGATCACTCAGTGTGTACTCTGGGTGTGTGGTAGATCACTCAGTGTGTACTCTGGGTGTGTGGTGGATCACTGAGTGTGTAATCTGGGTGTGTGATGGATCACTCAGTGTGTACTCTTGGTGTGTGGTGGATCACTCAGTGTGTACTCTGGGTGTGTGGTCGGACCACTCAGTGTGTACTCTGGGTGTGTGGTGGATCACTCAGTGTGTACTCTGGGTGTGTGGTGCATCACTCAGTGTGTACTCTGGGTGTGTGGTGGATCACTCAATGTGTACTCTGGGTGTGTGATGGATCACTAAGTGTGTACTCTGGGTGTGTGGTGGACCACTCAGTGTGTCCTCTGGGTGTGTGGTAGGTCACTCAGTGTGTACTCTGGGTGTGTGGTGGATCACTCAGTGTGTACTCTGGGTGTGTGGTGGATCACTCAGTGTGTACTCTGGGTGTGTGGTGGATAACTGAGTGTGTACTCTGGGTGTGTGATGGATCATTCAGTGTGTACTCTGGGAGTGTGGTGGATCACTCAGTGTGTACTCTGGGTGTGTGGTGGATCACTCAGTGTTTACTCTGGGTGTGTGGTGGATCACTCAGTGTGTCCTCTGGGTGTGTGGTAGGTCACTCAGTGTGTACTCTGGGTGTGTGGTAGGTCACTCAGTGTGTACTCTGGGTGTGTGGTGGATCACTCAGTGTGTACTCTGGGTGTGTGGTGGATCACTCAGTGTGTACTCTGGGTGTGTGATGGATCATTCAGTGTGTACTCTGGGTGTGTGGTGGATCACTCTGGGTGTGTGTTGGATCACTCAGTATGTACTCTGGGTGTGTGGTGGATCACTGAGTGTGTACTCTGGGTGTGTGATGGATCACTCAGTGTGTACTCTGGGTGTGTGGTGGATCACTCCGTGTGTACTCTGGGTGTGTGGTGGATCACTGAGTGTGTACTCTGGGTGTGTGATGGATCACTCAGTGTGTACTCTGGGTGTGTGATGGATCACTCAGTGTGTACTCTGGGTGTGTGGTGGATCACTCAGTGTGTACTCTGGGTGTGTGATGGATCATTCAGTGTGTACTCTGGGTGTGTGGTGGATCACTCAGTGTGTACTCTGGGTGTGTGTTGGATCACTCAGTGTGTACTCTGGGTGTGTGATGGATCACTCAGTGTGTACTCTGGGTGTGTGGTGTATCACTGAGTGTGTACTCTGGGTGTGTGGTGGATCACTCAGTGTGTACTCTGGGTGTGTGGTGGATCACTCAGTGTGTACTCGGGGTGTGTGATGGATCACTCAGTGTGTACTCTGGGTGTGTGATGGATCACTCAATGTGTACTCTGGGTGTGTGGTGGATCACTCAGTGTGTACTCTGGGTGTGTGATGGATCATTCAGTGTGTACTCTGGGTGTGTGGTGGATCACTCAGTGTGTCCTCTGGGTGTGTGTTGGATCACTCAGTGTGTACTCTGGGTGTGTGATGGATCACTCAGTGTGTACTCTGGGTGTGTGGTGGATCACTCAGTGTGTACTCTGGGTGTGTGGTGGACCACTCAGTGTGTCCTCTGGGTGTGTGGTAGGTCACTCAGTGTGTACTCTGGGTGTGTGGTGGATCACTCAGTGTGTACTCTGGGTGTGTGGTGGATCACTCAGTGTGTACTCTGGGTGTGTGGTGGATAACTGAGTGTGTACTCTGGGTGTGTGATGGATCATTCAGTGTGTACTCTGGGTGTGTGGTGGATCACTCAGTGTGTACTCTGGGTGTGTGGTGGATCACTCAGTGTTTACTCTGGGTGTGTGGTGGATCACTCAGTGTGTCCTCTGGGTGTGTGGTAGGTCACTCAGTGTGTACTCTGGGTGTGTGGTAGGTCACTCAGTGTGTACTCTGGGTGTGTGGTGGATCACTCAGTGTGTACTCTGGGTGTGTGGTGGATCACTCAGTGTGTACTCTGGGTGTGTGATGGATCATTCAGTGTGTACTCTGGGAGTGTGGTGGATCACTCTGGGTGTGTGTTGGATCACTCAGTATGTACTCTGGGTGTGTGGTGGATCACTGAGTGTGTACTCTGGGTGTGTGATGGATCACTCAGTGTGTACTCTGGGTGTGTGGTGGATCACTCCGTGTGTACTCTGGGTGTGTGGTGGATCACTGAGTGTGTACTCTGGGTGTGTGATGGATCACTCAGTGTGTACTCTGGGTGTGTGATGGATCACTCAGTGTGTACTCTGGGTGTGTGGTGGATCACTCAGTGTGTACTCTGGGTGTGTGATGGATCATTCAGTGTGTACTCTGGGTGTGTGGTGGATCACTCAGTGTGTACTCTGGGTGTGTGTTGGATCACTCAGTGTGTACTCTGGGTGTGTGATGGATCACTCAGTGTGTACTCTGGGTGTGTGGTGGATCACTCAGTGTGTACTCTGGGTGTGTGGTGGATCACTCAGTGTTTACTCTGGGTGTGTGGTGGATCACTCAGTGTGTCCTCTGGGTGTATGGTAGTTCACTCAGTGTGTACTCTGGGTGTGTGGTGGATCACTCAGTGTGTACTCTGGGTGTGTGATGGATCATTCAGTGTGTACTCTGGGTGTGTGATGGATCACTCAGTGTGTACTCTGGGTGTGTGGTGGATCACTCCGTGTGTACTCTGGGTGTGTGGTGGATCACTGAGTGTGTACTCTAGGTGTGTAATGGATCACTGAGTGTGTACTCTGGGTGTGTGATGGATCACTCAGTGTGTACTCTGGGTGTGTGGTGGACCACTCAGTGTGTACTCTGGGTGTGTGGTGGATCACTCAGTGTGTACTCTGGGTGTGTGGTGGATCACTCAGTGTGTACTGTGGGTGTGTGATGGATCACTCAGTGTGTACTCTGGGTGTGTGATGGATCGCTCAGTGTGTACTCTGGGTGTGTGATGGACCACTCAGTGTGTACTCTGGGTGTGTGGTGGATCACTGAGTGTGTATTCTGGGTGTGTGGTAGGTCACTCAGTGTGTACTCTGGGTGTGTGGTGGTTCACTCAGTGTGTACTCTGGGTGTGTGATGGATCATTCAGTGTGTACTCTGGGTGTGTGGTGGATCACTGAGTGTGTATTCTCGGTGTGTGATGGATGACTCAATGTGTACTCTGGGTGTGTGATGGATCATTCAGTGTGTACTCTGGGTGTGTGTTGGATCACTCAGTGTGTACTCTGGGTGTGTGATGGATCACTCAGTATGTATTCTGGGTGTGTGATGGATCACTCAGCGTGTACTCTGGGTGTGTGATGGATCACTCAGTGTGTACTCTGGGTGTGTGGTGGATCACTCAGTGTGTACTCTGGGTGTGTGGTGGATCACTCAGCGTGTACTCTGGGTGTGAGATGGATCACTCAGTGTGTACTCTGGGTGTGAGATGGATCACTCAGTGTGTACTCTAGGTGTGTGGTGGATCACTCAGTGTGTACTCTGGGTGTGTGATGGATCACTCAGTGTGTACTCTGGGTGTGTGGTGGATAACTGAGTGTGTATTCTCGGTGTGTGATGGATCACTCAGTGTGTACTCTAGGTGTGTGGTAGATCACTCAGTGTGTACTCTGGGTGTGTGATGGATCACTCAGTGTGTACTCTGGGTGTGTGGTAGATCACTCAGTGTGTACTCTGCGTGTGTGCTGGATCACTCAGTCTGTACTCTGGGTGTGTGATGGATCACTCAGTGTGTACTCTGGGTGTGTGATGGATCACTCAGTGTGTACTCTGGATGTGTAGTGGATCACTCAGTGTGTACTCTGGGTGTGTGATGGATCACTCAGTGTGTACTCTCGGTGTGTGATGGATCACTCAGTGTGTACTCTGGGTGTGTGATGGATCACTCAGTGTGTACTCTGGGTGTGTGGTGGATCACTCAGTGTGCTCTCTAATTGGGCGTGTGGTGGATCACTCAGTGTGTACTCTGGGTGTGTGGTGGATCACTCAGCGTGTACTCTGGGTGAGGGATGGATCACTCAGTGTGTACTCTGGGTGTGAGATGGATCACTCAGTGTGTACTCTGGGTGTGTGGTGGATCACTCAGTGTGCTCTCTAACTGGGCGTGTGGTGGATCACTCAGTGTGTACTCTGGGTGTGTGATGGATCACTCAGTGTGGACTCTGGGTGTGTGATGGATCACTCAGTGTGTACTCTGGGTGTGTGATGGATCACTCAGTGTGTACTCTGCGTGTGTGCTGGATCACTCAGTCTGTACTCTGGGTGTGTGATGGATCACTCAGTGTGTACTCTGGGTGTGTGATGGATCACTCAGTCTGTACTCTGGGTGTGTGATGGATCACTCAGTGTGTACTCTGGGTGTGTGATGGATCACTCAGTGTGTACTCTGGATGTGTAGTGGATCACTCAGTGTGTACTCTGGGTGTGTGGTGGATCACTCAGTGTGTACTCTCGGTGTGTGATGGATCACTCAGTGTGTACTCTGGGTGTGTGATGGATCACTCAGTGTGTACTCTGGGTGTGTGGTGGATCACTCAGTGTGCTCTCTAATTGGGCGTGTGGTGGATCACTCAGTGTACTCTCTAACTGGGCCTGTGGTGGATCACTCAGTGTGCTCTCTAACTGGGTGTGTGGTAGATCACTCAGTGTGCTCTCTAACTGCGTGTGTGGTAGATCACTCAGTGTGCTCTCTAACTGGGCGTGTGGTGGATCACTCAGTGTGCTCTCTATCTGGGCGTGTGGTGGATCACTCAGTGTGCTCTCTAACTGGGTGTGTGGTGGATCACTCAGTGTGTACTCTGGGTGTGTGGTAGATCACTCAGTGTGTACTCGGGGTGTGTGATGGATCACTCAGTGTGTACTCTGGGTGTGTGATGGATCACTCAGTGTGTACTCTGGGTGTGTGGTGGATCACTCAATGTGTACTCTGGGTGTGTGGTGGATCACTCAGTGTGTACTCTGGGTGTGTGATGGATCACTCAGTGTGTACTCTGGGTGTGTGATGGATCACTCAGTGTGTACTCTGGGTGTGTGGTGGATCACTCAGTGTGTACTCTGGGTGTGTGGTGGATCACTGAGTGTGTACTCTGGGTGTGTGGTGGATCACTCAGTGTGTACTCTGGGTGTGTGATGGATCACTCAGTGTGTACTCTGGGTGTGTGGTGGACCACTGAGTGTGTCCTCTGGGTGTGTGGTAGGTCACTCAGTGTGTAATCTGGGTGTGTGGTGGATCACTCAGTGTGTACTCTGGGTGATGGATGGATCATTCAGTGTGTACTCTGGGTGTGTGATGGATAACTGAGTGTGTACTCTGGGTGTGTGATGGATCACTCAGTGTGTACTGTGGGTGTGTGGTGGATCACTCAGTGTGTACTCTGGGTGTGTGGTGGATCACTCAGCGTGTACTCTGGGTGAGGGATGGATCACTCAGTGTGTACTCTGGGTGTGAGATGGATCACTCAGTGTGTACTCTGGGTGTGTGGTGGATCACTCAGTGTGCTCTCTAACTGGGCGTGTGGTGGATCACTCAGTGTGTACTCTGGTTGTGTGATGGATCACTCAGTGTGTACTCTGGGTGTGAGTTGGATCACTCAGTGTGCTCTCTGGGTGTGTGATGGATCACTCAGTGTGTACTCTAGGTGTGTGGTAGATCACTCAGTGTGTACTCTGGGTGTGTGGTGGATCACTCAGTGTGTACTCTGGGTGTGTGGTGGGTCACTCAGTGTGTACTCTGGGTGTGTGGTGGATCACTCAGTGTGTACTCTGGGTGTGTGGTGGATCACTGAGTGTGTATTCTCGGTGTGTGATGGATCACTCAGTGTGTACTCTGGGTGTGTGGTGGATCACTCAGTGTGTACTCTGGGTGTGTGGTAGATCACTCAGTGTGTACTCTGGGTGTGTGGTGGATCACTCAGTCTGTACTCTGGGTGTGTGATGGATCACTCAGTGTATACTCTGGGTGTGTGGTGGATCACTCAGTCTGTACTCTGGGTGTGTGATGGATCACTCAGTGTGTACTCTGGGTGTGTGATGGATCACTCAGTGTGTACTCTGGGTGTGTGGTGGATCACTCAGTGTGTACTCTGGGTGTGTGGTGGATCACTCAGTGTGCTCTCTAACTGGGCGTGTGGTGGATCACTCAGTGTGTACTCTGGGTGTGTGATGGATCACTCAGTGTGGACTCTGGGTGTGTGATGGATCACTCAGTGTGTACTCTGGGTGTGTGATGGATCACTCAGTGTGTACTCTGCGTGTGTGCTGGATCACTCAGTCTGTACTCTGGGTGTGTGATGGATCACTCAGTGTGTACTCTGGGTGTGTGATGGATCACTCAGTCTGTACTCTGGGTGTGTGATGGATCACTCAGTGTGTACTCTGGGTGTGTGATGGATCACTCAGTGTGTACTCTGGATGTGTAGTGGATCACTCAGTGTGTACTCTGGGTGTGTGGTGGATCACTCAGTGTGTACTCTCGGTGTGTGATGGATCACTCAGTGTGTACTCTGGGTGTGTGATGGATCACTCAGTGTGTACTCTGGGCGTGTGGTGGATCACTCAGTGTGCTCTCTAATTGGGCGTGTGGTGGATCACTCAGTGTACTCTCTAACTGGGCCTGTGGTGGATCACTCAGTGTGCTCTCTAACTGGGTGTGTGGTAGATCACTCAGTGTGCTCTCTAACTGCGTGTGTGGTAGATCACTCAGTGTGCTCTCTAACTGGGCGTGTGGTGGATCACTCAGTGTGCTCTCTAACTGGGTGTGTGGTGGATCACTCAGTGTGTACTCTGGGTGTGTGGTAGATCACTCAGTGTGTACTCGGGGTGTGTGATGGATCACTCAGTGTGTACTCTGGGTGTGTGATGGATCACTCAGTGTGTACTCTGGGTGTGTGGTGGATCACTCAATGTGTACTCTGGGTGTGTGGTGGATCACTCAGTGTGTACTCTGGGTGTGTGATGGATCACTCAGTGTGTACTCTGGATGTGTGATGGATCACTCAGTGTGTACTCTGGGTGTGTGGTGGATCACTCAGTGTGTACTCTGGGTGTGTGGTGGATCACTGAGTGTGTACTCTGGGTGTGTGGTGGATCACTCAGTGTGTACTCTGGGTGTGTGATGGATCACTCAGTGTGTACTCTGAGTGTGTGGTGGACCACTGAGTGTGTCCTCTGGGTGTGTGGTAGGTCACTCAGTGTGTAATCTGGGTGTGTGGTGGATCACTCAGTGTGTACTCTGGGTGATGGATGGATCATTCAGTGTGTACTCTGGGTGTGTGATGGATAACTGAGTGTGTACTCTGGGTGTGTGATGGATCACTCAGTGTGTACTGTGGGTGTGTGGTGGATCACTCAGTGTGTACTCTGGGTGTGTGGTGGATCACTCAGCGTGTACTCTGGGTGAGGGATGGATCACTCAGTGTGTACTCTGGGTGTGAGATGGATCACTCAGTGTGTACTCTGGGTGTGTGGTGGATCACTCAGTGTGCTCTCTAACTGGGCGTGTGGTGGATCACTCAGTGTGTACTCTGGTTGTGTGATGGATCACTCAGTGTGTACTCTGGGTGTGAGTTGGATCACTCAGTGTGCTCTCTGGGTGTGTGATGGATCACTCAGTGTGTACTCTAGGTGTGTGGTAGATCACTCAGTGTGTACTCTGGGTGTGTGGTGGATCACTCAGTGTGTACTCTGGGTGTGTGGTGGGTCACTCAGTGTGTACTCTGGGTGTGTGGTGGATCACTCAGTGTGTACTCTGGGTGTGTGGTGGATCACTGAGTGTGTATTCTCGGTGTGTGATGGATCACTCAGTGTGTACTCTGGGTGTGTGGTGGATCACTCAGTGTGTACTCTGGGTGTGTGGTAGATCACTCAGTGTGTACTCTGGGTGTGTGGTGGATCACTCAGTCTGTACTCTGGGTGTGTGATGGATCACTCAGTGTATACTCTGGGTGTGTGGTGGATCACTCAGTCTGTACTCTGGGTGTGTGATGGATCACTCAGTGTGTACTCTGGGTGTGTGATGGATCACTCAGTGTGTACTCTGGGTGTGTGGTGGATCACTCAGTGTGTACTCTGGGTGTGTGATGGATCACTCAGTGTGTACTCTGGGTGTGTGGTGGATCACTCAGTGTGTACTCTGGGTGTGTGGTAGATCACTCAGTGTGTACTCTGGGTGTGTGGTGGATCACTCAGTCTGTACTCTGGGTGTGTGATGGATCACTCAGTGTATACTCTGGGTGTGTGGTGGATCACTCAGTCTGTACTCTGGGTGTGTGATGGATCACTCAGTGTGTACTCTGGGTGTGTGATGGATCACTCAGTGTGTACTCTGGGTGTGTGGTGGATCACTCAGTGTGTACTCTGGGTGTGTGATGGATCACTCAGTGTGTACTCTGGGTGTGTGGTGGATCGCTCAGTGTGTACTCTGGGTGTGTGGTGGATCACTCAGTGTGTACTCTGGGTGTGTGATGGATCACTCAGTGTGTACTCTGGGTGTGTGGCGGATCACTGAGTGTGTACGCTGGGTGTGTGGTGGATCACTCAGTGTGTACTCTGGGTGTGTGATGGATCACTCAGTGTGTACTCTGGGTGTGTGATGGATCACTCAGTATGTACTCTGGGTGTGTGGTGGATCACTCAGTGTGTACTCTGGGCGTGTGGTGGAGCGCTCAGTGTGTACTCTGGGTGTTTGGTGGATCACTCAGTGTGTACTCTAGGTGTGAGGTGGATCACTCAGTGTGTCCTCTGGGTGTGTGATGGGTCACTGTGTGTACTCTGGGTGTGTGATGGATCACTCAGTGTGTACTCTGGGTGTGTGATGGATCACTCAGTGTGTACTCTGGGTGTGTGGTGGATCACTCAGTGTGTACTCTGGGCGTGTAGTGGAGCACTCAGTGTGTACTCTGGGTGTGTGATGGATCACTCAGTGTGTACTCTGGGTGTGTGGTGGGTCACTCAGTGTGTACTCTGGGTGTGTGGTGGGTCACTCAGTGTGTACTCTGGGTGTGTGATGGATCACTCAGTGTGTACTGTGGGTGTGTGATGGATCACTCAGTGTGTACTCTGGGTGTGTGGTGGATCACTCAGTGTGTACTCTGGGTGTGTGATGGATCACTCATTGTGTACTCTGGGTGTGTGATGGATCACTCAGTGTGTACTCTGGGTGTATGTTGGATCACTCAGTGTGTCCTCTGGGTGTGTGGTGGGTCACTCAGTGTGTACTCTGGGTGTGTGGTGCATCGCTGAGTGTGTACTCTGGGTGTGTGGTGGATTGCTCAGTGTGTACTCTGGGTGTGTGGTGGATCACTCAGTGTGTACTCTGGGTGTGTGGTGCATCGCTGAGTGTGTACTCTGGGTGTGTGGTGGATCACTCAGTGTGTACTCTGGGTGTGTGGTGGATCACTGAGTGTGTACTCTGGGTGTGTGGTGGATAACTGAGTGTGTATTCTGGGGGTGTGGTGGATCACTCAGTGTGTACTATGGATGTGTGGTCGATCACTCAGTGTGTACTCTGGGCGTGTGGTGGATCACTCAGTGTGTACTCTGGGCGTGTGGTGGATCACTCAGTGTGTACTCTGGGTGTGTGATGGATCACTCAGTGTGTACTCTGGGCGTGTGGTCGATCACTCACTGTGTTCTCTGGGTGTGTGATGGATCATTCAGTGTGTACTCTGGGTGTGTGGTGGATCACTGAGTGTGTATTCTCGGTGTGTGATGGATCACTCAGTGTGTACTCTGGGTGTGTGATGGATCACTCAGTGTGTACTCTGGGTGTGTGGTGGATCACTCAGTGTGTACTCTGTGTGTGTGGTGGATTACTCAGTGTGTACTCTGGGTTTGTGATGGATCACTCAGTGTGTACTCTGGGTGTGTGGTGGATCACTCAGTGTGTACTCTGGGTGTGAGATGGATCACTCAGTGTGTACTCTGGGTGTGTGATGGATCACTCAGTGTGTACTCTGGGTGCGTGGTGGGTCACTCAGTGTGTACTCTGGGTGTGTGGTGGATCACTCAGTGTGTACTCTGGGTGTGTGATGGATCACTCAGTGTGTACTCTGGGTGTGTGGTGGGTCACTCAGTGTGTACTCTGGGTGTGTGGTGGGTCACTCAGTGTGTACTCTGGGTGTGTGGTGGATCACTCAGTGTGTACTCTGAGTGTGTGGTGGATCACTGAGTGTGTACTTTGGGTGTGTGGTGGGTCACTCAGTGTGTACTCTGGGTGTGTGGTGGATCACTCAGTGTGTACTCTCGGTGTGTGATGGATCACTCAGTGTGTACTCTGGGTGTGTGATGGATCACTCAGTGTGTACTCCGGGTGTGTGGTGGATCACTCAGTGTGCTCTCTAATTGGGCGTGTGGTGGATCACTCAGTGTACTCTCTAACTGGGCCTGTGGTGGATCACTCAGTGTGCTCTCTAACTGGGCGTGTGGTGGATTACTCAGTGTGCTCTCTAACTGGGCGTGTGGTAGATCACTCAGTGTGCTCTCTAACTGCGTGTGTGGTAGATCACTCAGTGTGCTCTCTAACTGGGCGTGTGGTGGATCACTCAGTGTGCTCTCTATCTGGGCGTGTGGTGGATCACTCAGTGTGCTCTCTAACTGGGTGTGTGGTGGATCACTCAGTGTGTACTCTGGGTGTGTGGTAGATCACTCAGTGTGCTCTCTAACTGCGTGTGTGGTAGATCACTCAGTGTGCTCTCTAACTGGGCGTGTGGTGGATCACTCAGTGTGCTCTCTATCTGGGCGTGTGGTGGATCACTCAGTGTGCTCTCTAACTGGGTGTGTGGTGGATCACTCAGTGTGTACTCTGGGTGTGTGGTAGATCACTCAGTGTGTACTCGGGGTGTGTGATGGATCACTCAGTGTGTACTCTGGGTGTGTGATGGATCACTCAGTGTGTACTCTGGGTGTGTGGTGGATCACTCAATGTGTACTCTGGGTGTGTGGTGGATCACTCAGTGTGTACTCTGGGTGTGTGATGGATCACTCAGTGTGTACTCTGGGTGTGTGATGGATCACTCAGTGTGTACTCTGGGTGTGTGGTGGATCACTCAGTGTGTACTCTGGGTGTGTGGTGGATCACTGAGTGTGTACTCTGGGTGTGTGGTGGATCACTCAGTGTGTACTCTGGGTGTGTGATGGATCACTCAGTGTGTACTCTGGGTGTGTGGTGGACCACTGAGTGTGTCCTCTGGGTGTGTGGTAGGTCACTCAGTGTGTAATCTGGGTGTGTGGTGGATCACTCAGTGTGTACTCTGGGTGATGGATGGATCATTCAGTGTGTACTCTGGGTGTGTGATGGATAACTGAGTGTGTACTCTGGGTGTGTGATGGATCACTCAGTGTGTACTGTGGGTGTGTGGTGGATCACTCAGTGTGTACTCTGGGTGTGTGGTGGATCACTCAGCGTGTACTCTGGGTGAGGGATGGATCACTCAGTGTGTACTCTGGGTGTGAGATGGATCACTCAGTGTGTACTCTGGGTGTGTGGTGGATCACTCAGTGTGCTCTCTAACTGGGCGTGTGGTGGATCACTCAGTGTGTACTCTGGTTGTGTGATGGATCACTCAGTGTGTACTCTGGGTGTGAGTTGGATCACTCAGTGTGCTCTCTGGGTGTGTGATGGATCACTCAGTGTGTACTCTAGGTGTGTGGTAGATCACTCAGTGTGTACTCTGGGTGTGTGGTGGATCACTCAGTGTGTACTCTGGGTGTGTGGTGGATCACTGAGTGTGTATTCTCGGTGTGTGATGGATCACTCAGTGTGTACTCTGGGTGTGTGGTGGATCACTCAGTGTGTACTCTGGGTGTGTGGTAGATCACTCAGTGTGTACTCTGGGTGTGTGGTGGATCACTCAGTCTGTACTCTGGGTGTGTGATGGATCACTCAGTGTATACTCTGGGTGTGTGGTGGATCACTCAGTCTGTACTCTGGGTGTGTGATGGATCACTCAGTGTGTACTCTGGGTGTGTGATGGATCACTCAGTGTGTACTCTGGGTGTGTGGTGGATCACTCAGTGTGTACTCTGGGTGTGTGATGGATCACTCAGTGTGTACTCTGGGTGTGTGGTGGATCACTCAGTGTGTACTCTGGGTGTGTGATGGATCACTCAGTGTGTACTCTGGATGTGTGGTGGATCACTCAGTGTGTACTCTGGGTGTGTGGTGGATCACTCAGTGTGTACTCTGGGTGTGTGATGGATCACTCAGTGTGTACTCTGGGTGTGTGGTGGATCACTGAGTGTGTACGCTGGGTGTGTGGTGGATCACTCAGTGTGTACTCTGGGTGTGTGATGGATCACTCAGTGTGTACTCTGGGTGTGTGATGGATCACTCAGTGTGTACTCTGGGTGTGTGGTGGATCACTCAGTGTGTACTCTGGGTGTGTGGTGGATCACTCAGTGTGTACTCTAGGTGTGAGGTGGATCACTCAGTGTGTCCTCTGGGTGTGTGATGGGTCACTGTGTGTACTCTGGGTGTGTGATGGATCACTCAGTGTGTACTCTGGGTGTGTGATGGATCACTCAGTGTGTACTCTGGGTGTGTGGTGGATCACTCAGTGTGTACTCTGGGCGTGTAGTGGAGCACTCAGTGTGTACTCTGGGTGTGTGATGGATCACTCAGTGTGTACTCTGGGTGTGTGGTGGGTCACTCAGTGTGTACTCTGGGTGTGTGGTGGGTCACTCAGTGTGTACTCTGGGTGTGTGATGGATCACTCAGTGTGTACTGTGGGTGTGTGATGGATCACTCAGTGTGTACTCTGGGTGTGTGGTGGATCACTCAGTGTCTACTCTGGGTGTGTGATGGATCACTCATTGTGTACTCTGGGTGTGTGATGGATCACTCAGTGTGTACGCTGGGTGTATGTTGGATCACTCAGTGTGTCCTCTGGGTGTGTGGTGGGTCACTCAGTGTGTACTCTGGGTGTGTGGTGCATCGCTGAGTGTGTACTCTGGGTGTGTGGTGGATCACTCAGTGTGTACTCTGGGTGTGTGGTGGATCACTCAGTGTGTACTCTGGGTGTGTGGTGCATCGCTGAGTGTGTACTCTGGGTGTGTGGTGGATCACTCAGTGTGTACTCTGGGTGTGTGGTGGATCACTGAGTGTGTACTCTGGGTGTGTGGTGGATCACTGAGTGTGTATTCTGGGGGTGTGGTGGATCACTCAGTGTGTACTATGGGTGTGTGGTCGATCACTCAGTGTGTACTCTGGGCGTGTGGTGGATCACTCAGTGTGTACTCTGGGCGTGTGGTGGATCACTCAGTGTGTACTCTGGGTGTGTGATGGATCACTCAGTGTGTACTCTGGGCGTGTGGTCGATCACTCACTGTGTTCTCTGGGTGTGTGATGGATCATTCAGTGTGTACTCTGGGTGTGTGGTGGATCACTGAGTGTGTATTCTCGGTGTGTGATGGATCACTCAGTGTGTACTCTGGGTGTGTGATGGATCACTCAGTGTGTACTCTGGGTGTGTGGTGGATCACTCAGTGTGTACTCTGTGTGTGTGGTGGATTACTCAGTGTGTACTCTGGGTTTGTGATGGATCACTCAGTGTGTACTCTGGGTGTGTGGTGGATCACTCAGTGTGTACTCTGGGTGTGAGATGGATCACTCAGTGTGTACTCTGGGTGCGTGATGGGTCACTCAGTGTGTACTCTGGGTGTGTGGTGGATCACTCAGTGTGTACTCTGGGTGTGTGATGGATCACTCAGTGTGTACTCTGGGTGTGTGGTGGGTCACTCAGTGTGTACTCTGGGTGTGTGGTGGGTCACTCAGTGTGTACTCTGGGTGTGTGGTGGATCACTCAGTGTGTACTCTGAGTGTGTGGTGGATCACTGAGTGTGTACTTTGGGTGTGTGGTGGGTCACTCAGTGTGTACTCTGTGTGTGTGGTGGATTACTCAGTGTGTACTCTGGGTTTGTGATGGATCACTCAGTGTGTACTTTGGGTGTGTGGTGGATCACTCAGTGTGTACTCTGGGTGTGAGATGGATCACTCAGTGTGTACTCTGGGTGTGTGATGGATCACTCAGTGTGTACTCTGGGTGCGTGGTGGGTCACTCAGTGTGTACTCTGGGTGTGTGGTGGATCACTCAGTGTGTACTCTGGGTGTGTGATGGATCACTCAGTGTGTACTCTGGGTGTGTGGTGGGTCACTCAGTGTGTACTCTGGGTGTGTGGTGGGTCACTCAGTGTGTACTCTGGGTGTGTGGTGGATCACTCAGTGTGTACTCTGAGTGTGTGGTGGATCACTGAGTGTGTACTTTGGGTGTGTGGTGGGTCACTCAGTGTGTACTCTGGGTGTGTGGTGGATCACTCAGTGTGTACTCTCGGTGTGTGATGGATCACTCAGTGTGTACTCTGGGTGTGTGATGGATCACTCAGTGTGTACTCTGGGTGTGTGGTGGATCACTCAGTGTGCTCTCTAATTGGGCGTGTGGTGGATCACTCAGTGTACTCTCTAACTGGGCCTGTGGTGGATCACTCAGTGTGCTCTCTAACTGGGTGTGTGGTAGATCACTCAGTGTGCTCTCTAACTGCGTGTGTGGTAGATCACTCAGTGTGCTCTCTAACTGGGCGTGTGGTGGATCACTCAGTGTGCTCTCTATCTGGGCGTGTGGTGGATCACTCAGTGTGCTCTCTAACTGGGTGTGTGGTGGATCACTCAGTGTGTACTCTGGGTGTGTGGTAGATCACTCAGTGTGTACTCGGGGTGTGTGATGGATCACTCAGTGTGTACTCTGGGTGTGTGATGGATCACTCAGTGTGTACTCTGGGTGTGTGGTGGATCACTCAATGTGTACTCTGGGTGTGTGGTGGATCACTCAGTGTGTACTCTGGGTGTGTGATGGATCACTCAGTGTGTACTCTGGGTGTGTGATGGATCACTCAGTGTGTACTCTGGGTGTGTGGTGGATCACTCAGTGTGTACTCTGGGTGTGTGGTGGATCACTGAGTGTGTACTCTGGGTGTGTGGTGGATCACTCAGTGTGTACTCTGGGTTTGTGGTGGATCACTCAGTGTGTACTCTGGGTGTGTGGTGGACCACTGAGTGTGTCCTCTGGGTGTGTGGTAGGTCACTCAGTGTGTAATCTGGGTGTGTGGTGGATCACTCAGTGTGTACTCTGGGTGTGTGGTGGATCACTCAGTGTGTACTCTGGGTGTGTGGTAGATCACTCAGTGTGTACTCTGGGTGTGTGGTGGATCACTCAGTCTGTACTCTGGGTGTGTGATGGATCACTCAGTGTGTACTCTGGGTGTGTGGTGGATCACTCAGCGTGTACTCTGGGTGAGGGATGGATCACTCAGTGTGTACTCTGGGTGTGAGATGGATCACTCAGTGTGTACTCTGGGTGTGTGGTGGATCACTCAGTTTGCTCTCTAACTGGGCGTGTGGTGGATCACTCAGTGTGTACTCTGGTTGTGTGATGGATCACTGTGTGTACTCTGGGTGTGAGTTGGATCACTCAGTGTGCTCTCTGGGTGTGTGATGGATCACTCAGTGTGTACTCTAGGTGTGTGGTAGATCACTCAGTGTGTACTCTGGGTGTGTGGTGGATCACTCAGTGTGTACTCTGGGTGTGTGGTGGATCACTGAGTGTGTATTCTCGGTGTGTGATGGATCACTCAGTGTGTACTCTGGGTGTGTGGTGGATCACTCAGTGTGTACTCTGGGTGTGTGGTAGATCACTCAGTGTGTACTCTGGGTGTGTGGTGGATCACTCAGTCTGTACTCTGGGTGTGTGATGGATCACTCAGTGTATACTCTGGGTGTGTGGTGGATCACTCAGTCTGTACTCTGGGTGTGTGATGGATCACTCAGTGTGTACTCTGGGTGTGTGATGGATCACTCAGTGTGTACTCTGGGTGTGTGGTGGATCACTCAGTGTGTACTCTGGGTGTGTGATGGATCACTCAGTGTGTACTCTGGGTGTGTGGTGGATCACTCAGTGTGTACTCTGGGTGTGTGATGGATCGCTCAGTGTGTACTCTGGATGTGTGGTGGATCACTCAGTGTGTACTCTGGGTGTGTGGTGGATCACTCAGTGTGTACTCTGGGTGTGTGATGGATCACTCAGTGTGTACTCTGGGTGTGTGGTGGATCACTGAGTGTGTACGCTGGGTGTGTGGTGGATCACTCAGTGTGTACTCTGGGTGTGTGATGGATCACTCAGTGTGTACTCTGGGTGTGTGATGGATCACTCAGTGTGTACTCTGGGTGTGTGGTGGATCACTCAGTGTGTACTCTGGGCGTGTGGTGGAGCACTCAGTGTGTACTCTGGGTGTGTGGTGGATCACTCAGTGTGTACTCTGGGCGTGTGGTGGATCACTCAGTGTGTACTCTGGGTGTGTGATGGATCACTCAGTGTGTACTCTGGGCGTGTGGTCGATCACTCACTGTGTTCTCTGGGTGTGTGATGGATCATTCAGTGTGTACTCTGGGTGTGTGGTGGATCACTGAGTGTGTATTCTCGGTGTGTGATGGATCACTCAGTGTGTACTCTGGGTGTGTGATGGATCACTCAGTGTGTACTCTGGGTGTGTGGTGGATCACTCAGTGTGTACTCTGTGTGTGTGGTGGATTACTCAGTGTGTACTCTGGGTTTGTGATGGATCACTCAGTGTGTACTCTGGGTGTGTGGTGGATCACTCAGTGTGTACTCTGGGTGTGAGATGGATCACTCAGTGTGTACTCTGGGTGTGTGATGGATCACTCAGTGTGTACTCTGGGTGCGTGGTGGGTCACTCAGTGTGTACTCTGGGTGTGTGGTGGATCACTCAGTGTGTACTCTGGGTGTGTGATGGATCACTCAGTGTGTACTCTGGGTGTGTGGTGGGTCACTCAGTGTGTACTCTGGGTGTGTGGTGGGTCACTCAGTGTGTACTCTGGGTGTGTGGTGGATCACTCAGTGTGTAGTCTGAGTGTGTGGTGGATCACTGAGTGTGTACTTTGGGTGTGTGGTGGGTCACTCAGTGTGTACTCTGGGTGTGTGATGGGTCACTCAGTGTGTACTCTGGGTGTGTGATGGATCACTCAGTGTGTACTCTGGGTGTGTGGTGGATCACTCAGTGTGTACTCTGCGTGTGTGGTAGATCACTCAGTGTGTACTCTAGGTGTGTGGTGGATCACTCAGTGTGTACTCTGGGTGTGTGATGGATCACTCAGTGTGTACTCTGGGTGTGTGGTGGGTCACTCAGTGTGTACTCTGGGTGTGTGGTGGGTCACTCAGTGTGTACTCTGGGTGTGTGGTGGATCACTCAGTGTGTACTCTGGGTGTGTGGTGGATCACTGAGTGTGTATTCTCGGTGTGTGATGGATCACTCAGTGTGTACTCTGGGTGTGTGGTGGATCACTCAGTGTGTACTCTGGGTGTGTGGTAGATCACTCAGTGTGTACTCTGGGTGTGTGGTGGATCACTCAGTCTGTACTCTGGGTGTGTGATGGATCACTCAGTGTATACTCTGGGTGTGTGGTGGATCACTCAGTCTGTACTCTGGGTGTGTGATGGATCACTCAGTGTGTACTCTGGGTGTGTGATGGATCACTCAGTGTGTACTCTGGGTGTGTGGTGGATCACTCAGTGTGTACTCTGGGTGTGTGATGGATCACTCAGTGTGTACTCTGGGTGTGTGGTGGATCACTCAGTGTGTACTCTGGGTGTGTGATGGATCGCTCAGTGTGTACTCTGGATGTGTGGTGGATCACTCAGTGTGTACTCTGGGTGTGTGGTGGATCACTCAGTGTGTACTCTGGGTGTGTGATGGATCACTCAGTGTGTACTCTGGGTGTGTGGTGGATCACTGAGTGTGTACGCTGGGTGTGTGGTGGATCACTCAGTGTGTACTCTGGGTGTGTGATGGATCACTCAGTGTGTACTCTGGGTGTGTGATGGATCACTCAGTGTGTACTCTGGGTGTTTGGTGGATCACTCAGTGTGTACTCTGGGCGTGTGGTGGAGCACTCAGTGTGTACTCTGGGTGTGTGGTGGATCACTCAGTGTGTACTCTAGGTGTGAGGTGGATCACTCAGTGTGTCCTCTGGGTGTGTGATGGGTCACTGTGTGTACTCTGGGTGTGTGATGGATCACTCAGTGTGTACTCTGGGTGTGTGATGGATCACTCAGTGTGTACTCTGGGTGTGTGGTGGATCACTCAGTGTGTACTCTGGGCGTGTAGTGGAGCACTCAGTGTGTACTCTGGGTGTGTGATGGATCACTCAGTGTGTACTCTGGGTGTGTGGTGGGTCACTCAGTGTGTACTCTGGGTGTGTGGTGGGTCACTCAGTGTGTACTCTGGGTGTGTGATGGATCACTCAGTGTGTACTGTGGGTGTGTGATGGATCACTCAGTGTGTACTCTGGGTGTGTGGTGGATCACTCAGTGTCTACTCTGGGTGTGTGATGGATCACTCATTGTGTACTCTGGGTGTGTGATGGATCACTCAGTGTGTACTCTGGGTGTATGTTGGATCACGCAGTGTGTCCTCTGGGTGTGTGGTGGGTCACTCAGTGTGTACTCTGGGTGTGTGGTGCATCGCTGAGTGTGTACTCTGGGTGTGTGGTGGATCACTCAGTGTGTACTCTGGGTGTGTGGTGCATCGCTGAGTGTGTACTCTGGGTGTGTGGTGGATCACTCAGTGTGTACTCTGGGTGTGTGGTGGATCACTGAGTGTGTACTCTGGGTGTGTGGTGGATCACTGAGTGAGTATTCTGGGGGTGTGGTGGATCACTCAGTGTGTACTATGGGTGTGTGGTCGATCACTCAGTGTGTACTCTGGGCGTGTGGTGGATCACTCAGTGTGTACTCTGGGCGTGTGGTGGATCACTCAGTGTGTACTCTGGGTGTGTGATGGATCACTCAGTGTGTACTCTGGGCGTGTGGTCGATCACTCACTGTGTTCTCTGGGTGTGTGATGGATCATTCAGTGTGTACTCTGGGTGTGTGGTGGATCACTGAGTGTGTATTCTCGGTGTGTGATGGATCACTCAGTGTGTACTCTGGGTGTGTGATGGATCACTCAGTGTGTACTCTGGGTGTGTGGTGGATCACTCAGTGTGTACTCTGTGTGTGTGGTGGATTACTCAGTGTGTACTCTGGGTTTGTGATGGATCACTCAGTGTGTACTCTGGGTGTGTGGTGGATCACTCAGTGTGTACTCTGGGTGTGTGGTGCATCGCTGAGTGTGTACTCTGGGTGTGTGGTGGATCACTCAGTGTGTACTCTGGGTGTGTGGTGGATCACTCAGTGTGTACTCTGGGTGTGTGGTGCATCGCTGAGTGTGTACTCTGGGTGTGTGATGGATCACTCACTGTGTACTCTGGGTGTGTGGTGGGTCACTCAGTGTGTACTCTGGGTGTGTGGTGGGTCACTCAGTGTGTACTCTGGGTGTGTGGTGGATCACTCAGTGTGTACTCTGAGTGTGTGGTGGATCACTGAGTGTGTACTTTGGGTGTGTGGTGGGTCACTCAGTGTGTACTATGGGTGTGTGGTCGATCACTCAGTGTGTACTCTGGGGGTGTGGTGGATCACTCAGTGTGTACTATGGGTGTGTGGTCGATCACTCAGTGTGTACTCTGGGCGTGTGGTGGATCACTCAGTGTGTACTCTGGGCGTGTGGTGGATCACTCAGTGTGTACTCTGGGTGTGTGATGGATCACTCAGTGTGTACTCTGGGCGTGTGGTCGATCACTCACTGTGTTCTCTGGGTGTGTGATGGATCATTCAGTGTGTACTCTGGGTGTGTGGTGGATCACTGAGTGTGTATTCTCGGTGTGTGATGGATCACTCAGTGTGTACTCTGGGTGTGTGATGGATCACTCAGTGTGTACTCTGGGTGTGTGGTGGATCACTCAGTGTGTACTCTGTGTGTGTGGTGGATTACTCAGTGTGTACTCTGGGTTTGTGATGGATCACTCAGTGTGTACTCTGGGTGTGTGGTGGATCACTCAGTGTGTACTCTGGGTGTGAGATGGATCACTCAGTGTGTACTCTGGGTGTGTGATGGATCACTCAGTGTGTACTCTGGGTGCGTGGTGGGTCACTCAGTGTGTACTCTGGGTGTGTGGTGGATCACTCAGTGTGTACTCTGGGTGTGTGATGGATCACTCACTGTGTACTCTGGGTGTGTGGTGGGTCACTCAGTGTGTACTTTGGGTGTGTGGTGGGTCACTCAGTGTGTACTCTGGGTGTGTGATGGGTCACTCAGTGTGTACTCTGGGTGTGTGATGGATCACTCAGTGTGTACTCTGGGTGTGTGGTGGATCACTCAGTGTGTACTCTGCGTGTGTGGTAGATCACTCAGTGTGTACTCTAGGTGTGTGGTGGATCACTCAGTGTGTACTCTGGGTGTGTGATGGATCACTCAGTGTGTCCTCTGGGTGTGTGGTAGATCACTCAGTGTGTACTCTGGGTGTGTGATGGATGACTCAGTGTGTACTCTGGGTGTGTGGTGGATCACTGAGTGTGTACGCTGGGTGTGTGGTGGAGCACTCAGTGTGTACTCTGGGTGTGTGATGGATCACTCAGTGTGTACTCTGGGTGTGTGGTGGGTCACTCAGTGTGTACTCTGGGTGTGTGGTGGGTCACTCAGTGTGTACTCTGGGTGTGTGATGGATCACTCAGTGTGTACTGTGGGTGTGTGATGGATCACTCAGTGTGTACTCTGGGTGTGTGGTGGATCACTCAGTGTCTACTCTGGGTGTGTGATGGATCACTCATTGTGTACTCTGGGTGTGTGATGGATCACTCAGTGTGTACTCTGGGTGTATGTTGGATCACTCAGTGTGTCCTCTGGGTGTGTGGTGGGTCACTCAGTGTGTACTCTGGGTGTGTGGTGCATCGCTGAGTGTGTACTCTGGGTGTGTGGTGGATCACTCAGTGTGTACTCTGGGTGTGTGGTGGATCACTCAGTGTGTACTCTGGGTGTGTGGTGCATCGCTGAGTGTGTACTCTGGGTGTGTGGTGGATCACTCAGTGTGTACTCTGGGTGTGTGGTGGATCACTGAGTGTGTACTCTGGGTGTGTGGTGGATCACTGAGTGTGTATTCTGGGGGTGTGGTGGATCACTCAGTGTGTACTATGGGTGTGTGGTCGATCACTCAGTGTGTACTCTGGGCGTGTGGTGGATCACTCAGTGTGTACTCTGGGCGTGTGGTGGATCACTCAGTGTGTACTCTGGGTGTGTGATGGATCACTCAGTGTGTACTCTGGGCGTGTGGTCGATCACTCACTGTGTTCTCTGGGTGTGTGATGGATCATTCAGTGTGTACTCTGGGTGTGTGGTGGATCACTGAGTGTGTATTCTCCGTGTGTGATGGATCACTCAGTGTGTACTCTGGGTGTGTGATGGATCACTCAGTGTGTACTCTGGGTGTGTGGTGGATCACTCAGTGTGTACTCTGTGTGTGTGGTGGATTACTCAGTGTGTACTCTGGGTTTGTGATGGATCACTCAGTGTGTACTCTGGGTGTGAGATGGATCACTCAGTGTGTACTCTGGGTGTGTGATGGATCACTCAGTGTGTACTCTGGGTGCGTGGTGGGTCACTCAGTGTGTACTCTGGGTGTGTGGTGGATCACTCAGTGTGTACTCTGGGTGTGTGATGGATCACTCAGTGTGTACTCTGGGTGTGTGGTGGGTCACTCAGTGTGTACTCTGGGTGTGTGGTGGGTCACTCAGTGTGTACTCTGGGTGTGTGGTGGATCACTCAGTGTGTACTCTGAGTGTGTTGTGGATCACTGAGTGTGTACTTTGGGTGTGTGGTGGGTCACTCAGTGTGTACTCTGGGTGTGTGATGGGTCACTCAGTGTGTACTCTGGGTGTGTGATGGATCACTCAGTGTGTACTCTGGGTGTGTGGTGGATCACTCAGTGTGTACTCTGCGTGTGTGGTAGATCACTCAGTGTGTACTCTAGGTGTGTGGTGGATCACTCAGTGTGTACTCTGGGTGTGTGATGGATCACTCAGTGTGTACTCTGGGTGTGTGGTGGGTCACTCAGTGTGTACTCTGGGTGTGTGGTGGGTCACTCAGTGTGTACTCTGGGTGTGTGGTGGATCACTCAGTGTGTACTCTGGGTGTGTGGTGGATCACTGAGTGTGTATTCTCGGTGTGTGATGGATCACTCAGTGTGTACTCTGGGTGTGTGGTGGATCACTCAGTGTGTACTCTGGGTGTGTGGTAGATCACTCAGTGTGTACTCTGGGTGTGTGGTGGATCACTCAGTCTGTACTCTGGGTGTGTGATGGATCACTCAGTGTATACTCTGGGTGTGTGGTGGATCACTCAGTCTGTACTCTGGGTGTGTGATGGATCACTCAGTGTGTACTCTGGGTGTGTGATGGATCACTCAGTGTGTACTCTGGGTGTGTGGTGGATCACTCAGTGTGTACTCTGGGTGTGTGATGGATCACTCAGTGTGTACTCTGGGTGTGTGGTGGATCACTCAGTGTGTACTCTGGGTGTGTGATGGATCGCTCAGTGTGTACTCTGGATGTGTGGTGGATCACTCAGTGTGTACTCTGGGTGTGTGGTGGATCACTCAGTGTGTACTCTGGGTGTGTGATGGATCACTCAGTGTGTACTCTGGGTGTGTGGTGGATCACTGAGTGTGTACGCTGGGTGTGTGGTGGATCACTCAGTGTGTACTCTGGGTGTGTGATGGATCACTCAGTGTGTACTCTGGGTGTGTGATGGATCACTCAGTGTGTACTCTGGGTGTGTGGTGGATCACTCAGTGTGTACTCTGGGCGTGTGGTGGAGCACTCAGTGTGTACTCTGGGTGTGTGGTGGATCACTCAGTGTGTACTCTAGGTGTGAGGTGGATCACTCAGTGTGTCCTCTGGGTGTGTGATGGGTCACTGTGTGTACTCTGGGTGTGTGATGGATCACTCAGTGTGTACTCTGGGTGTGTGATGGATCACTCAGTGTGTACTCTGGGTGTGTGGTGGATCACTCAGTGTGTACTCTGGGCGTGTAGTGGAGCACTCAGTGTGTACTCTGGGTGTGTGATGGATCACTCAGTGTGTACTCTGGGTGTGTGGTGGGTCACTCAGTGTGTACTCTGGGTGTGTGGTGGGTCACTCAGTGTGTACTCTGGGTGTGTGATGGATCACTCAGTGTGTACTGTGGGTGTGTGATGGATCACTCAGTGTGTACTCTGGGTGTGTGGTGGATCACTCAGTGTCTACTCTGGGTGTGTGATGGATCACTCATTGTGTACTCTGGGTGTGTGATGGATCACTCAGTGTGTACTCTGGGTGTATGTTGGATCACTCAGTGTGTCCTCTGGGTGTGTGGTGGGTCACTCAGTGTGTACTCTGGGTGTGTGGTGCATCGCTGAGTGTGTACTCTGGGTGTGTGGTGGATCACTCAGTGTGTACTCTGGGTGTGTGGTGGATCACTCAGTGTGTACTCTGGGTGTGTGGTGCATCGCTGAGTGTGTACTCTGGGTGTGTGGTGGATCACTCAGTGTGTACTCTGGGTGTGTGGTGGATCACTGAGTGTGTACTCTGGGTGTGTGGTGGATCACTGAGTGTGTATTCTGGGGGTGTGGTGGATCACTCAGTGTGTACTATGGGTGTGTGGTCGATCACTCAGTGTGTACTCTGGGCGTGTGGTGGATCACTCAGTGTGTACTCTGGGCGTGTGGTGGATCACTCAGTGTGTACTCTGGGTGTGTGATGGATCACTCAGTGTGTACTCTGGGTGTGTGGTGGATCACTGAGTGTGTATTCTCGGTGTGTGATGGATCACTCAGTGTGTACTCTGGGTGTGTGATGGATCACTCAGTGTGTACTCTGGGTGTGTGGTGGATCACTCAGTGTGTACTCTGTGTGTGTGTGGTGGATTACTCAGTGTGTACTCTGGGTTTGTGATGGATCACTCAGTGTGTACTCTGGGTGTGTGGTGGATCACTCAGTGTGTACTCTGGGTGTGAGATGGATCACTCAGTGTGTACTCTGGGTGTGTGATGGATCACTCAGTGTGTACTCTGGGTGCGTGGTGGGTCACTCAGTGTGTACTCTGGGTGTGTGGTGGATCACTCAGTGTGTACTCTGGGTGTGTGATGGATCACTCAGTGTGTACTCTGGGTGTGTGGTGGGTCACTCAGTGTGTACTCTGGGTGTGTGGTGGGTCACTCAGTGTGTACTCTGGGTGTGTGGTGGATCACTCAGTGTGTACTCTGAGTGTGTGGTGGATCACTGAGTGTGTACTTTGGGTGTGTGGTGGGTCACTCAGTGTGTACTCTGGGTGTGTGATGGGTCACTCAGTGTGTACTCTGGGTGTGTGATGGATCACTCAGTGTGTACTCTGGGTGTGTGGTGGATCACTCAGTGTGTACTCTGCGTGTGTGGTAGATCACTCAGTGTGTACTCTCGGTGTGTGGTGGATCACTCAGTGTGTACTCTGGGTGTGTGATGGATCACTCAGTGTGTCCTCTGGGTGTGTGGTAGATCACTCAGTGTGTACTCTGGGTGTGTGATGGATGACTCAGTGTGTACTCTGGGTGTGTGGTGGATCACTCAGTGTGTACTCTGGGTGTGTGGTGGATCACTCAGTGTGTACTCTGGGTGTGTGGTGGATCACTCAGTGTGTATTCTGGGCGTGAGATGGATCACTCAGTGTGTACTCTGGGTGTGTGGTGGATCACTCAGTGTGTACTCTGGGTGTGTGGTGGATCACTCAGTGTGTACTCTGGGTGTGTGGTGGATCACTGAGTGTGTATTCTGGGTGTGTGATGGATTACTCAGTGTGTACTCTGGGTGTGTGATGGATCACTCAGTGTGTACTCTGGGTGTGTGGTGGATCACTCAGTGTGTACTCTGGGTATGTCGTGGATCACTCAGTGTGTACTCTGGGTGTGTGGTGGATCACTCAGTGTGTACTCTGGGTATGTCGTGGATCACTCATTGTGTACTCTGGGTGTGAGATGGATCACTCAGTGTGTACTCTGGGTGTGTGGTGGATCACTCAGTGTGTCCTCTGGGTGTGTGGTGGGTCTGTCACTGTGGTCTTGTATTGCAATGTTGGGATTCTATGATTCACTGCGACAGTGACTGACCTGGGCAGATGGTGAAATAAAATGTTACTGCAGCTCCTGAACGTCTGAAACGAAAGCAGAAAGTGATAGTGAAACTCTGCCGAGCTGGCAGCATCTCTGGATTGAGGAACTCTTCACAGTTTGTGTCCAGTGACCTTTATTCAAAATAGTTCTGCCATTCCCAGATCCTGCCAGACCTGCTGAGTTTCTCCAGCAACATGTGTTTTTGTCTAGTCTGGTGGCGGGTGTATTATGGCCTCAGCAGCGTCTCAATGATCAGTCGAGCCAGCTCCTGGTGTAAAATCACAGTGATTTATGGAGCCAGTCAGTCAGTCAGTCCCCCGCACCCCTCCCCAGCCCAATCCTGAAGCTCTGCTGCTTTATTTCCTTTGAAAACAGGAGGAACGTTGGAACAGTCCGCAGGTATGTGTGGGAACTGAGGGGAGGAAGGCTGAGTGATCGTGTCGGGTGCTGTTACACCTTCTCTGTTGCCGATTGTTTTTCGGAGCAGTCACTCATTTGTGGTACGGCTGCTCAAATATTTCAGCAAGGATTCACTCTGATCGGCAAGGCCTCTTGCTTGGAGCCTGCACAGAGTTGGGCTGCAAGTTGTTACATTAACCAAAAGCTTTCTTCCAGGATTTTCAGTTTTCAATGACCACATCTTGTGTCTGAATCTGGAACCCTCTCAGTCTCTGATGGGCTGCTGCAGGGTCCTATTAGCCAGCTGACTGGAATCCCATGTGGGGAATACATCAATTCACCACATGCCTGTGGCTGATTCACCCTGTATGGTAAGTCAGCCACAGGGAGAGCGGAGCAGCCCCAAGTCGGGCTCCACATGGGCACCAACGACATAGATAGGAAAAGGATGGGGATTTAAGGCAGAAATTCAGGGAGCTAGGGTGGAAGCTTAGAGCCAGAACAAACAGAGTTGTTATCTCTAGTTTGTTGCCCGTGCCACGTGCTAGCGAGGTGAGGAATAGGGAGAGAGAGGAGTTGAACACAGCTACAAGGATGGTGCAGGAGGGACGGATTCAGATACCTGAATAATTGAGGCTCATTCTGAGGTAGGTGGGACCTGTACAAACAGGATGGTCTTCACTGAACCAGAGGGGTACCAATATCCTGGGGGGACATTTGCTAATGGTCTTTCGGAGGGTTTAAACTAATTCAGCAGGTTGATGGGAACCTGAATTGTAGTTCCAGTGTCCAGGAGGTTGAGAGTAGTCAGGTCAGAGATATGGTTTGAAGGTCACAAGAGTTAACCAACAAGCAGGAAGTTGGTTTGAAGTGTGTCTCCTTCAACGCCAGGAGCATCTGGAATAAGGTTGGTGAACTTGCAGCATGGGTTGGTACCTGGGACTTCGATGTTGTGGCCATTTCAGAGACATAGGTAGAACAGGGACAGGAATGGCTGTTGCAGGTTCCAGGATTTAGATGTTTCAGTAAGAACAGAGAAGATGGTAAAAGAGGGGGAGGTGTGGCATTGTTGGTCAAGGACAGTATTACAGTTGTTGAAAGGATGTTTGGGGACTCGTGTACTGAGGTAGTATGGGCTGAGGTTAGAAACAGGAAAGGAGAGGTCACCCTGTTGGGAGTTTTCTATAGGCCTCCGAATAGTTCCAGAGATGTAGAGGAAAGGATAGCAAAGGTAATTCTGGATAGGAGCGAGAGAGGCAGGGTAGTTGTTAGGGGGGACTTTAACTTTCCAAATACTGACTGGAAACTCCATAGCTTGAGTACTTTAGATGGGTCAGTTTTTGTCCAGTGTGTACAGGAGGGTTTCCTAACACAGTGTGTAGACAGGCCAACAAGGGACAAGGCCACATTAGATTTGGTACTGGGTAATAAACCCGGCCAGGTGTTAGATTTGGAGGTAGGTGAGCACTTTGTTGATAGTGACCACAATTCGGTTATGTTTACTTCAGTGATGGAAAGGGAGAGGTATATACCGAGGGGAAGAGTTACAGCTGGGGGAAAGGCAATGATGATGCGATTAGGCAAGATTTAGGAAGCATAGGATGGGGAAGGAAACTGCAGGGGATGGGCACAATTGAAATGTGGAGCTTATTCAAGGAACAGCTACACTGTGTCCTTGATAAGTATGTACCTGTCAGACAGGGAGGGAGTGGTCGAGAGAGGGAGCTGTGGTTTACAGAGTAAGTGGAATCTCTTGTCAAGAGGAAGAAGGAGGTTTATGTTAGGCTGGGAGGTGAAAGCTCAGTTAGGGCGCTTGAAAGTTATAAGTTAGCCAGGAAAGATACCTAAAAATAGAGTTAAGAAAAGTGAGGAGGGGTCATGAGACAACTTGGCAGGGAGGATCAAGGAAAACCCTAAAGCTTTCTATCGGTATATCAGGAATAAAAGAATGACTTAAGTACGATTAGGGTCCGTCAAAGACAGTAGTAGGAAGTTGTGCGTGGAGTCCAAGGAAATAGGAGAAGCGCTAAATGAATAAATTTTGTCCGTATTCACATATAAAAAGACAATGTTGTCGAGGACAATACTGAGATACAGGCTATTAGATTAAATGGGATTGAGGTTCAGAAGGAGGTGTTAGCAATTCTGGAGTGTGTGAAAAGAGATAAGTCCCCTGGACCGGATGGGATTTATCCTGGGAATCTCTGGGAAGCCAGGGAGGAGATTGCCGAGCCTTTGGCATTGATCTTTAAATCGTCATTGTCTCCAGGAATAGTGCCAGAAGACTGGAGGATAGCAAATGTGGTTCCCCTGTTCAAGAAGGGGAGTAGAGACAACCCTGGTAATTATAGACCAGTGAGCCTTACTTCAGTTGTTGGTAAAGTGTTGGAAAGGATTATAAGAGATAGGATTTATAATCAACTAGAAAGGAATAATTTGTTTAGAGATAATCAGCACGGTTTTGTGAAGGGTAAGTCGTGCCTCACAAACCTTATTGAGTTCTGTGAGAAGGTGACCAAACAGGTAGATGAGAGTAAACCGGTTGATGTGGTGTATATGGATTTCAGCAAGGCGTTCGATAAGGTTCCCCACAGTAGGCTATTGTACAAAATGCGGAGGAATGGGATTGTGGGAGATATAGCAGTTTGGATCAGTAATTGGCTTGCTGAAAGAAGACAGAGGGTGGTGGTTGGTGGGAAATGTTCATCCTGGAGTTCAGTTACCAGTGGTGTACCACAAGGATCTGTTTTGGGTCTATTGCTGTTTGTCATTTTTATAAACGACCTGGATGAGGGCGTAGAAGGGTGGGTTAGTAAATTTGCAGACGACACTAAGGTCGGTGGAGTTGTGGACAGTGACGAAGGATGTTGTAGGTTACAGAGAGACATAGATAAGCTGCAGAGCTGGGCTGAGAGGTGCCAAATGGAGTTTAATGTGGAAAAGTGGGAGGTGATTCACTTTGGAAGGAGTAACCGGAATGCAAAGTACTGGGCTAATGGTAAGATTCTTGGTAGTGTAGATGAGCAGAGAGATCTCGGTGTCCAGGTACGTAGTTCCTTGAAAGTTGCCACCCAGGTTGACAGGGTTGTTAAGAAGGCATACAGTGTGTTACCTTTTATTGGTAGAGGGATTGAGTTTCGGAACCATGAGGTTATGCTACAGCTGTACAAAACTCTGGTGTGGCCGCACTTGGAGTATTGTGTACAGTTCTGGTCACCGCATTATAAGGAGGATGTGGAAGCTTTGGAAAGGGTGCAGAGGAGATTTACTAGGATGTTGCCAGGTATGGAGGGAAGGTCTTACGAGGAAAGGCTGAGGGACTTGAGGCTGTTTTTGTTAGAGAGAAGAAGGTTGAGAAGTGACTTAATAGACACATATAAGATAATCAGAGGGTTAGATAGGGTGGACAGGGAGAGCCTTTTTCCAAGTATGGGGACGGCGAGTATGAGGGGGCATAGCTTTAAATTGAGGGGTGATAGAGATAGGACAGATGTCAGAGGTAGTTTCTTTACTCAGAGAGTAGTAGGGGCGTGGAATGCCCTGCCTGCAACAGTAGTAGACTCAACAACTTTAATGGCATTTAAATGATCATTGGGTAAGCATATGGATGATAGTGGAATAGTGCAGGTTAGATGGGCTTCAGATTGGTATGTCAGGGCAGCACAACATTGAGGGCCGAAGGGCCTGTACTGAGCTGTAATGTTCTATGTTCTACGAGTGGCCAGCACATTGTCTAATACTGACCCACAAACAAATCAAGCAACACCTCTGCTCCTGTGATCACATGGCTGGCAAAAAAGCCTTCTTCACATTGTAGAGAGTTCACTCTTTTCCCTCGATTTCACTCCTCTCTGTCCCTGACAATAAATGGATGTCTCTAGTTCTTGCTGTATATGGTGATGACTGACTTTAAGTAGTCCCTTCTTGTATCTCCTAAGAGTCTAGTTTCTGACTGTAATCCAACCCTTTGTGTGGTTTTCCAGCATCAACGCTCTGTTGGATATCAGCCTGGGGTATGTGGATGCTGGCACAAAGATTGAACACCAGCTCATCCTCAAAAGCAAGGAGTTCTTTGTCAATGGAGATGTGAAGGTGATTCCTGACCCTCCACCATTCACACGCGAACCTTCCAAAGAGATTCCAAAGGAAGGCGAGCTAACAATTGAGCAGCTCAGTCACCTGCATCGACAGTTTATGCTTGTGGCACCCACAGGTAAGTCCTCAGACATGGACAGGCTGCTATTGTTGTCACAATCACATGGGAAAGTGACTGATTCTCAATCACTGATCCTCTCAACGTCACCACTAAAGTTCATTATTTCATCCAAGTATGCAAAGTCCCTGATTTGAGGTATCTGATGGAAACACAGATCAGGTTTCTGTATTTAACAAGAACCACAGCTTATTGGAAAGAAGTAAATCCTAATCACAGAAACATAGAAAATAGGGGCAGGAGGAGGCCATTCAGCCCTTCGAACCTGCACCATCATTCAACACGATCATGGCTGATCATGTAATCTCAGTGTCCTGTTCCTGCTTTCTCCCCATACTCCTTGATTCCTTTAGCCACAAGGACCATGTCCAACTCTGAGTGAAGAAATTCTTCCTCACCTCAGTCCTGAATGGCCTACCCCTAACTCTTAGACTGTGACCCCTAGTTCTGGGCATCCCCAACATCAGGGACTTTCTTCCCGCATCGAGCCTGTCCAGTCCCATCAGGGTCTCTATGAGATCCCCTCATTCTTCTAAATTCCAGCAAGTCAGTCTTTCCTCAGGATCGGCAAGAGGTAGCACAGTGGCTCATCGGTTAGCACCGCTGCCTCACAGCACCAGGATCCCAGGTTCAATTCCAGCCTTGGGTGACTGTCTGTGTGGAGTTTGCACATTCTCCCCGTCTCTGCATGGGTCTCCTCCCAAATCCAAAGATGTGCAGGTCAGGTGAATTGGCCATGCTGAATTGCCCGTAGTGTTTGGAGGGTCTGGGTGGATTGCTCTTTGGAGGGTCAGTGTGGGCTGGTTGGGCTGAAGGGCCTGTTTCCACACTGTAGGGAACCAAAAAAAAAAATCACAAGTAAATTTCTAGGAGCTATTAACATATGACTCCATTTGGAACAGTGAAGTCTGGGAGAATGTGAGGACTGCAGATGCTGGAGATCTGAGTCGAGAGTGTGGCACTGGAAATGCGCAGCAGGTCAGGCAGCATCCAAGGAGCAGGAAGAACGATGTTTCGGGCCGGGGCCCTTCATCAGGAATGATTTTCCGAAACGTCGACTCTCCTGCTCCTCGGATGCTGCCTGACTTGCTGTACTTTTCCAGCACCACCCTCTCACATGTGACTCTACTTGTTGACCCACAATCCTTTTTTAAACGCCCCGTACACACACCTGCATAGACACTGACAGACAAAAAAACATTGACTTTATGGATGTTGGGGAAAAACCGGGGAAAGACAGTCCCATCAGGTTTGTTCAAATTTCCCCTTTCTTTGCCAAGACTTTCTGTTCTTCATTCTCCTTTTCCCTATTCTTTGCAGATAGCGCAGGGTGATTGGTACACTAACTACAAAGTCCCTTAGTCTCTAGTTCAAGGTAACAGCTTACAGCAACTGGCCTTCTTCAGGCTGCTTGGATTTTACTGCAGAGAAAGAGACACAGTCACAACACCTGTCATTCTAACAGTCCAAAGGCTTCTCACTGAATCGTTCACACCCACAAGCTGTTCAGCTGTGCACAAACCAACAGAGTTGTCATTAGACTGATGACCTTTGGCCTCTATGACTGCTCACAAACCAATCAGCTACCTGTTGGCAGTCAAATGTCACGCTGCATACCTCTACACCCACCCCCTGGCACTGCCCACCAAGGGCCAGGCTTTCTCCAGGTAAAGAGCAGCGTAAACACCACACACATACACAGAGGTTCAGCGACTTGTCTTTAAAAGTACAGAAACTCCTTTCCATATTAATCCATGATCAAAAATACGAAAAAAAATTAATATGGTCTGAACATATATTCAGAAATCGAGGGAAAGCATATGTCATATTTCAAACTTGTGAAGGAGACAAAGCTGAGGAAATGATGTAACCATTTTGAGGTAATGAGATGGCCTGAAAACCGAATCCTATCTCGGTGGGCTTTGGAAGAAAAACACGGCCTTTACCTTGGCTGCTCCTCTCAGTGACACTCACAAGGCGATTCTCTCTCCCCTCACCTCACACCCCCCTCTCCTCTCCTCCTCCTCCCTCCCCTCCCCACACCTCCCATCCTCTCCCCTCTCAGGCACTCCCCCTCCCCAACTCCCTGGGATTGATGCTTGAATCCTGTTTGGACAGTCACTCTCCCCCTTTCTCTCTCGTGTACGCTGCAGGTGTCATGCTGAAAAAGGAATTCATTGAGATTTTACAGGACCTGGTGACAATGGACCTTGGCACAGACCAAATGCCTGACCAATGGAGTTCCATCTCTTACTCACAGGTAGGCCACCTCCTCAGTCACTGACTGATGACCTACACATTGCATTTTCCTCAGTTACAACAAACCAAACAAAGGCAAGGCAATTTGGGAAGGTGGCCAGCAGTGACCCTCTATCTTGAGGATCACATGACCCCAGATGGACTCTGAAGGCCGTGTATATGTACTCCAGACAAATCACCTTTTATAATCATTTATTCACAGGATGAGGGTGATGTGAGCTAAGGCAGCAATTTATTACCCATCCCTGATTGCCCAGGGGCAGTTAACAATAAGCCACATTGCTGTGGGTCTGGAGTCACATACAGGCTGGATCAGGTAAGGATGGCAGTTTCTTTCCCGAAAGGATATTAGAGACTCAGATGGTCTTTTCTCTCAATCGCCAATGGATTCTTGTTCATCATTAGACTTTTTCTTGAATTCAATTCTCACCAGCTGCTGTGGTGTGATTCAAACTCCTCTCCCCCCCGGGGCCCTGTGTCCCTACTGATGTTAATCCAGCTCCCTCACACTGTCCCTCAGTAACCCCTCTCCCCCCCCCCCCAGCGCCCTGTGTTACTGACTGTATCTCTACTGATGTTAATCCAGCTCCCACACACTGTCACTCAGTGACCCCTCTCCCCCCCCGGGGCCCTGTGTTACTGACTGTATCCCTACTGATGTTAATCCAGCTCCCTCACACTGTCACTCAGTAACCCCTCTCCCCCCCCGGGGCCCTGTGTTACTGACTGTATCTCTACTGATGTTAATCCAGCTCCCTCACACTGTCACTCAGTAACCCCTCTCCCCCCCCGGGGCCCTGTGTTACTGACTGTATCCCTACTGATGTTAATCCAGCTCCCACACACTGTCACTCAGTAACCCCTCTCCCCCCCAGGGCCCTGTGTTACTGACTGTATCTCTACTGATGTTAATCCAGCTCCCTCACACTGTCACTCAGTGACCCCTCTCCCCCCCCGGGGCCCTGTGTTACTGACTGTATCTCTACTGATGTTAATCCAGCTCCCACACACTGTCACTCAGTGACCCCTCTCCCCCCCCGGGGCCCTGTGTTACTGACTGTATCCCTACTGATGTTAATCCAGCTCCCTCACACTGTCACTCAGTAACCCCTCTCCCCCCCCCGGGGCCCTGTGTTACTGACTGTATCTCTACTGATGTTAATCCAGCTCCCTCACACTGTCACTCAGTAACCCCTCTCCCCCCCCGGGGCCCTGTGTTACTGACTGTATCCCTACTGATGTTAATCCAGCTCCCACACACTGTCACTCAGTAACCCCTCTCCCCCCCAGGGCCCTGTGTTACTGACTGTATCTCTACTGATGTTAATCCAGCTCCCTCACACTGTCACTCAGTAACCCCTCTCCCCCCCCCAGGGCCCTGTGTCACTGACTGTATCCCTACTGATGTTAATCCAGCTCCCTCACACTGTCACTCAGTAACCCCTCTCCCCCCCAGGGCCCTGTGTTACTGACTGTATCCCTACTGATGTTAATCCAGCTCCCTCACACTGTCACTCAGTAACCCCTCTCCCCCCCGGGGCCCTGTGTTACTGACTGTATCCCTACTGATGTTAATCCAGCTCCCACACACTGTCACTCAGTAACCCCTCTCCCCACCAGGGCCCTGTGTTACTGACTGTATCTCTACTGATGTTAATCCAGCTCCCTCACACTGTCACTCAGTAACCCCTCTCCCCCCCCCAGCGCCCTGTGTTACTGACTGTATCCCTACTGATGTTAATCCAGCTCCCTCACACTGTCAGTAGCCCCTCTTCCCCCCCCGGGGCCCTGTGTTACTGACTGTATCTCTACTGATGTTAATCCAGCTCCCACACACTGTCACTCAGTAACCCCTCTCCCCCCCCAGGGCCCTGTGTTACTGACTGTATCCCTACTGATGTTAATCCAGCTCCCCCACACTGTCACTCAGTAACCCCCCTCCCCCCCCCAGTGCCCTGTGTTACTGACTGTATCTCTACTGATGTTAATCCAGCTCCCTCACACTGTCACTCAGTAACCCCTCTCCCCCCCCGGGCCCTGTGTTACTGACTGTAACTCCACTGATGTTAATCCAGCTCCCTCACACTGTCAATCAGTGACCCCTCTCCCCCCAGCGCCCTGTGTTACTGACTGTATCCCTACTGATGTTAATCCAGCTCCCTCACACTGTCACTCAGTAACCCCTCTCCCCCCCCAGCGCCCTGTGTTACTGACTGTATCCCTACTGATATTAATCCAGCTCCCTCACACTGTCACTCAGTGACCCCTCTCCCCCCCCCGGTGCCCTGTGTTACTGACTATATCCCTACTGATATTAATCCAGCTCCCTCACACTGTCACTCAGTGACCCCTCTCCCCCCCCGGGGCCCTGTGTTACTGACTGTATCTCTACTGATGTTAATCCAGCTCCCTCACACTGTCACTCAGTAACCCCCCTCCCCCCAGTGGCCTGTGATACTGACTGTATCTCTACTGATGTTAATCCAGCTCCCTCACACTGTCACTCAGTAACCCCCCTCCCCCCCAGTGCCCTGTGTTACTGACTGTATCTCTGCTGATGTTAATCCAGCTCCCTCACACTGTCACTCAGTAACCCCTCTCCCCCCCCCCCCCCCCGGGGCCCTGTGTTACTGACTGTATCTCTACTGATGTTAATCCAGCTCCCTCACACTGTCACTCAGTGACCCCTCTCCCCCCAGGGCCCTGTTTTACTGACTGTATCCCTACTGATGTTAATCCAGCTCCCTCACACTGTCACTCAGTAACCCCCCTCCCCCCCACTGCCCTGTGTTACTGACTGTATCTCTACTGATGTTAATCCAGCTCCCTCACACTGTCACTCAGTAACCCCCCTCCCCCCCAGTGCCCTGTGTTACTGACTGTATCTCTACTGATGTTAATCCAGCTCCCTCACACTGTCACTCAGTAACCCCTCTCCCCCCCCCCGGGGCCCTGTGTTACTGACTGTATCCCTACTGATGTTAATCCAGCTCCCTCACACTGTCACTCAGTAACCCCTCTCCCCCCCCCCCCCAGTGCCCTGTGTTACTGACTGTATCTCTACTGATGTTAATCCAGCTCCCTCACACTGTCACTCAGTAACCCCTCTCCCCCCCCCGGGGCCCTGTGTTACTGACTGTATCCCTACTGATGTTAATCCAGCTCCCTCACACTGTCACTCAGTAACCCCTCTCCCCCCCAGCGCCCTGTGTTACTGACTGTATCTCTACTGATGTTAATCCAGCTCCCTCACACTGTCACTCAGTAACCCCTCTCCCCGCCAGCACCCTGTGTTACTGACTGTATCTCTACTGATGTTAATCCAGCTCCCTCACACTGTCACTCAGTGACCCCTCTCCCCCCAGTGGCCTGTGATACTGACTGTATCTCTGCTTTTGTTAATCCAGCTCCCTCACACTGTCACTCAGTAACCCCTCTCCCCCCCGGGGCCCTGTGTTACTGACTGTATCCCTACTGATGTTAATCCAGCTCCCACACACTGTCACTCAGTAACCCCTCTCCCCCCCAGGGCCCTGTGTTACTGACTGTATCTCTACTGATGTTAATCCAGCTCCCTCACACTGTCACTCAGTAACCCCTCTCCCCCCCCCAGCGCCCTGTGTTACTGACTGTATCCCTACTGATGTTAATCCAGCTCCCTCACACTGTCAGTAGCCCCTCTCCCCCCCCGGGGCCCTGTGTTACTGACTGTATCTCTACTGATGTTAATCCAGCTCCCACACACTGTCACTCAGTGACCCCTCTCCCCCCCCGGGGCCCTGTGTTACTGACTGTATCTCTACTGATGTTAATCCAGCTCCCTCACACTGTCACTCAGTAACCCCTCTCCCCCCCCGGGGCCCTGTGTTACTGACTGTATCCCTACTGATGTTAATCCAGCTCCCACACACTGTCACTCAGTAACCCCTCTCCCCCCCAGGGCCCTGTGTTACTGACTGTATCTCTACTGATGTTAATCCAGCTCCCTCACACTGTCACTCAGTAACCCCTCTCCCCCCCCCAGGGCCCTGTGTCACTGACTGTATCCCTACTGATGTTAATCCAGCTCCCTCACACTGTCACTCAGTAACCCCTCTCCCCCCCAGGGCCCTGTGTTACTGACTGTATCCCTACTGATGTTAATCCAGCTCCCTCACACTGTCACTCAGTAACCCCTCTCCCCCCCGGGGCCCTGTGTTACTGACTGTATCCCTACTGATGTTAATCCAGCTCCCACACACTGTCACTCAGTAACCCCTCTCCCCCCCAGGGCCCTGTGTTACTGACTGTATCTCTACTGATGTTAATCCAGCTCCCTCACACTGTCACTCAGTAACCCCTCTCCCCCCCCCAGCGCCCTGTGTTACTGACTGTATCCCTACTGATGTTAATCCAGCTCCCTCACACTGTCAGTAGCCCCTCTCCCCCCCCGGGGCCCTGTGTTACTGACTGTATCTCTACTGATGTTAATCCAGCTCCCACACACTGTCACTCAGTAACCCCTCTCCCCCCCCAGGGCCCTGTGTTACTGACTGTATCCCTACTGATGTTAATCCAGCTCCCCCACACTGTCACTCAGTAACCCCCCTCCCCCCCCCCAGTGCCCTGTGTTACTGACTGTATCTCTACTGATGTTAATCCAGCTCCCTCACACTGTCACTCAGTAACCCCTCTCCCCCCCCAGGGCCCTGTGTTACTGACTGTAACTCCACTGATGTTAATCCAGCTCCCTCACACTGTCAATCAGTGACCCCTCTCCCCCCAGCGCCCTGTGTTACTGACTGTATCCCTACTGATGTTAATCCAGCTCCCTCACACTGTCACTCAGTAACCCCTCTCCCCCCCCAGCGCCCTGTGTTACTGACTGTATCCCTACTGATATTAATCCAGCTCCCTCACACTGTCACTCAGTGACCCCTCTCCCCCCCCCGGGGCCCTGTGTTACTGACTGTATCTCTACTGATGTTAATCCAGCTCCCTCACACTGTCACTCAGTAACCCCCCTCCCCCCAGTGGCCTGTGATACTGACTGTATCTCTACTGATGTTAATCCAGCTCCCTCACACTGTCACTCAGTAACCCCCCTCCCCCCCAGTGCCCTGTGTTACTGACTGTATCTCTGCTGATGTTAATCCAGCTCCCTCACACTGTCACTCAGTAACCCCTCTCCCCCCCCCGGGGCCCTGTGTTACTGACTGTATCTCTACTGATGTTAATCCAGCTCCCTCACACTGTCACTCAGTGACCCCTCTCCCCCCAGGGCCCTGTGTTACTGACTGTATCCCTACTGATGTTAATCCAGCTCCCTCACACTGTCACTCAGTAACCCCCCTCCCCCCCACTGCCCTGTGTTACTGACTGTATCTCTACTGATGTTAATCCAGCTCCCTCACACTGTCACTCAGTAACCCCCCTCCCCCCCAGTGCCCTGTGTTACTGACTGTATCTCTACTGATGTTAATCCAGCTCCCTCACACTGTCACTCAGTAACCCCTCTCCCCCCCCCGGGGCCCTGTGTTACTGACTGTATCCCTACTGATGTTAATCCAGCTCCCTCACACTGTCACTCAGTAACCCCTCTCCCCCCCCCGGGGCCCTGTGTTACTGACTGTATCTCTACTGAGGTTAATCCAGCTCCCTCACACTGTCACTCAGTAACCCCTCTCCCCCCCCGGGGCCCTGTGTTACTGACTGTATCCCTACTGATGTTAATCCAGCTCCCTCACACTGTCACTCAGTAACCCCTCTCCCCCCCAGCACCCTGTGTTACTGACTGTATCTCTACTGATGTTAATCCAGCTCCCTCACACTGTCACTCAGTAACCCCTCTCCCCGCCAGCACCCTGTGTTACTGACTGTATCTCTGCTGATGTTAATCCAGCTCCCTCACACTGTCACTCAGTAACCCCTGTCCCTCCCAGCGCCCTGTGTTACTGACAGTATCTCTACTGATGTTAATCCAGCTCCCTCGCACTGTCACTCAGTAACCCCTCTCCCCCCCAGCGCCCTGTGGTACTGACTGTATCTCTACTGATGTTAATCCAGCTCCCTCACACTGTCACTCAGTAACCCCTCTCCCCGCCAGCACCCTGTGTTACTGACTGTATCTCTACTGATGTTAATCCAGCTCCCTCACACTGTCACTCAGTGACCCCTCTCCCCCCAGTGGCCTGTGATACTGACTGTATCTCTGCTTTTGTTAATCCAGCTCCCTCACACTGTCACTCAGTAACCCCTCTCCCCCCCCGGGGCCCTGTGTTACTGACTGTATCCCTACTGATGTTAATCCAGCTCCCACACACTGTCACTCAGTAACCCCTCTCCCCCCCAGGGCCCTGTGTTACTGACTGTATCTCTACTGATGTTAATCCAGCTCCCTCACACTGTCACTCAGTAACCCCTCTCCCCCCCCCAGCGCCCTGTGTTACTGACTGTGTCCCTACTGATGTTAATCCAGCTCCCTCACACTGTCAGTAGCCCCTCTCCCCCCCCGGGGCCCTGTGTTACTGACTGTATCTCTACTGATGTTAATCCAGCTCCCACACACTGTCACTCAGTGACCCCTCTCCCCCCCCGGGGCCCTGTGTTACTGACTGTATCTCTACTGATGTTAATCCAGCTCCCTCACACTGTCACTCAGTAACCCCTCTCCCCCCCCGGGGCCCTGTGTTACTGACTGTATCCCTACTGATGTTAATCCAGCTCCCACACACTGTCACTCAGTAACCCCTCTCCCCCCCAGGGCCCTGTGTTACTGACTGTATCTCTACTGATGTTAATCCAGCTCCCTCACACTGTCACTCAGTAACCCCTCTCCCCCCCCCAGGGCCCTGTGTCACTGACTGTATCCCTACTGATGTTAATCCAGCTCCCTCACACTGTCACTCAGTAACCCCTCTCCCCCCCAGGGCCCTGTGTTACTGACTGTATCCCTACTGATGTTAATCCAGCTCCCTCACACTGTCACTCAGTAACCCCTCTCCCCCCCGGGGCCCTGTGTTACTGACTGTATCCCTACTGATGTTAATCCAGCTCCCACACACTGTCACTCAGGAACCCCTCTCCCCCCCAGGGCCCTGTGTTACTGACTGTATCTCTACTGATGTTAATCCAGCTCCCTCACACTGTCACTCAGTAACCCCTCTCCCCCCCCCAGCGCCCTGTGTTACTGACTGTATCCCTACTGATGTTAATCCAGCTCCCTCACACTGTCACTCAGTAACCCCTCTCCCCCCCCGGGGCCCTGTGTTACTGACTGTATCTCTACTGATGTTAATCCAGCTCCCACACACTGTCACTCAGTAACCCCTCTCCCCCCCAGGGCCCTGTGTTACTGACTGTATCTCTACTGATGTTAATCCAGCTCCCTCACACTGTCACTCAGTAACCCCTCTCCCCCCCCAGCGCCCTGTGTTACTGACTGTATCCCTACTGATGTTAATCCAGCTCCCTCACACTGTCAGTAGCCCCTCTCCCCCCCCGGGGCCCTGTGTTACTGACTGTATCTCTACTGATGTTAATCCAGCTCCCACACACTGTCACTCAGTAACCCCCCTCCCCCCCCCAGTGCCCTGTGTTACTGACTGTATCTCTACTGATGTTAATCCAGCTCCCTCACACTGTCACTCAGTAACCCCTCTCCCCCCCCAGGGCCCTGTGTTACTGACTGTAACTCCACTGATGTTAATCCAGCTCCCTCACACTGTCAATCAGTGACCCCTCTCCCCCCAGCGCCCTGTGTTACTGACTGTATCCCTACTGATGTTAATCCAGCTCCCTCACACTGTCACTCAGTAACCCCTCTCCCCCCCCAGCGCCCTGTGTTACTGACTGTATCCCTACTGATATTAATCCAGCTCCCTCACACTGTCACTCAGTGACCCCTCTCCCCCCCCCCCGGGGCCCTGTGTTACTGACTGTATCCCTACTGATATTAATCCAGCTCCCTCACACTGTCACTCAGTGACCCCTCTCCCCCCCCGGGGCCCTGTGTTACTGACTGTATCTCTACTGATGTTAATCCAGCTCCCTCACACTGTCACTCAGTAACCCCCCTCCCCCCAGTGGCCTGTGATACTGACTGTATCTCTACTGATGTTAATCCAGCTCCCTCACACTGTCACTCAGTAACCCCCCTCCCCCCCAGTGCCCTGTGTTACTGACTGTATCTCTGCTGATGTTAATCCAGCTCCCTCACACTGTCACTCAGTAACCCCTCTCCCCCCCCCGGGGCCCTGTGTTACTGACTGTATCTCTACTGATGTTAATCCAGCTCCCTCACACTGTCACTCAGTGACCCCTCTCCCCCCAGGGCCCTGTGTTACTGACTGTATCCCTACTGATGTTAATCCAGCTCCCTCACACTGTCACTCAGTAACCCCCCTCCCCCCCACTGCCCTGTGTTACTGACTGTATCTCTACTGATGTTAATCCAGCTCCCTCACACTGTCACTCAGTAACCCCCCTCCCCCCCAGTGCCCTGTGTTACTGACTGTATCTCTACTGATGTTAATCCAGCTCCCTCACACTGTCACTCAGTAACCCCTCTCCCCCCCCCGGGGCCCTGTGTTACTGACTGTATCCCTACTGATGTTAATCCAGCTCCCTCACACTGTCACTCAGTAACCCCTCTCCCCCCCCCCCCCCCCCCCCCCAGTGCCCTGTGTTACTGACTGTATCCCTACTGATGTTAATCCAGCTCCCTCACACTGTCACTCAGTAACCCCTCTCCCCCCCCCGGGGCCCTGTGTTACTGACTGTATCCCTACTGATGTTAATCCAGCTCCCTCACACTGTCACTCAGTAACCCCTCTCCCCCCCAGCGCCCTGTGTTACTGACTGTATCTCTACTGATGTTAATCCAGCTCCCTCACACTGTCACTCAGTAACCCCTCTCCCCGCCAGCACCCTGTGTTACTGACTGTATCTCTGCTGATGTTAATCCAGCTCCCTCACACTGTCACTCAGTAACCCCTGTCCCTCCCAGCGCCCTGTGTTACTGACAGTATCTCTACTGATGTTAATCCAGCTCCCTCGCACTGTCACTCAGTAACCCCTCTCCCCCCCAGTGCTCTGTGTTACTAACTGTATCCCTACTGATGTTAATCTAGCTCCCTAACACTGTCACTCAGTAACCCCTCTCCCCCCCAGCGCCCTGTGTTACTGACTGTATCTCTACTGATGTTAATCCAGCTCCCTCACACTGTCACTCAGTGACCCCTCTCCCCCCAGTGGCCTGTGATACTGACTGTATCTCTGCTTTTGTTAATCCAGCTCCCTCACACTGTCACTCAGTAACCCCTCTCCCCGCTAGCGCCCTGTGTTACTGACTGTATCTCTACTGATATTAATCCAGCTCCATCAGACTGTCACTCAGTAACCCCTCTCCCCCCCAGCGCCCTGTGTTACTGACAGTATCTCTACTGATGTTAATCCAGCTCCCTCACACTGTCACTCAGAAACCCCTCTCCCCCCAGTGCCGTGTGTTACTGACTGTACGTCTACTGATGTCTAGATTAGAGTGGTGCTGGAAAAGCACAGCAGGTCAGGCAGCATCCAAGGAGCAGGAAAATCGACATTTCGGGCAAAAGCCCTTCATCAGGAATACAGGCGGGGTGCCTGCAGAGTGGGGAGATAAATGAGAGGGGGGTGGGGCTGGGGAGAAAGTAGCATAGAGTACAATAGGTGAATGGGGGTTGGGATGGAGGTGATAGGTCAGAGGGGAGGGTGGAGTGGAAGGGTGGGAAGGGAGATTGGCCGGTAGGACAGGTCATGAGGACAGTGCTGAGCTGGGAGGTTGGAGCTGGGGTAAGGTGGGCGGAGGGGAAATGAGGAAGCTGTTGAAGTCCACATTGATGCCCTGGGGTTGAAGTGTTCCGAGGCGGAAGATGAGGCGTTCTTCCTCCAGGCGTCTGGTGGTGAGGGGGCAGCGGTGAAGGAGGCCCAGGACCTCCATGTCCTTGGCAGAGTGGGAAGGGGAGTTGAAATGTTGGGCCACGGGGCGGTGTGGTTGATTGGTGCGGGTGTCCCGGAGATGTTCCCTAAAGCGCTCTGCTAGGAGGCGCCCAGTCTCCCCAATGTAGAGGAGACCTCATCGGGAGCAACGGATACAATAAATGATATTGGTGGATGTGCAGGTAAAACTTTGATGGATGTGGAAGGCTCCTTTGGGGCTTTGGATAGAGGTGAGGGGGGAGGTGTGGGCGCAGGTTTTACAGTTCCTACGGTGGCAGGGGAAGGTGCCAGGATGGGAGGGTGGGTCGTAGGGGGGCGTGGACCTGACCAGGTAGTCACGGAGGGAACGGTCTTTGCGGAAGGCGGAGAGGGGTGGGGAGGGAAATATATCCCTGGTGGTGGGGTCTGTTTGGAGGTGGCGGAAATGTCGGCGGATGATTTGGTTTATGTGAAGGTTGGTAGGGTGGTATGTGAGCACCAGGGGCGTTCTGTCCTTGTTGCGGTTGGAGGGGTGGGGTCTGGGGGCGGAGGTGCGGGATGTGGACGAGATGCGTTGGAGGGCATCTTTAACCACATGGGAAGGGAAATTGCGGTCTTTCAAGAAGGAGGCCATCTGGTGTGTTCTATGGTGGAACTGCTCCTCCTGGGAGCAGATACGGCGGAGGCGGAGGAATTGGGAATACAGGATGGCATTTTTGCAGGAGGTAGGGTGGGAAGAGGTGTAATCCAGGTAGCTGTGGGAGTCGGTAGGTTTGTAAAAAATGTCAGTGTCAAGTCGGTCGTCGTTAATGGAGATGGAGAGGTCCAGGAAGGGGAGGAAGGTGTCAGAGATGGTCCAGGTAAATTTAAGGTCAGGGTGGAATGTGTTGGTGAAGTTGATGAATTGCTCAACCTCCTCGCGGGAGCACGAGGTGGCGGCAATGCAGTCATCAATGTAGTGGAGGAAGAGGTGGGGAGTGGTGCCGGTGTAATTACGGAAGATCAACTGCTCTACGTAGCCAACAAAGAGACAGGCATAACTGGGGCCCATACGTGTGCCCATGGCTACCCCTTTGGTCTGGATTATTATGAACAGTTTCTGAGCTGCTGTTAACCTTCGACTGCCACCGATGATGCCTGTACATGAGCCTTTCACTTTTCTGTTGTTTCCAAGGTGTTGGATATTACCAGGATACTGACTGCAGAGTCAGATCTGTTGGATTGGCGGCAATTCCTGCTCTCAGCTGCTCAGCCGTGGCCTTATCCATCACTTGCTGAACTGCTCAATACCAAGATAAGGTTCCAGGCAGTAGATGTTGCAGATACTGGCTTTGTTACAAAGGAACAGTATGATCAGGTAAAGTCACAGCTCCCAGAGTCTGAAGACACAGCTGTGATGACTGTACAATGTACTCAGACCCGCAACACAGACATCCACCTTAAACTGGCACACAGACCTTTGGCACAGGCCCACAACATGGACTCATACTGCAATCCGGCAACACAGGTCAGGAAACACAACTCCAAACCATTTATAAAGCACCATGCAGGAGGGTGATGGAATACTCCCCTCTTGCCCTGGATGGGGGCAGCTCCAACAACACTTAAGAAGCTCAACACCATCCAGGACAAAGCAGCCCTCACTTGATTGGCACCACATCCACAAACATCCCCTCCCTCCCCCACCGACGCTCAGTAGCAGCAGTGTGTACCAGCTACAAGATACCCTGCAGAAACTCACCAAAGATCCTCAGACAGCACCTTCCAAACCCACGACCACTTCCATCTAGAAGGACAAGGGCAGCAGATACATGGGAACACCACCCCCTGCAAGTTCCCCTCCAAGCCCCTCACCATCCTGACTTGGAAATATATCGCCCGTTCCTTCACTATCGCTGGGTCAGAATCCTGGAATTCCCTCCCTCAGGGCATTGTGGGTCACCCGACAGCCCGTGGACTGCAGCGGGAAGAGAAGGCAGCTCACCCCCACCTTCACAAGGGGCAACTAGGGACGGGGTAATAAATACTGGGTCCCACATCCCACACTTAACACAGGATCAAAACACAATTTGAAGCACATGTACACAATCACAGCCCTGCAACACAAGACCCACAATACACGGTCAAAATACAGGGTCCTCATACAAGGCCCTGTATAATACAATCCACAAAGAGGATGCAGGTAAAGAACGGCAAGGTTTGGCTACCCTGGATGAGAAAAGATATTGAAAGTTTAATCAAAAAGTGAAAGGAAGCATCTCTAAGTTTTGGGAAACTAAGTTTCTAAAATTCACCCCCTAAGGAATGTAAAGGAAGCTGAAGGGAACTTAAGTGAGGAATTAAGAGTTTTAGAAGGGACTATGGGAAAAAGTGAGGACTGCAGATGCTGGAGATCAGAGTCGAGAGTGAGGTGCTGGAAAAGCACAGCAGGTCAGGCAGCATCTAAGGAGCAGGAGAGTCAATGTTTCGGGCATAAGCTCTTCATCAGGAATGTCCTGATGAAATGCTTATGCCCAAAATATTGATTCTCCTGCTCCTCGGATGCTGCCTGACCTGCTGTGCTTTTCCAGCACCACACTCTCGACCCTGAAATATCCTTAGCAAGTAGGATGAAGAAAAGTCCCAAGGCATTTTAGGAGCAAGAATGTATCTAGGGGAAGGGTAGATCCACTTGAGGACAAAGGAGGGAATTTATGCATGGTGTCAGGGCAAGGAAGTGAGGTCCTTAATGAATACATCACATTGGTATTCACTGATGGGAAGGACATGGATGAGGTTAGGTTTAGGGAGGGTACATTGATATTCTAGGACAAGTCAATATTTAGGAGGAGGAAGTATTGGCTGTATTGACAAACATTAAGGTAAATGAATCCCCAGAGCCTGATGGGAACAATTCCAGAACATTGAGGGTGGTAAGGCAGGAGCTTACTGGAGCTTTGACAGAGATATTTATATCCTTGTGATTTTTGAGAAGATTTGTAGCTCAGGTTGAGGTTCAGGTTGTGGGTTTGCTCGCTGAGCTGGAAGGTTTGTTTTCTGACGTTTCGTCACCATACTAGGTAACATCTTCAGTGAACCTCTAGTTGAAGCACTGGTATTCTGTCCTGCTTTCTATGTGTGTGTCTTGGTCTGTTAAGATGGGTGATATAATTTCCTGTCTTTTTCTCAGAGGTTGGTAAATGGGGACCAAATCGATATGTTTATTGATGGAGTTCCGTTTGGAACGCCAGGCCTCTAGGAATTATCGTGCGTGTCTCTGTTTGGCTTGTCCGAGGATGGATGTGTTGTCCCAGTCGAAGTGGCGTCCTTCCTCATCCGTATGTGAGGATACTAGTGAGAGAGGGTCATGTCGTGTTGTGGCTAGTTGATGTTCATGTATCCTGGTGGCTAGTTTCCTGCCTGTTTGTCCAATGTCGTGTTTGTTACAGTCCTTGCATGGTATTTTGTAAATGAGATTCGTTTCACTGGCTGTTGGTACAGGGTCCTTTAGGTTCATCAGTAGCTGTTTCAGTGTGTTGGTAGGTTTGTGGGTTACTATGATGTCAAGGGATCGGAGTAGTCTGGTAATCATCTCTGAGATGTCTTTGATGTATGGTAGTGTGGCTAGAGTCTCAGGGCGTGTTGTGCAGAAACCTTGGCATCATTATATCCCTACCAACCTACCAACACACTGAAACAGTTACCGATGAACCTAAAGGACCCTGTACCAACAGCCAGCGAAACGAATGTCATTTACAAAATACCCTGTATGGACTGTAACAAACACCACATCGGACAGACGGGCAGGGAACTAGCCACCAAAAGACATGAAAAGGCCTGACCCACTCTCACTACATCCTTACATAAGGACGGGGAAGGACACCACTTTGACTGGGGCGACACATACATCCTAGGACAGGTGAAACAGACACGCATGGGAATTCCTCAAGGCCAGGCATTCAAACCGAAACTCCATTAATAAACACATTGATTTGGACCCCAAACTGGAAATGTTATCACCCAACTTAACAGATCAAGACACACAAATAGAAAACAGGTCAGAACATAGTGCTTCACCAGAGGCTCGCTGATGATGTTACCTAGAATGGTGATGAAACGTCTGAAAAGAAACTTTCCAGCTCAGCGAGCAAACCTACATGCTGATTTTTGTATCCTCTTTAACCATAGGCAAAGTCCCAGAAGGCTGGAGAATAGTCAATGTTGTCCCTTTGTTTAAGAAAGTCCACAGGGATAATTCAGGAAATGGTTGGCTAGTGAGCCTTACCTCAGTGGTCAGGAGGTTATTGGAGAAGAATCTCAGGGGCAGGAGTTACTCACATTTGGAGAAGAGTCAGCTTATTACAGGTAGTCAGTGCAGGCCTCCATAAATTTGACTGAGTTTTTAATGGAACTGATGAAGATGATTGACGAAGGTGGGGATGGTGTCTTCATGAACTTTACCGAAGCATTTGAGGAGGTTCCACGTGGTAGACTGGTCCAGAAGGTTATGTCACATGGATTCACAGTGAGTTAGTAAGTTGGATACAAATTGGCTTGGCTATAGAAGACAGAGGATGGTTGAAGAAGGGTGTTTTTCTGACCGGGTGTCCACACAGACCCTACCAAATGCCAAACCAGTGAAACTTGTCAATGAGAGTGAATGGCTGCAGAAGACAGGCCCAGTACAGACAGCTGAGATTAGAGTGGTGCTGGAGAAGTACAGCAGGTCAGGCAGCGTCCGAGGAACGGGTAAATCGATGTTTCGGGCAAAAACCCTTCATCAAAGGGCTCCTGCCTGAAACGTCAATTTTCCTGCTCCTCGGATGCTGCCTGACCTGCTGTGCTTTTCCAGCACCACTCTAATCTTGACTCTGATCTCCAGCATCTGCAGCCCTCACTTTCACCCAGTACCGAGAGCTGCAGAGTTATACTTACACAGGAGCAGTACACAGGTTCACGACACAGAAGCAAGACTAGGTAATCAGACACATTTGCTGTTCCCCATGTGCATCGCAGTAGTCAGTCCCTCCCCCTCACCCATTCTGTTCACAAATGAGGATCTGATTCCCAGTCAGGAACCTCTTGGTAAGGTGGATTGTACTTTGAAAACCCGACTACCCATCGACCACTCTCCCTCCATCTTTGTGTCTCTGTCCCCTTCTCCCATATCGTGTTCCCTCAGTCTCTCTCGGTTCTAACTCTTGTTGGTTTCTGATTGCAGATAGAGCTGTGGTTTCAGGGGGACGATGAGTTTGAGCCACCAGATGATCCGACAGCCCCTCTCCCCTTCCAGAGGCTGAAGCAACTCAAGCAGGTACAGTTCCCTTCAGCAGACCCCACCATCACCTCAGCCTCAGTACCTCACCTTCCTTAAACATTGCCTGACATCCTTTGCCCAGAGGTTCTATTTCCCACCCTCACTTCCCACTGAGGGGAGAGGGACAGCCCCTGCCATCAAAGCTGCATTTGACCAAATGTGACAACAAGGATCCCGAGCAAAACTGGAATCAGTGGGTCAACCAATCAACCAAATCGCCCCGTGGCCCAACATTTCAACTCCCCCTCCCACTCTGCCGAGGATATGGAGGTGCTGGGCCTCCTTCACCGCCGCTCCCTCACCACCAGACGCCTGGAGGAAGAACGCCTCATCTTCCGCCTCGGAACACTTCAACCCCAGGCATCAATGTGGACTTCAACAGTTTCCTCATTTCCCCTTCCCCCACCTCATCCTAGTTTCTAACCTCCAGCAACTCGATCCCCTGACTTGTCCGGACTTGTCCGGACTTGTCTGACCTGCCCAGCTCCTTTTCCACCTATCCACTCCACCCTCTCCTCCCTGACCTATCACCTTCATCTCCTTCCCCACTGACCTATTGTACTCTATGCCACTCTCTCCCCACCCCCACCCTCCTCTAGCTTATCTCTCCACGCTTCAGGCTCTCTGCCTTTATTCCTGATGAAGGGCTTTTGCCCGAAACGTCGATTTTGCCTGTCCTCGGATGCTGCCTGAATTGCTGTGCTCTTCCAGCACCACTGATCCAGAATCTGGAATCAGTGGGTGTCAGGGGGCAAACTCTCTAGTTGTTGTGGTCTGTTCGCCGAGCTGGGAATTTGTGTTGCAGACGTTTCGTCCCCTGTCTAGGTGACATCCTCAGTGCTTGGGAGCCTCCTGTGAAGCGCTTCTGTGGTGTTTCCACCGGCATTTATAGTGGTCTGTCCCTGCTGCTTCCGGTTGTCAGTTTCAGCTGTCCGCTGCAGTGGTCGATATATTGGGTCCAGGTCGATGTGCTTGTTAATTGAATCTGTGGATGAGTGCCATGCCTCTAGGAATTCCCTGGCTGTTCTCTGTTTGGCTTGTCCTATAATAGTAGTGTGGTCCCAGTCGAACTCATGTTGCTTGTCATCTGTGTGTGTGGCTACTAAGGATAGCTGGTCGTATCATTTCGTGGCTAGTTGATGTTCATAGATGCGGACCGTTAGCTGTCTTCCTGTTTGTCCTATGTAGTGTTTTGTGCAGTCCTTGCATGGGATTTTGTACACTACATTAGTTTTGCTCATGCTGGGTATCGGGTCCTTTGTCCTGGTGAGTTGTTGTCTGAGGGTGGCTGTTGGTTTGTGTGCTGTTATGAGTCCTTGTGGTCGCAGCAGTCTGGCTGTCAGTTCAGAAATGTTTTTGATGTATGGTAGTGTGGCTAGTCCTTTGGGTTGTGGCATGTCCTCATTCCGTTGTCTTTCCCATAGGCATCTGTTGATGAAATTGCGCGGGTATCCGTTTTTGGCGAATACATTGTATAGGTGTTCTTCTTCCTCTTTTTGCAGTTCTGGTGTACTGCAGTGTGTTGTGGCTCTTTTGAACAGTGTCTTGATGCAACTCCTTTTGTGTGTGTTGGGGTGGTTTCTCTCATAGTTCAGGACTTGGTCTGAGTGTGAGGCTTTCCTGTATACCTTTGTAGTGAATTCTCCGTTCGGTGTTCTCTATACCATCACGTCTAGGAATGGGAGTTGGTTGTCCTTTTCTTCCTCTCTAGTGAATCGGATTCCTGTGAGTGTGGCGTTGATGATCCAGTGTGTGTTCTCTATTTCTGTGTTTTTAAGGATTACAAAGGTGTCATCCACATATCTGACCCAGAGTTTGGGTTGAATCTGCAGTAAGACTGTTTGTTCTAACCTTTGTATTACCGCTTCTGCTATGAGTCCAGAGATGGGTGAGCCCATGGGTGTGCCGTTGATTTGTTCATATATTTGGTTGTTGAATGTGAAGTGTGCTGTGAGGCACAGGTCCAGTAGTTTCTCTAATGGAGAATTCACCACAAAGGTATACAGGAAATCCACACACACAGACCAAGTCCTGAACTACGAAATCAACCACCCCAACACACACAAAAGAAGTTGCATCAAGACACTATTCAAAAGGGCCACAACACACTGCAGTACACCAGAACTGCAAAAAGAGGAAGCTTAAGCTAGGACAAATGTTCGGCACAACAGAAGGGCCTGTTCTGTGCTGTATTGGTCTATATTCTATGTTCTAAGAACACCTCTACAATGTATTCGCCAAAAACGGATACCCCCGTAATTTCATCAACAGATGCCTAAGGGAAAGACAACGGAATGAGGACATGCCACAACCCAAAGGACTAGCCACACTACCATACATCAAAAGCATTTCCGAACTGACAGCCAGACTACTGCGACCACTAGGACTTATAACAGCACACAAACCAACAGCCACGCTCAGACAACAACTCACCAGAACGAAGGACCCGATACCCAGCATGAGCAAAACTAATGTAGTGTACAAAATCCCATGCAAGGACTGCACAAAACACAGCTAACGATCCGCATCCATGAACACCAACTAGCCACGAAACGACATGACCAGCTATCCTTAGTAGCCACACACGCAGATGACAAGCAACATGAGTTCGACTGGGACAACACTATTATTCTAGGACAAGCCAAACAGAGAACAGCCAGGGAATTCCTCGAGGCATGGCACTCATCCACTGATTCAATCAATAAGCACATCGACCTGGACCCAATATACTGGCCACTGCAGCGGACAGCTGGAACTGACAACCGGAAGTGGCAGAGACAAACCACTATAAATGCTGGAGGAAACATCACAGAAGCGCTTCACAGGAGACTCCCAAGCACTGAGGATGTCACCTAGACAGGGGTCGAAACGTCTGCAACACAAATTCCCAGCTCGGCGAACAGAACCACAACAACGAGCACCCGAGCTACAAATTTTCTCCCAAGCTTTGAAAACTCTCTAGTGGTTAGAGTCATACCTGACACATAGGGAGATGATTGTAATTGTTGGAGATCAGTCATCTCAGCTCCAGGACATCGCTGCAGGAGTCCCTCAGGGGAGTGTCCTCGGCCCAACCACCTTCAGCTGCTTCATCAATGACCTTCCCTCCACCATAAGGTCAGAAGTGGGGATGTTCCCTGATGATCGCACAATGTTCAGCACCGTTCACAACTCTTCAGATACTGAAGCAGTCCATGTTCTAATACAAGAGCTGCACAATATCCAGGCTTGGCAAGTGGCAAGTAATATTCGTGCTACACAAATGCCAGGCTATGACCATCACCAATAAGAGACAATCTGACCACCGTCTCTTGACTGAATCCCCCACTATCAACATCCTTGGGCTTTCCATTGACCAGAAACTCAACTGGACTGACCACATAAAAAGAGTGGCTATGAGAGCAGGTCAGAGGCTGGGAATACTGCGATGAGTAACTCACCTCCTGACTCCCCAAAGCCTATCCACCATCTACAAGGTACAAGGCAGGAGGGTGATGGAATACTCCCTGCTTTCCCTGGATGGGGGCAGCTCCAACAACACTCAAGAAGCTCGACACCATCCAGGACAAAGCAGCCGCTTGATTGGCACCACATCCACAAACATCCCCTCCCTCCCCCACCGACCCTCAGTAGCAGCAGTGTGTACCAGCTACAAGATGCACTGCAGAAACTCACCAAAGGTCCTCAGACAGCACCTTCCAAACCCCATGACCACTTCCATCTAGAAGGACAAGGGCAGCAGATACATGGGAACACCACCCCCTGCAAGTTCCCCTCCAAGCCCCTCACCATCCTGAGTCAGAAATATATCGCTGTTCCTTCAGTGTCACTGGGTCAGAATCCTGGAATTCCCTCCCTCAGGGCATTGTGTATCAATCCACTTCACCTGGACTGCAGCGGGTCAAGAAGGCAACTCACCCCCACCTTCTCAAGGGGCAACTAGGGACGGGCAGTAAATACTGGCCTGGCCAGCATCGCCCCCATCGCATGGATTAATCTCTAAAACAAAATGGAGCGGCTGGGAGATCAACAAGATATTGAAAGGAGCATTGTGAACTGTGAGGAGAGTAGTGTGGAATTCCAAAAGGACAACTATGAGGAAAAGCTGTTGGCAGACAAGTGACAGTGAAAGGTGGGGAGAGCATTAATTTGGCATGAAGAATGTGTAGAGGGAATGGGAAATAAAGAATACAAGACTGAAGAGAATTCAAGAGCAAAGAGACCTGGGGGTGTACGTGCACAACTGGTTGAAGTGGTTGGAAGGGTCAGGATAATAACAACCTCAGCTTCATCAAGAGGTGAACTTAAGTGCAACAACAGCAGAGGGAAGCAAAGCCTGCAGGTGCCACAGGTCTGAAACAACAAGGACAGAAAACGCTGGAGAAACTCAGCAGCTCTGGCAGCATCTGTGGGGCGGGGGGGGGGGGGGGGGGAGAGAGAGGGAGAGTCAATGTTTTGAGTCCGGTGGCCTGCCATTGCAAACTAAAAATTCGGCCAAAGCTGCACAATTTCTCCAGCAATTTCTGTTTTTGTTTGTAACAGCAGATTATGATTTGTCTGTGTCAAACTCCTGTAGAACATGATGTGGTACCGTACACCATTACTGTTTCCCATAACCCCGACCCACCCACACCCCCGACACCACACACAGTACTATATACCCCAGCCCTTTGTCTATACTCAGTACTGTCTCCAAGCTGCCTTTTAACTGGACATCCTTTCCCTGTGCCTCACTCTCGCCCCCTCCCCTCTCCATTACCTGTGCCTCACCCTCTCCCCTCTCCCTTACCTGTGCCTCTACCCTCGCCCCTCTCCCCTCTCCCTTACCTGTGCCTTACCCTCGCCCCTCTCCCCTCTCCCTTACCTGTGCCTCACCCTCGCCCCCCTCCCCTCTCCCTTACCTGTGCCTCTACCCTCTATCTGCTCCATGTGCTGGCATTCCCCTCTCGGCGTGCGGATCTCTCACACACTGCCTGTTTGGCTCTAGGCTTTCTTCACTCTGTTTGCTGACGAGAGCCGCTCTCCGCCCGAACTGGAATACAACAACATGCTGCTGTACTTTGCAGCTCACCGTGACCCAGCCCAGGGATTCCACCGGTCACTCAGTCTGGCTGCAGGAACAACCCTGACCTGGAATCCAGAGCCAGACTCCACCACACTCTGGGTGAGCACTGTCCTCTGCTGGGAGTGTGTGATGGGGGACAGTGTAGAGGCAGCTTTACTCTGTATCTAACCCCGTGCTGTCTCTGTCCCTGGGGGTGATTGATGGGGGACAGTGTAGAGGAAGCTTTACTCTGTATCTAACCCCGTGCTGTCTCTGTCCCTGGGGGTGGTTGATGGGGGACAGTGTAGAGGGAGCTTTACTCTGTATCTAACCCCGTGCTGTCTCTGTCCCTGGGGGTGATTGATGGGGGACAGTGTAGAGGAAGCTTTACTCTGTATCTAACCCCGTGCTGTCTCTGTCCCTGGGGGTGGTTGTTGGGGGACAGTGTAGAGGGAGCTTTACTCTGTATCTAACCCCGTGCTGTCTCTGTCCCTGGGGGTGATTGATGGGGGACAGTGTAGAGGAAGCTTTACTCTGTATCTAACCCCGTGCTGTCTCTGTCCCTGGGGGTGGTTGATGGGGGACAGTGCAGGGGGAGCTTTACTCTGTATCTAACCCCGTGCTGGGAGTGTTTGATGGGGACAGTGTAGAGGGAGCTTTACTCTGTATCTAACCCCGTGCTGGGAGTGTTTGATGGGGACAGTGTAGAGGGAGCTTTACTCTGTATCTAACCCCGTGCTGTCCCTGTCCTGGGAGTGTTTGATGGGGGGACCGTGCAGAGGGAGCTTTACTCTGTATCTAACCCCGTGCTGTCCCTGTCCTGGGAGTGTTTGATGGGGGGACAGTCTAGAGAGAGCTTTACTTTCGGTTTAAAAGAGTAGAGACCAATTTAACGACAATCCATTTATAATCTTCTGATCCAGTCTGAACCATATATTGATCGGCCGTCTGTAAGGGAGAGTCCAAGTGTTCTCGATGCCCCTCCTGATGAAGCTGAGATGGTGCCAATATACGCACTGTTTCAGATCCTGACCCATGGGGTTGCCAAGACTGAGGACACGCATCGCCATAGCAACAAGTATGAAACAGAACAGCTTTACTGCAAGGTAGGTAACACGACAGAGATACAGGCTTCACTCCTGTAGCAAGGAGTTACCGGTCACTCACTACAGGTCATACTCACTGAACCCTGTGATTGATCACTGAGTCCAGTGATTGGTCACTGAACCCTGTGATTGGTCACTGAGTCCAGTGATTGGTCACTGAACGCTGTGATTGGTCACTGAGTCCTGTGATTGGTCAGTGAACGCTGTGATTGGTCACTGAGTCCTGTGATTGGTCAGTGAACCCTGTGATTGGTCACTAAACCCTGTGATTGGTCACTGAGTCCTGAGATTGGTCACTGAACGTGAGATTGGTCACTGAGTCCTGTGATTGATCACTGAACCCTGAGATTGGTCACTGAGTCCTGTGATTGATCACTGAACCCTGAGATTGGTCACTGAGTTCTGTGATTGGTCACTGAACCCTGTGATTGGCCACTGAGTCCAGTGATTGGTCACTGAACCCTGAGATTGGTCACTGAGTACTGTGATTGGTCACTGAACCCTGTGATTGGTAACTAAGTCCTGAGATTGGTCACTGAACCTGAGATTGGTCACTGAGTCCTGTGATTGATCACTGAACCCTGAGATTGGTCACTGAGTACTGTGATTGGTCACTGAACCCTATGATTGATCACTAAGTCCTGTGATTGATCACTGAACCCTGAGATTGGGGGGGCAGGAGCAAGAGCAGGGGCAGGGGCAGGGGCAGGGGCAGGGGCAGGGGCAGGGGCAGGGGGAGCTGGGTGTGTATGTGCACAGATCATTGAAGGTGTCAGGATACATGGAGAGAGCAGGGAATAAATCACACAGTGTCCTCAGCTTTATTAATAGGGGCAGAGAGTACAAGAGCGAGGAGGTGATGGGGAACTTGTACAAGACTCTGTTTGACCCCAGCTGGAGGATTGGGGACAGTTGTGGGGGCCACGTTATAGGGAAGATGTGAGTGGTTCGGAGAGAGTATGGGGGTGGTTTACAGGAATGGTTCCATTCTTACAAAGGAGGTCCGTTCCTGGTAAAAGGAAAAAGAATGACAAACACATATGAGGAAAGGCTGAGAGACTTGGGTCTGTTCTCATTGGAGAGAAGAAGGGCGGCACGGTGGCACAGTGGTTAGCACTGCTGCCTCACAGCGCCTGAGACCCGGGTTCAATTCCCGCCTCAGGCGACTGACTGTGTGGAGTTTGCACGTTCTCCCCGTGTCTGCCTGGGTTTCCTCCGGGTGCTCCGGTTTCCTCCCGCAGCCCAAAGATGTGCAGGTCAGGTGAATTGGCCATGTTAAATTGCCCGCAGTGTTAGGTAAGGGGTAAATGTAGGGGTATGGGTGGGTTTCGCTTCGGCGGGTCGGTGTGGACTTGTTGGGCCGAAGGGCCTGTTTCCACACTGTAATCTAATGTAATCTAATCTAAGGCTAAAAGGGGGTTTGATAGAGACATACAAGATGATAGAGGATTAGACAGGGTAGACAGTGAAAGTCTTTTTCCTAGGATGATGATGTCAGCTTGTATGAGGGGGTATAGCTACAAATTGAGGGATGATAGATTTAAGACAGATGGCAGAGGCAGGTTCTTTACTCAGAGAGTGGTAAGGGTGTGGAATGCCCCACCTCCTAATGTAGTTAACTCAGCCACATTAGGGAGATTTAAACAATCCTTAGATAAGCACATGGATGATTTTGGGATAGTGTAGGGGGACGAGCTGAGAATAGTTCACAGGTCGGCGCAACATCGAGGGCCGAAGGGCCTGTTCTGCGCTGGATTGTTCGATGTTCTGTGTTCTATGAAAGTGATTTGCCGAGGGAGCAAATCAGGATTATGACATTGAAATAGAGGATCAGCCGTGGCCATACTGAAGGATGTGGCTGGTTTAAAGGGCCGAATGGCCGGCTGCTGCTGCTAGTTTTTTTTGGGAGTGCCAGTGTTTGTCAGTTCACTGGGTGATGTCCTGTGCCATGGCCTGTCCTGCCTGAGCAGACACACAGGCATACCCAGCCATGGTCAGCTCACCAGACCCCAGCGGATGACGAGGTTCCCTTGCATTTGCTGATTGTGATGTTCTCTGTCATTCCCAAACAAAGCACTCACTCTGACCCTTTCTTTTCTCTTGCAGCAATTAACTCAGGTGTACAAAGACTTGGGATCAAAGAACTTTGAAGCTGTTCCATTTCAGATTTTACTGAGGCATCCGTTCATCATGGACCTGATAAATAATCCTCTCAAATTTACCCTGCCTGTAAGGAGAGACCTCTGTCATTCTCATTGTCTGCCTGCCTTTGTCTCTATCTCTCTCTGTCTCTGTCTGTCTGTCTGTCTCTCTCTCTCTCTCTATCTCACTCTCTCTTTCTCTCTGTATATATCTCTCTCTCTCTATCTGTGTATCTCTCTCTCTGTATCTCTCTCTCTCCCTGTATCTCTCACTCTCTCTCTCTCTGTGTATCTCTCTCTCTCTCTCTCTCTGTGTATCTCTCTCTCTCTCTCCCTGTGTATCTCTCTCTCTCTCTGTGTATCTCTCTCTCTCTCTCTCCCTGTGTATCTCTCTCTCTCTCTCTCTCTCTCTGTGTATCTCTCTCTCTCTCTCTCTGTGTATCTCTCTCTCTCTTTCTCTCTCTCTGTGTAACTCTCTCTCTCTCTCTCTCTGTGTGTATCTCTCTCTCTCTCTCTGTGTGTATCTCTCTCTCTCTCTCTGTGT